>NC_137911.1:8809199-8960824 GCF_963457725.1 Sprattus sprattus
TTCGTATGCGCCTATAAGCAAGGGGGGAGTCTGTATAATGTACGGAAAATCCATAAAAGTTGACATGTATGGTGTCTGGCCCTGGTTCTCTGTAATGAATGGCTTTTAATGCATAGTTACTGTATAAAGCTCCTGAGATATGAACTTACTCTGACATTGTAAATTACATCCAGCCGCCCCTTTGACTTGCAATGAAAATACATTGTGAAATGTTGACAAAGAAAAAGCACCTACAGATTTGCAGTGCTGACACCCACAAATAAAATAAATCATACAATTCATGCTTATTGTGACAACAATTATTCTACAGCACAATAGTTGGCAATTCACTAACGGAGACTCATACATCATTGTAAATACACAACATAAAGTTGTGAAGACACATGGAAAAGAACATTGCACTGAATAGTACTGAAACATTCACGTGTCAAAACACACAGACTCATAATAGCAAAATGACATCTTTGTGTTTGGACCAGTAGCATGATTGAGGTCAGGGGTGTTTTTGTATCAGAGGAGAAGATCCCTCAGAGGATTCGCAGAAGAGCCGCAGGTTTATTTACACAGGTCCGCTCTGCCATAACTTCTCACTGCTCTTTGAACTGGAGACAGAGCAAAAAAATAAAGAAAAGAAGATATAACAGGCAGGGAGAAGAGAGGTGGGCAAAAGAGAGAGAGACGGGGGAATGAGATGAATAAGAGAGAGAGAAGGGAGAGGGAGAGGGAGGGGGAAAGACAGAGAATGACACAGACCTTGGCTCTGTGTGTGGCCTGTGTGCTAGGGCTCACAGCAGACAGCCCACTGGAAATGGAAAAGTCTCTCTCTTTCTGTCTCTGTCGCTCTCTCTCTCACTCACTTACTGACTCTCTTTCATTCTTTCTCTCTCTCTCTCTCTGTCTGTCTGTCTCTCTCTCTCTGTCTCTTTCTCTCTTACTCTCTGCCGTGCCTATGCTTCACGCTCCAGGTCTGACAGGGGCAATTTATGGCGGCTGCTCCGTTCATCATGGCCTGTCAGTCCTCAGATTTATCACCTCTCTCTGGCCACAGATAAACCCTGGTGACAGACCTGTAAGGTCACCCCAAAGTCATCTGCTCCGCCGCCTCTGAAAGGGGAACATTCCTCCGCAGCTGCCGAGCGCCAGAGTCCCACCCTTCTCCCTATCCATCTAGCCATAGGTTTATAAAACACCTCAACCGTGTCCTGTCGAAGCCTCTTAGTGACTCTGGCTGCTTTACAAAGGTAGTAATTAAAAAGCACTTGTTTAGAGTGGAGGCAGAGAGACAGAGAGAGAGACTGAGAGAGACAGAGATAGAGAGGGAGAAAGAAAAAACAATGGGAGGTGTGGCGCTAGCGGTACCATCCCAACCATACAGGTCCAAGTGCCCGATCCTGATCCCAATCCCACTCCTATCCCTCTATCCCACTCGTCTCCTGTCATTCTCCACAATCCTTCCTGAATAAAAGCCCCCCCCCTCCAACACTGCAGACGTATGGGAAATAGGGGGAGAAGAAGTGGCGGTGTGGTAAGAATGACAGAGGTCTAGCGTCACAGGTGGTAATCTACCCTTTGACAGGTGAGCCGTGCTGGCTGAGAGCGTCAGAAGGAGGAAGAGTGGGAGGAGCTGCATGGGCGTGCTGGCTCCAGACAGGGCAACTGCCGCCTACGCAGCGTGAGTGAGCGGGGTAATTAAATGGAGGGTGGGGATGGAAGGCTGAGAGAAGGCTCACGGCCCACCTGAAACTCTGCGTGCATCACTGAGCCTCAAGGCCACCTTAACGCCCCCATAACAAAGAGAGAGAGAGAGATAACAAGTTCAGAGGGTCACTGAGAGAAGTGAGGCGTTTAGGCCAGGTAAAAAGAGACATTGAGGACTCTTAGCTTAAACAGCCAAAACAAACACAAATGTAAACAGCTCTGGGAGATCATGAGTCAGACTTTTACTGCGAATTCAGTGTGCTATTGTGAAACAAGCATATTCCACAGAGCATGTGCTTGAAGCTGTGGCATGGTATCGCCTCTGACGACGTGAACACCAAAAATATATCCGTCTTATAAAAAAAAGGGAAGGTTTTAAAAAATAAATATGTGAAATTGTGACAATTTTAATGAACCTGGAGAATAGCAGGGGATATAAACTCAAGTTAACTTGAAAATACAAACTAATCATCGATCACTATCACATAGTATAGAACTCACTCTGTTTTTGGAGTCCAGGTTGCCAAATGAGCAAGGCCCTGAATGTTGCTGGGGAACAATGGAACCCTTGGCTGCCTCTTCTTCATTGGAAAGGTCTCTCCTTTAGCTTCTAATCTGTCTGTGCTGGCATCCTTAAACAGCAACACAAACATGTTACAGACAATTTACAGACAATTTACAACGGTCAGGAACTTCATTACTAATCACTGTGGCTGTGGCCTGTCAACGGTTTGAGGAAACCTAGACACTGTGCATCACACTCAAGTCACTTGATATAATACATTTGGTAAGTAAGGCTCATCAGTACCAGCAGTAAACCAACTTTCTTTCAGTGTTAGGTCTGCAGGATGAGTACACCACACAACCATCAACAATCTTTGTGAGTAATCCATAAACAGCCAGTAAGGATCTTGAGGAAATGAACTATGCAAAGAAATCTGATCCTTTCCAAAGTGGCTCTTCAGTTGGAAACGCTTCCTTATTATATACATGTCTGCAAGCTTTTGATGGTTGATAGTCAAAATATTTATGAGGAATATGTACCCCACATTGCTATGCTTCTGGCAACATCAATTTAAACAGTGGACAAGTAAAAGCAGATATCTTTGCAAAGCATATATACAACATTAGTTCATACTACAGCAGGTCACTCACTAAGCAAGAACATAGCTCTTTCTAATTTCCTATTTCTATTATCTAAATATGGATAAATCAAACAAAAAAAAAACTGCAATGTATCCATGAATGCAGTTGGGATCTTACTGCAATGTGGCTTCTTCGTTCTATAATAATCCATGCTTTTAATCTTGTCAGTTAAAGCCATTCTATGTAGAAAAGGCAGGATATCATGTAACACATAAATGTAGGTGCTTTTCCACAATCAGTTAAAAAGATAAACTGTATGCAGATATCTATTAGATATTTACATTGCAAGAAGAATCAGTAAGACATACAAACATATTGTGCAGACAATAATAGGAATATAGTAGAATGATGGTGTGGCTTTCACATGTTTGAATGCACTGTATATTAAGGAAAGAATAACCTTTCAGAGGGCATTCAAACCCCATTTTATGTTAAGATGCAGCCTTCTAATAGAATAGTTTGAATTAACTTTTTCCCTCGTAAATCTATTTAGAAACCCCATGATGACAAAGCGAAAACCGGATTTAGAATTATTTGCTGGTTTCTTAAAAAGGACAAACTATCACATTGACAAGTTTTCAGACCCTTTGCTATGACACTTGACATTTTGCTCATGTGTCTCCCATTTCCTTGATCATCTTCGAGGTGTTTTTACACTTTGATTGGAGTCCACCTGTGGTAAAATCAACTGATTGGACATGATTTGTAAAGGCACACGCCCATCTATATAAGGTCTCACATCTGACAATGCATATCAGAGCAAAAAGCCATGATGTCAAAGTAACTAGCTGCATAGCTCAGAGACAGGATTGTGCTGAGGCACAGATCTGGACATGGACACAAAACATTCCTGCTGCATTTAAGGTTCCCAAGAGCACAGTGGCCCATACAATTCTTATATAGAAAAAGTTTGGTGCAACCAGGACTCTCCCTCGAACCAGCCACCAGGCCAAACTGAGGACTTGGGGGAGAAGGACCTTGGTAAGAGAAGTGACCAAGAACCTGACTGTCACTTTGGCAGAGTTCAAGAGATCCTGTGTGGAGATGGGAGAAACCTCCAGAAGGAGAACCATCACTGCAACACTCCACCAATCTGGGCTTTATGGCAGAGTGGCCATCAGTGCGTGCACATGATGGCAGTACTCCGATCCGATCCGATTCTCTCCATGGGGTCTCCATGGGGGGTTAACTGCTTTATCTCAAAGCACATGGCAGTGACAAATCCAAATCTTGGCCGCGTCAGTTCAAATCAAATGCGGAATGTTTACATCTGCTACCGTTGATTATACAGTAAATACGTTGTGAAATGAAACAAAAACACACCACAGTTAAAGTTGTATTAGTATTGATTGATTCACATCGATATGAATGGATTACATGACTAACAACTGGTGGAAAATTAATATGAAAATATTTGTCCCCTGAATTAGCGCGTTCTGTCCAAAACAGTTGCGTTCCAGTTTCAAAGTTTCAGTTTCGGTTTCAGTATTTCAAAGTGAATGAGAGGGAGCACAAGAACTGAGCGTCTAGCAGCGATTATCATATCATAGACACATATGATGCATGTATATGTCTGTGGGCAGGATCTCAAGCACGTGCAAAAGTTGTTGTTGTCCAATTGGAATCTAGATTCGAGAGACACATGCGTGATTAGTTCGTTTCCCAGCGGAATCGAATCGTGTATCCAGGGGTTTACATCGGAGTCCAGTCGGACTCAAGTCGGACACAAGAAATCTAGATTTGGGGAGACACATGTGTCCAATTTCCGATTTAAATCGGACTGAAATCGGAAATTGGACACATGTGTCCACACCAGGCTTTTAGCTAGGCATGCGTCCGTGCGTCTTTTGGACGCACTGTTCTAAAATAATAAGAAATTGGACGCACTACTTTTAGGCAGACGCCCTACAGACGCCTTAAGTTTTTCGTCCCTTTTTTCACTCAGTCAAACTTTTTTTAAACGTGTTCACAATAACTCTCAACATTGTTCAAACGTTAATGAGCCTAATCACGTTGCAACACGTAAAACAACAGTTTACCGCTATTAGGGGTGGCGAGCCGCATGCAGCTCTTTGCCGGCTGACGTGTGGCTCGGCTCCAGCGCGAGTGCTGCTCACTGACTTTCCTCTTGGTGTACAGAATTTTCATATTGTAAAATAAACATCTAAAATGCATATTTTGCACGAAATACAGACAAAAAGCTGTCCGATTTGAATGGGGAATTTATTCATGTATATTGTGTGATCACGCGATCTTGAGAGATGTCTTCAAGTAACGTTAATGTTCCAAACATGAAACATTCTAATGTGTGCACCCAGTCGCAGAGAGTTGCTAGCCAGAATAGCAGTAGCTACTAAAATAATGCCATGGATCCAGCAAAGCGTAAAGCTAAACGAAAATATGAAGATAAACACCGCACGTTCTTGCCTGAATGGAAGGAATTATTTGCGGAGCGAAATGGATAACCCCTCTGCTTAATATGCCAGACGTCACCGTCGCATTTTAAAGCCTCAAACTTGGTGCGCCTGACAGCGCCTTCTCTCCACACACAATGCTAACATAGCCCAGGAGTTCCTAAAGGCACAGAGCTGTGCAAGCACAAGGTACATACTTTGAATTGAAACGTCAGTCAGAGAAACAGACTCGGCTTTTTTTTTAATGTACGAAGTACTCTGAAACGGTCACGTTGGCATCGTATCATTTGTCATGGAATATTGCTCGAGCAAAAAAAGTCATATAGTGAGGGAGTTTGAAAATTGAACAGAGGATAGCTGACATTAACTATAATTAGCACCTATCTCAGCAGATGTCTTCAATATGTTTATTTTTGTGCCATATTTTAAATCTACATGTGTTAATTTCTCTTCCTAAAACCCACTAGAGGACACTATTTAAAAGGTTATTTTCAAAAAAAGGGAGGCAACTGCTGTGATTAGGCTCTTCTCCAGGCACAGTCTGTTTCTCTGCTTTGTTTTGATCACAGTCATTGCAGAGAAGGAGTCCTCACATAAATATGTGGAGGCAAAGGGTATAGCTGCTCCTAAGCTTTCTCTCCCAGGTCAGGGTGCTCCTGCTTCACACATATCCAAAACAAAATCTCAGCGGATGTCTTCAATATGTTTATGCCATATAATAAATCTAAATTAGTTAATTTGTCTTCCTTAAACCCACTAGAGGACACTATTTAAAAGGTTATTTTCAAAAAAAATCTTATGGGGGAGCATGCCCCCAGACCCCCCTAGTTTTGCTGGGTCACTGGGGCTTCGCCGCGTTAGGTTCAATTACAAAATGGACCCCCACTCAAAAAATCCTAGCTAAAAGCCTGGTCCACACTGCATACGGAAGTCCCTCCTCAATGAAAGACACAGAAAAGGCCGTTTGGTGTTTGCAAGAAAAGCACCTAAATGACTCTCAGAATGTGAGAAACAAGATTCTCTGGTCTGATGAAACTAAGACTGAACTGTTTGGCCTCAATTTGAATAGTCATATCTGGAGGAAACCAGGAACCGCTCATCACCTGTCCAATACCATCACAGTGGTGAGGTATGGTGCTGTGGGGTGGGGGTCGGTTCTGCGGCAGGGACTGGTCAGGGTGGAGAGAAAGCTGACCGGTGCCAGACTTAAAATGATTGTATGCAATGACAAAATGTGAAAGTGAAGGGGTCTGAATGCACTATGGCCTACATGTTATCTGTGAAGCCATTCTACAGATTCTGCTATTGCAGCAGTGTGATTAGAGTGTACAGTACATGTGCCTAAACATGTGCGGCTACTTGTGCTGGAGAGAAAAGTGCTTTTGGGATATGTTTTCTATTGGGTGACTGTTTTTTTCTGTCTTTGTATAACATTTTGTAGACAAATAAATTAAAAGGGAGTGATCACATACGCCACATTATGGGATGTCTAAAAAAAAAAAAAATTCTATGTATGGGTCCTGCTGATTCATTCTTTTCGAAAGTACTTTTGTGATCATACGATACATTAAAAAAAAGAACACAGCAAAACCCTTTTTTAAGGTGGCTTTAAAAAAACTCTTTTTGCTCACTGAAATCCTGACACCTTGGAGTCAATAGTAGGAGCAGATTGACAGACAAATGGAGAGACCAAGAGAGGACGTGGCGCGGCCAGCAGACTCCCACGTCCAGGTGAGAAAATTGCCTATATTTTAGCATCGATCAAGACCCAGTGACTGCCCCTAGTCTCTCCTTGTTAACTGTAATAGGACCTAATGTAGACCTGACATTCAGTTCAATTGCTTGCATTCTCTGTATATTGATGGTACTTGTATAACTCCCAGATCAAATTGACATGAACTGAGCTCAATTACAACAACAGTATCAGCATCTTGTTAGTTTTCCTTCATAATAATATAGATGACATGGACACTTGCCTCTTTCAAATCAGACTGTTCAATTACATTATCCATCTTGTAGACTCCTTTGGGCACAAGGCAAGATGAGGCTCTAGTTGGGATCCTCTGGATTTGCTCATACGCCACTGCTGGTGAACCAGGGCTTTCATTCACACAATAACCCTAGAACAGAAAAAATAAACACTATTGAAAGTGTATTTTGTCCAAAATTATCACCTTCATTCACCTACCATCCCATTCAGCCAAATTTGATTTTAACCCTCAATTTATCTCATCAATCTACTCTATCCTATCACATAAGCAAGGAATTATGAGAAAATGTGGTAAAGAAATCATTTGAAGAACCCCTATCACCAGCATCAGGTACTACATCTATAAAGTCATTTGTCATTGTGGGAAGCCCTCTGCTGCGACACATTCCAGACCCAGCTGGAGGCCCTTTGTCCCAGCTCCGCTCGAATGTTAACAAGGCCATGAGAATAGTCTTGCTCTCCAGTGGAGGTATTTATGACACTTGTAAGCCATCCCGGTTTGAACAGCTTAAGTGAGTATGATAAAGACCTGTGAAAAGAAACATCACTACACCCATTTTTGTACAGATATATAAGCCCTCAGATACCATACGATAAGATCATACCGAAGGCTCCTCAAGAGATGCAGGTCTGCTACTCTTTCTCCCTTCGCTAGCTTCTTCCTGCAAGGGCATTTCAACATAACCAAAAAGTTTATCAATACACTCAACACTGTATGGTTCATTCTGCATACGTATACACATTCATCTTGAAATTGTTAACTGTTGTTAATGGTACACCACACCACTATTATCAATGTGATACTACCATGGCCTACATATGTGTCTTACTCCAATCCTAAACCACAATCCTCTCCAGAGGTAGCTTCTAAATACATGTAATACATTTAGGGTAATCAGTAATGTTCACATGTGGAGCACAGTTATATTCATAAGGACAAATAAAACATGTCACTATTAAACAAATGCATAACAAACTGTAGAATCACATCTCTACATTGCTCCATGCTTACCTCATTATCAGCAAAGTAGCCATCACCTAGAACCTGTTTCATCAGCTCCTTGATCATATGGTCAGAGGCTGAGACGGCAACGGGCTCACTCTGCAAGGAGGCGATGATTTCATCCACAGTCCGGCGGCCCGTCCTCACCAAATGTTTGGCTGTGGCCATCGTACCGTCTACCTCTTCCTGGCTTTCAGCCTCCATACCAGTGATGTTTCTGGCCTCCTCCAGAAGTTCTGTGGCGGATTTCACCTTGTGGGGGGTGACAGGTAATTTGCCCTTCTGGCTAAGGGGTGTATTGTTCTCAGAGGTCAACTTTGTTGGACGCATGGGCCGCACTTTCCTTCTTATCCTCCTCCGCCCTTTGCACTGAGCCCTGGAAGACTGATCCGAGCCTGAATCGTCACTGCTATTGCTCTCGCTGGAGTCGTCAGAGCTCAGTGTGGGGTTGCTGCGCCAGAAAACGTGCCGTGGCACACGTGACGCTGTCGCTTTGGTCTCAGGGGTGCCAGGCGCCTGTCCAGAACGGATCAATGTCTTATGCACCATGGGCCCTGATGAGGGCCTCTCTGATCGGGGTTTCAGTGGAGGTTGTGGCCTCTGAGACATGGGCACAGCTTTGGTGGTGCCTGCGAGCTGAGCTATGGCTGACTTGAAGACAACAGGTCTGTCGGGAGTGTTCACAGGTGGGTTTGTAGGAGTCTGGTGCATACTCTCTTGACCCTGTGAGACTGATGTATTTTTATCACGAGAGTGGACAGAGGATGGGGGTGACAGCAGAAGATCCAGTCTAAACTCCATTAAACCAGGAGTCTCAGGTTCCTGTGGATTTTGTGGGGTGCGGTGAGCATCACCAGAGGGTGCAGGTACCTGGTCGGCTGACCCCTGCAGGTGACATATGTCTGAAGGTAAGGTGATGCTCCTACTTTGTTTCTGCAACTCCTTGGTCTTCTTTTGCTGGTACTCCATTTTGGACTTCATGAGAATTGCTTCTACTTCCCTCTTCATTCTCAGCTCCTCACAGGGCTTCAGTATTCCTTTCTTACTTGGCATATTTCCTTCTTTCCCTTTTAGCTAACATGATTCATTTGTGTGTTTGTGTTTGAGTGACGGTATGAAAGAAAGAAAGTTAATCATTACTGAGAAATTCATTAACAGCAACGTTTTTGTAAAAGATGTATTCATTTTTGTTATTCATTTCTCCAATATCTCCCTGAGAAATGTAGGCCTATCTGAAATCAATTATGGAGAAAATAAGGTGTTCGTGACGTTACTCAGTTGCTTCATGAGCAACAGTGGCAGGTTTTATGTTGTGCGATCCAGTTTCTCAGCTGATTCTCTTGTCAAAATAAGTAGACTAACACATTCAAAATATGTCACTGTAACTAAACTATAAACCGAATTCACAGCGAAACTTCAGTTTAACATTGTCGTTGGTAAAGTATTAGCCGTACAGCGACTCGCAGACCACTCCTTTCTGCAGGAGCTTGACAGTTAATAGTTCATGTCTTGCATCACTGCATGAGTTACGACTTCACACGTTTAGAAAAGACTGAACAAGAAGTGGACAACTTAAACAGCTCCCTTACCTGATTAGAAATGTTGGTCGAGTCTCTACGAACTTTAAAAGTTTTTTTTAATTTAGTAGGACAAATTGAATCTGAATTTAAGATGAACTAGCCACTACGATTACTGGTCGTAAAGTATTACGTAGGGTAACTTTGAGCAACACAGACGGCATCTCCTAGCAACCAAAGCACACAAGCGCAAGGCTGAGGAACTTTCAGCGAAATAGTAAAATGTAACCTTGAGCGTGAGAAGATCGACAGTCGACTACACAGTAAGATATAGTGATACAAAAAGCTTTGCGAGATTAAAGTGGCCTACTTGTGTTAGAAATGTTGATCATGTTTCACTTGTTAAAGGCTAGTGTGGCCTATACTCCCTATGTCAATAATGACCATCCAGCAGTATGCTATAGTAAAAACATAGCCTAGACAAAACAAAACAATTAGGCCCTATTCCTAGAGTTAATCATAATCATAGAAGATGCTGTTCACAGGTGGCTGAGGTCTACACTGAACTACACTACCGACTACTGCTATTATACAGCCTGAGTTCAATTGTACCTGGATATCATACATACACGACCATTGTCAACCTATTAGATCAAATTCGGATACTAAACATAGGGGAAATATTCAATGTTCACCATGACGGTCTCGGAGGAACAAAATGAATGTGAGGTTTGGTGTTTGTCAAAACACAGGCCAACGTTGTCAAACACTGGAACATATTAAGAAAATGCACTGAAATGATCTAAAATGTATTAGGCCTACTGAAATAAATAAGAATGAACAGAATAGGCTAATCAAAAAATGAACAGCATTTTGAAGAACTGCATTTTATCGGCTCCAAAACTGTGGCTCAATTATTCAGCCTATTGTTGCACTAGATAGAAGGCCCAATTTTCATTAAAAAAAAAAAAATGAAAAAATGAAAACCGTAGTCGACGTCGTTGTAAATCGGAGTAGGCCTAATGGTTTGGAAGTGGTTCGTCAGGGTCCATATAATCGAGTCGATCATTGAATAGGCAGTTCAGGAGGATCGTGTGAGCCTTGTACGCACACCCTCCTTTAAGTGAATAAAACCGTGCTTAATTTCCTTTGCTTCACGGTTCGGGCAAATCAATGTGTCCTCTCTAATGTTGTTAGAGATCACTGGGAGATAATCCCGTGTAAGTGGATAATTATCGATGTCATTCGCTCATTAACGAGTTTACAGGTTGGGTAACTGTAAACCCATGTCAGAAACAGCACGCGACTAGGGAAATAAGGCTTTCTGTGTGTGCATATAGTGTTTGTGTGCATGCGTGCATCCGTGTGTGTGTGTGTGTGTGTGTGTGTGTGTGTGTAGATGTGCGAGTGTGGTAACAGTGAATCTGTGCAGATCTGTAAATTATTTTGTCCAGTGGTCATATTTCGTCCAAGCAGAGCTGACAATCTCCAATTTACCAGCACCAAAAAAGCAGGCCCATGCTGAAATTGCATAATAGCTTACAAACGAAAAATTATATTTTTTCCATTGTTATTTTATTTTGTTAAAGACTCACTCTAATGCAAAGTAGCCAACCCCTTTAAAAATACAACAAGCAGGCCTGTGTTACTCTGCATACTGGTAGCCTGTTATGATTATTCACGCGTAATGTACCTGCTTCCCTGACGTCACTGTGGCAAACATGTCCAACGATTCTGTAGATTGGCAACTGTAGTTGTGGATCGTAGTTTGTTGTATGATTTAGGACTACTCTGAAGGGAAGACAAGACAGTTTATTCCTGTATGCACAGTTTTCTGTTTCATGCGCTCTTATATAGGCTATCTATAGGCTATGTGTGTGTGAATCAAATAATAAGGATGCAGAATACACGGGAATATAGACCTGGAAATATTTGCAGCGTTCGTACGAAATTATGGGGTAATTATTAGGGTATAGTTCTGAAAGAGTTTACATTTTTTGACAACCAAAACTGTAAGGGGCAACTTCAAAACAGTCTGTCTTTTTTTATTAGCTTATATGCCTATAAACCCTCAGTTGGTCGATTTCTCCCTGATGTTTTGGTCATGACCAAAGTTAAATTAAAGGCCAACTGGCTATTATTTTTGATATAGTTGTAACTGGTTGCCATGTTTCTTTCACAGATTTACATCAGTATAATATATGTTGAATTATGCATGGAATAATTATCCACATATTGTATATTTTCTGTATATTGTGTGCTCATCCATTGAAGTTATTTTATTAGAAGAGACGCAGCAGCTGCAACGCGCGTGTAGGTGTCACCACAGCGACCCAAACGAACTGGGAAAGTGGGATGTGCCGCTTTCGACGTAACAGCTAGGGGGAAGATCTTCCAACACCGCTCTCAAGTCACAGTGCATTCAACATTTCCTCACTTTGACGAACCCCCTCAAGCCACATCCCGCTGGTGACAGCGCACCAATAAGCTGGGACATATATTTCTCTGAAAACTTGGGTCTGGGAACTGCATGTTGACCATCTGCGGATTGCCATCATAATGTTGGGCACTGTGAAGATGGAAGGTCACGAAGCTCCCGACTGGAGCAGCTATTATAATGACGCGCAAGAGGTTTGTAATAACTTTTAACCTGTTTTAACTTGATTGTTAGATAAACAGAGTAGTCTAGTTAACAGAAGGCTCATTCGTATAAAGATATTATTTTGAGTTTAATTTTGAATTTAGATATATTCTTGATCTTAGCCTAGTTGAGGGGGTCTATTTGAAAAGAAGAAGTATTATTCTAAATACATCTAAGCGACCCGTTTAACAGCATGGGTCTGTTGAACTCGCTTGGGGGCAGCACTGATCTCGTCAGTTGGCCTACCACAAGCCGTTACTGTGCCAGTCCTGACAATGGGCACAGAGCACTTTCTTGCCTCCTTTCTAGTACCAGAAAAGACATTTTAAAACTTTTATATATAAATATCAAGACGGTAACTGTATCCCTCAATATAGAGTATGTGTGCATTTTATCATATAGTCATGGCTACTTTATCAACTACAAAAAAAAAGTTAAAAAAAATGTTTTAAATCTCCAAGATTGGATATCCTACACCAAAATATGCATTATTAAATTATTCGCACGAGCAATGACTCTTTTTACGCATGTAGGGCATGCACAGCTTACATACCTGCAATGGACCTTGCCTATAATTGTTTATTAAGTTATGATATGCATTCTTACTATCTACCAAGTTTTACCATATTTGTACATTTTTGACTTAATGCTGTTTGATATTTGAATTCCTAAGTGTGCTCGTTGAATAACATTAATATCTCACAATAAAATGTACACGTCGTTATCAGTAATATAGATGTGAATGGGCAAGCCAACCAAATATTGTTTAGGGTCTGCATTCAAAGGATGTTAATATTATAAATTCATAATATATTCATGGAGCGTTAAAACGTTGTTATTCCAGGTATATTCACCCATGACCAACACCAGCATGAACGCAGGACTGGGTTCCGTGAACAGCATGAACAGTTACATGAGCATGTCGACCAGTGGGAATATGACCTCCAGTTCTTTCAACATGTCTTATGCCAACCCCGGCTTGGGTGCAGGACTTAGCCCAGGGACCATGGCAGGGATGCCGTCCGCCGCCAGCGCGATGAATGGAATAAGCGGTGGAGTACCAACCATGGGTACAGCCTTGAGTCCCACAAATATGAACGCCATGTCGGCTCAGCAAGCTTCCATGAACGCATTGAATCCTTACTCTAGTATGAGCCCCACTATGAGTCCCATGACCTATGCCCAAACCAACCTGAACAGGGCAAGAGAGAACAAGACCTTCAGAAGAAGTTACCCACATGCCAAGCCCCCTTATTCGTACATTTCGCTTATTACTATGGCTATTCAGCAGTCACCGAGCAAAATGCTCACTCTCAGTGAAATATATCAATGGATAATGGATCTCTTCCCTTACTACCGCCAAAATCAACAAAGGTGGCAAAATTCCATCAGACACTCGCTGTCTTTTAATGACTGTTTCATCAAAGTCTCCAGGTCGCCCGATAAGCCAGGCAAAGGTTCATACTGGGCTTTGCACCCGGATTCTGGAAATATGTTTGAAAATGGCTGTTACCTCCGCAGACAGAAGCGCTTTAAGTGTGATGTGAAAAAGTTGCCTGTAACTAAGGGAGGTGAGGGAAGGAAAGACCAGACTGCCGGTTCTGGCTCCCCCTCGAACGACAGTTGCAATTCCAAACCAGGGCACATGGACCCAAGCTCAATTTCCAGCTCCAATCAGTCGTCCAGTCCTCACAGCTTGGACAGAAGCGGTAACCCCACTTCTGATCTAAAGAGCAGCGGGCCACCCCTGCATCCCGCAGCCAGCTCGGCCACGTCTCTGTCTTCAATCCCGTTGGGCCAGCATTCTATGGGCCATGAGACCCAGCTGCACCTTAAAGGAGACCCCCATTACTCATTCAACCACCCGTTTTCCATTAATAATTTAATGTCCTCATCGGAGCAACAGCACAAACTGGACATGAAAGCTTACGAACAAGCACTGCAATATTCATCCTATGGCTCAGGGATGTCTTCCAGCTTGCCCCTTGGCAGTGCATCTATGGCCGGGAGAGCGACTATGGACCCTTCGGCAATAGAGGCGTCTTACTACCAAGGTGTGTATTCCAGACCGGTCCTCAACACATCTTAGTATCCTCTCAATTTTACTGAGCTGTGGACCGACAGAATCTTTTTATTTTATCTTATATTTTATTATTATTTTTTTTGCATGCACCTAGTGCATAAAGGACTGTTACTTTGAAATGTAAAAATGTGTACGTGTATTATAAACTATTATACTGTAACGTGTTCCCATGAAAGATTGTATACCCCAGATGTAAATCATCGCAAGTGTATTTAAACCAACAGTTTTGAACTTGTAAAATAATGTTGTATTCCCCAAAACTTGTAGTCTCTAACGACGAATGTGTCCATGTGTTATAATGTGCATGAATGAAGGTCAATGTGGTGTTGTGGAACGCGTGCTGCAGGTTAAAAAATACAAAAACAACATGAAATCAAAACAAAAAACAAAGCACCTGTTTCAAGTAATTTTATGTTGTTGGCATATACTTTACATTTTCGTTTTATTTACTATATTGACAAAAGCGTTTCAATCCCAATCTTGTATCAAAATAACTTTATTCCAACTTGGAACTGCATTAGAAGTAATAAAAATATGTATTTCTTTATGAAGCAAATACTTTCAGTGGTTGGTGACATCTTCACACAGGCACTTTGAATCTTCATTGAAGAACCAGGGAGGCCACGTTCACGTTTTTGCTTCTTCCTTTTCTCTTTGCATGTGATTAATTTATTTCGTTCAAATAAAATCTGATCACGGTACTCTCAGTGTTGTAATTTTTCTAATTACACTATGGACATCATGAATCTATGCAATGGGCTTATCGCCATGTTTAGAGTATTATAAAGTAGCTTTTTAGGAGTCTAATACTTTTAAATACAATATTGCCTCAATGGACATTCAAAAGACGCCAAATTTGTTTTAAGCTAATTTATATTGTATTGTCATAGCCTATCTGTTATTTTTCTCTTCTTCGGTGTTTATATCGAAATATGACTGTCTTTATTTCATAAAAAAATGTGTTACATATTTTATTGGTAGGTGACCAAGAGAAAATCCAAACCTAACTAACGCAGAGCCTCAAAGACCTGCATGATAAAAGATCGGATCGCGTTTTAAATGGGATTTTTAACAATATCATTGGGAGGCCAAATCATCTTTTTGTGAACCGTAACCTACACGAGGGGCTCCTGAACCTGAACAGATTTGACTTTGATCATGGTATTTTGTAGACACACATTTTGGCTGAGTAACCGTGAAATTCGTTTAATTATCATGTAATTGCCCCCCGACGCGTAAATAAAATGGAGACGTGAACCGAGCATCATGAAATCACACGGAAAGCCAGGTTGTCCGGCATTTCCTCCGACTCGGACATTAACCATCTTGTAAATCATTTCAATTAATCTTTATATTTAATTAAGACTTTAATTAGGCAACAGTTTATTTTAAGAACTGAAATGGGACATTTTGAAATTATATGGGTCTACGATGGATAACCTAATTATAGGCTTATTAATTAAAATGTTGGCAAGAGAAATATAGGTGGAAATGTTTTTGATAATTTAAATTACACTTGAATAATATATTTAATTTGAGTTGTTCAGGTACATAATAGTCAACAATACCATATTAGCGATATGATAATGTATATTTTAGGAAAGTTTAGAAGTTTCAAAATTTTTCCAAAATCTCTGGCTAATTTTATACATTGATGGTATTAAATCTGTATTATTTCATTACTAACGATAGTTATTCTGCCACTGAGCGAACACCTTAACTGTAAAGAATGATGCCCAGTCAAGTTTATTACTGTTACAACAGTTTAAACACCTGGCGACGTTTTCTAATCACAGCAGAACTTGTAAATGATTGCCTTCACTTCATATTTAGGCCTGATACTTGTCGACTTTGTGTAAAAGGCCTGAAGATACGGCAAATCTCTGCATATATAAACAACAAGGAGTTTTTATGTCACCAGCATGGGAAAACTGACGGTTTTAGGACCAAACACAAAAATCGAATTTATCTATTACAAAAGATAGCCTACATAGTTCAGATATGCAACCGCAGTATCATCCCTCTTTTGAGAATACTTGCAGAGGCGTAATTGCAATGTGTTAATTGACAAGAGAAACACAAGTAGGTGCTGAAAAAAGTCTTGAATTTAGAAAGAAGTTATTTGCATGAGAAATCTTTGAACTTTGCACGGATCGTGTCCATTAGTTTGCCCAGCTGTTGAAAGAGGCTTGCCTTTGCGATGTGGAAGCTGCCGCTACAAATGTCCAACGTGAAACGGCGAGGGGCAGAGCGCAAGAAACGAACAGTGCTAACTTGACAAGATTTCACAATTTTCATTTTTGTCATGTAAGAATTTTTCGGCCGACTCCTTTCAGCCGTACACAAAATGTTGACCACTTTTTGCTTCCCTGGGTAATGGGATAATTCAGCACGATCAAAGGGAGTGCAGCGCCTAGTTTCTCAATTTATTTAGCATGTTAACTTCTTCTAGCCCGTCTAGTTAGGCTATTTTCAGTTGAAACCAGAAAAAACATATTATTGTTATTATGGTTGTTATTATTATTATTATTATATGCATTTTACGTTTATGCCATCCAGTAGCCTACCCATCATCGAATGCGCTCTCTGAAGTCCACCAGCCCTCATTAATTTGTAACATATGTTATCAGCGGGCAATGTCCAGCGTCGAGATTTCATCAGCGCCTTGTCTTCCAACTTATGTGGCATTTCTTGTAAGGCCATCAAAAGAGCTGGCACTTTCTTCAGCCTTATGGACAGAAATTTCTACAACAATGCGCCAACTCCTTTACTTCAAAAGCGGCCATCAGCAAGCCTACCCGTAGATCTTTCTTCTCTGTCTTTTCATTCTGTGGTTTTAGAAAGCCACTACAGGGCCAAGGCGCTCCTAATACCTTTTGATGGGGATTGAATTAATTATCTCCAATAACACAATTGTGCTCAGGCAACGAAAAGAGCAAAGCAATACCCCTTCAAAATCACTCGCGAAAGAAAGGGGGCTTTCAAAAGGGCGAGGGAGAGAAGAGGGAGAGATCTCTATCCGAAATCAGCTTTAGAAGCAGCTGGTTTTCCATTAAAAATTATACGGAAGAAGTTTATTAAGGCTTTGTCCCCTCCTAATGTGCACCGACTATGTCAGGTTGGTGGTCTCCTCGCCTTCCTGCTTGTATAGCCTCGTGTTTAGCGTCTTTATTATGTAATTTGAGATGCACCGAACAGAGTCACACTTGATCTAGCCTATTTTATTTATGGGACAACTGACAATAGGGATAGGCTGCACTAGCCTGTATTTCACATTCAATTGAACACATGACAACTCAATAAATAGCCTAACTGACAACATGTTGAGGGAAGACCACGGGGTAAAATAGCAGCAATACAAAACAATAGCCTAATTTAAATTACATCTGAGGGATTCAATTGTCCATTAAATGGGACATTTGTCCTAATTAATATGGCTATAGAATAGATTTCAAGTTTATCTTTTTTTTAAGAGAAGGCCTACAAGGAACTCTACCTTTATGGATAGGTGTGACCTGCAACTGAAGGCTCACAGTAGCGAAGTGCAGTATTCCCTGCTAAAATGTTTGGAGACGGTGTAAACCGAAAAGGCTTGGGAATAGTTGGTGTCGTTATAGCAACAGGATCAGTCACGCTTTTCTCTAAGGGTCATTCAGCACCGAGGCTGCCGGAACACGTTTTTAATTAAAGCGTATAAAAACTTGTTTTGTAGTCATGTCATCATGCGATTGGTTCTCAAAATGGATAATCGGGATCCCCTCTCTTTTGATGCCCCGCCGCACCACCGCGCGGGTCTCCACGGAGAGATGCACAATATCTGAGCCCCCTAACCATGCACCGCTAACTCGGCTGCAAAAACACAGACAACCAGCCCGAAAGATGGATGTCAGTGGGGCAAGTGAAACAGGCTTCCTACAATAAACATTCGATATTTCTCAGGAGCAGATGCTTTTTGAAACCCAAGCATACAGACGTCCACAAGGAAAGTTTAACTTGTTTTACAAGTAGGATTATCCAACAGAGAAACCTACACAGAGAGACCTCGTGGGATTAAATAGTGGGGGACACCCAGGTTGTGCGATCTCCACGGTTACCAATAGAGGAGAAATCGACAAGCTTGTCTTGGTGTCAAGCATTATCTAAGGGGAGGGCAACTCAGCAGCATGTCCCGCCTAGCCAACGCCTCCTTTTCTTTCCGCCACAACTTTCAGGGCGAGCAGTGCGCCCATCCAACATATTTCTGAGTACATAATCGATCATGTTCGGGTACACAAGTCACTGGCACTGCCCTCCTCTAGCAGAGGACACTGGGAGGGGGGGGGGGGGGATCAGGACTCGGGAGGGTCAACTCATCAATATGAGAAAAGGAAACGTAAACGATGCGAATATAATTGGTTGGTATACAGTGCTCAGTAAAGGTCATCTGATATCTTTGGCACTCTCATGTTGGGGAATTATCAACATGCAAAAGTACCGCTAGAGTAGCCTACCGGCCAGTTATGGCAAACAGGCCTGACAAAACTGTCAAATAGTTTAAGGTGAGTTACGCATTTGAAGAGGTAAATTCGAATAGCTGTAACACATTCAAAGTTATCAAATCAATCAACATTAATATGGTATGCGCTGAACATGGAGAAATTGATTGTTCTATTTCCTACAAGGCCACTTCTTATTCAGATAGCATAACGCGGTTACTTTTTGCTATGCCTTGCATTTGAATTATTTTCCCTACGAAGAGCACTTTTCCGAAAATGAACGCGCATGAATGAAACAAGCCAGCTCACATTTTCAATCATAAAGCAAATAATAATAAAAAAAGAACCCATCACAATTTCAAAGACATATTCTGGCAGGAAGGACCTTGCATTACAGAACGATGGAAATCCATAGTTCTCATTTATTCGTTCTTTAAAGCCGTCTAAAACAGAATATATCCCTCAAATGAAAGAATTAATAGGAAGTTGAAAGAACAAGAACACTTCTCCCAAAGTATTTCACTGAATTAATATCAGAGGGATGATAAAGACTTCTCCCTCCCGCCTAAAGATCTGTCCAAAATTAGTACATTTTGAGAACTGAACCTTAGATAAATACAGGTAGTCAAACAGACAGTGTTATCTTTAATTTGAAGTTAATAGTCGTCTGCGGACGAAATATATTAGCTAATGAGAGAGTTTAGGAAGGATTAGCCCATAAATCATTTTGTATAAATATCGGGACAGGAATCCCAAACTCGCGTGGTTGTGTACATCATTCACTTCAAGTAGGCCAACAATTAAACAAATATTAATTGAAATAGAAACGTCTGTATTCATATAAGTAGCATGATTTTATTTTATACCTTAATACATATACATAATACATACCTTGACATACTGTTGATGGTCAATGGTTTGAACAAAATCTAGTGAAACACAAAAGCAATATTCTGACAAGTCACCCTATTTATGATTACAATGAAGGCTTTAAAATACTGATAGATTTCCATTTCCTTAAAAGTCCCTTTTATGAAGTAAACAGAACACTAAATAAAACAAGATAATACAAATATAATATTACTAAGCACCAGTTTTCACCAGAATTCTGCTCTAGACATCTTAAGACTTTAGTTGGTGGTGTCTAAAACCTTCCAATAACAGAGTGTGAGAGAAGCCTGTTTCCCTTGTCCTGATCAGACTCCCACATCAACACAAACAGTGATGCTAAAAGATCAATACTGTGACTCCAATAAGAAAAAAGATTTTCAGCAGAAAGTGGAATGGAAGGGAGACAGCCATAACCCACGGCAGTAACAACCAAGTGGTTAAACATTTACAATTCTTCTTTTTTCCCCTCTTTCTCTCTCCCCCTCTCTCCCTTTCTCTTTTGGGAGCGGGGTTTGGAATGAGGCTTTTTTTTGTGTGTGAGTGCTCCACTTCTAACAACTGTTTGCCCAGTCAAGGCTGTGGCTGTGTTTACTCAGTGCTAAACGCCACTGCCTGGTCACCAGATGTGGCCGCCCGGCCGGTCAGTCGGCGGGTCAGCCCTTGCGCGGAGCCTCCACGAGTCAGATCACTGTCCTCACGCTGCCCGTACCCACCTTCTTCCTCAACACCTCAACCAGCCGCTCTAACCTGCAGAGAGATAGAAAGGGAGGGAGATAGAGAGAGAGAGAGAAATAGAGAGGAGAGAGGAGAGAGAAAGAGGGAGAGGGAGAGAGGTGGGTAAAGGGAAAAACAGGAAAGTATGAGACAGGGAGAATATGCACATCTCCTGGGTCACGTTTAAACACAATGGAAAGATTTCAAGGGGAGGGATGGACAGAGATGGAAAAAGATGTTAAAAAAATAAATGCAAAGTAAGATATAAGACACAAGTTACACATGTACTTCATCAAGTGGGCAAAACACCCATACCAAACCTACAGCTCCCATTCTCCCACAGATGGATCAATTTTTTCATCTGATGGATTGATATACTGTTTGGTTTTAGTCTTACTCAAGAGGAAAAAAGAGGAGAATGTGTTCTTACGCTCTAGATGGACTGGACAAGTGCGTGACACGAGAAGGAGAGAGAGAGAGAGAGAGGCTGAAATGATGGGTGGATGGAATTCTTCTTTTTTTCTCCCCACTATTTGTCAGGGTGTCAAAGTGCTAGAGTTTAAAAACGGTCGAAAAGCAAACAACGAGACAGTTTCTTGTTGAGAGTTTATAGCTGTGAAGGGCAGGGAGAGCAGAAAAACTGGAAGGGAAAATGGGAAAAATAAGGATGAATATTTATCATACATATATATGAATGTATATATTGTGTATTATTATGTATATATACACAAACTCACACATATGCACATATACATACGTGCAAAGCATACATATGTTCATACACACACACATTTCAGACCTGAAAACTTTAATAGCAAATAAAATTAAATAAAATTAAATAAAGTGGTTCAAAGGTGATCTGGGATTGAAACTGTCTTAGTCCTAGCAATCGGACATTCTCTATTTCAGGGCACAGGCTTTTGTAAAACGAACTAACGCTCGCAGAAGCTGAATGAACAGCCTTGATTGAATAACTTGTAAAATTGAAAATTGAAAATGCCCCAGACTACCGTCATGACCACTGAGCTTTCAAATTAAATTGAAAATCCCAGTTTGAGTCCTGAAAAAAGCACTGGGATTCCTCCCATAAAGTGAGGATTTCAGGGGCATTCTGAATCAGCTTCTAGCGTGGTTCCTCCCACACTTGTGAATGTAGCCGCGTATGGAAATCCAAATCTTCCCACAGACAACCTCGTTTTCTCTAAAGACCCTGCTGCGGTGTCACTGAATAACAATACACTGAGACGTGAGCCTGTTTACTATGCAGTGTATCCAAACACTCTCGGTTATTCTAATAATTTAGCTTCCTTGTCGCTGAGGATTTCACTTCTTTAAACAGCTTGTTGATAAGATGCATGCCAAAAACTTCACTATAGTACTAGGAGAAGAGAACCATTAAAGGTCAGTTACACAGGCACATTATTAAAACCATTATTTTGTTTATCTTATAATATTTTGAAACATAGTGACTAGTAATCAATGTCGTAATAAATGTGGCAATTTGTGTGTTGTACCAATTGCGTTAAAATACTATATCTTATCAATATATCCTTGTGCTTGGAAATAAAAAAAACCTCACCATGAAATTGTATGTATTAAAACATAATCAAAAAAAAATCACATTTGTCTTCATTTATCATACTTCTTGGCTACTGATTGTTTAGGAGAACAAGTGAACGTTTGTATTTGAGGTGGAGACAGCACAAAAGCGAGTGAACAGCCTACAGCACAAACATGCCGTTGGTTCATCAGTTGGAGCGTCCCTTGGCTACGGCGGAGCATCTGGGAGCGCTCTGACCCCCGTCTCCACCTGTTTTTCTGCTCTCAGAGATCCGTGCCAGCCAACGCTGCCATATGTGTTTCACAGCGTCTGAGCTCCCTCAGTACCAGGGTGTGTTTGTGTGTGTGTGTGTCTAACAGTGTGTTTCTCCACACACACACACACACACACACACACACACACACACACACACACACACACACAGAGCTAACGTCTGTGTAACTTCAGCTTGTAGTGGAAAGGGAATGAGTGTGTACACTATGTATAGAATATAAGTTTGAGAGAGAGAGAGAGAGAACAAGTGTATGTGTGTGTGTGTGTGAGAGAGAGAGAGCAAATATGTGTATCTGTGTGTGTGTGTGTGTGTGTGAGAGAGAGTGAGTTAGTGTGAGGGAGAGGGAGAGGGAGAGGGAGACTCAGACAGAAAGGAAACTAAAAAGGGAAAACAAGAGGAGAGGAAGCCTAAAAAGGTACACTAATATTTAGAAAAGGTCATTGTCGCTAAACACTCAGGGCCAAGCACATAGACCACAGACATCCCCTGGACACACACACACACACAGGGACAGACAGACAGACAGACAGACAGACAGACAGACAGACAGACAGACAGACAGACAGACAGACAGACAGACACACACACACACGGACACAAACACACACATGCTTGCAGACACAGACACAGACACAGACACAGACACACAGACACACACACACACACACACACACACACACACACACACACACACACACACACACACACACACACACACACACACACACACACACACACACACACACACTATACACTTGCACCAGTCACAAACACCACACACACTTGCACACTTGCTCTGCTTGCTTTACAAATACATATACACAAACACTTTGTCCCACTCGTGTGCCAGAGAATGTTTTTTTCCCTTTCTTCCTCCTCGTCTTCACCCCCGGCATTTTAAATATATTTATCAGCCCCTCTGTCACGTTTACACAATTAGCGGGTGTGAGTCGGACCAGCGGGGACGTCTAAGGTGGACCGGTGTGCGGAGGGGATTTGGAGAGAGGATGTGTTTGCCCAGGGTGGCCGGTAAACCCAAGCATACACGCAAGGGAGGAGCCGGCAAAAGTATAAATCCTGATTAAGAATTCACAGTGTCGCAAAACCAACAATTATAGCTGGAAGGAGGCAGAGTAAACAAACGACCCTTGCATAATTTTTTTCTAAACAGCCGCATGTTGGGGCAGTTTTTTTAGGGGTGGTTGTGTGTGTGTGTGTGTGTGTGTGTGTGTGGGGGGGGGGGGGGGGGGGGGGGATGGTGGTGCAGGAGTGAGGGTGATGTAGGGGTTGTTTTCTATAGAATGAGAGGACATTTTGGTGTTTCACGAAACCCATACTTATTTGGCTGTTGGGATTGGGCAGACAAAAGATGCCTCCCATCTAATTTTTTGCTGGATTCTTCTTTTCTTATTCTTCTTGTTTTTATTTGGTCAGTCAAACGGCCACTGGTCTTACAATACTTTTGGCAGTGCGCAATGAGTCGCCATGCACAAACAAGCAAATGCCAACACAAGTTTAAAAAAGAAAGAAAGAAAGAAGCCCCAAACAGAAGTAAAGGCACCGAGGGGCCCACGGGCCAGAACCTGGCGGGGCCACAAGAGTGCCAGAGACACTGAGGCACGGTGGGAGGCGGCAGTCGGCCTCAGGCCGTCAACACGCTGCCCGCCTGAGCTTTCCCAACCCCTGCCTCCCTCCCTCCCTCCCCGTATGAAAAGGCCTCTTTGTGTGTCTGCTCTCACGGCCAAGTTGGATTCAGAGGGCCATTAGACATTCAGCCGACCCCTCCTCTACTTCTCTCCCTCTCTCCATCCATCTATCCAGCCTTACCCCTTGTTTCTTCTACCATCCTCTCTCCTTCTCTCCGTCAATGGGGAGCTGCGGGGTCCGGCACTCAGGTGCCACATTCTGGGCCGCCTCTCGGCTTCCTCCAGGGGGGGGCGCAGGGCCGCCCGCCTCACCCCTGCATTTTTCGCACTCCACTGCGACGGGGCTCCACGTCAGAGTGGCTTCCCACAGCAACCCCCACCCCATCACCCCCAGCCCCACCCCACACAAACACACACACACACACAAACACACACACACACACACACACATACACAGCCCCTGGGCCTGGCCGCTGGGGCCATCCATCTGGGTGTCACCTAACGGTCAGGTGCGAGAGCCTCAGATCCCCACTGCCGCTCTGGACTCACTGATGCGCTCAAGACAGTGTCTCACACAGGCATACACAAATGTACCCACACGTGCAGGCAGACACATAAGTACATGAAGCAGCACACACTGGTACACACACACACACACACACACACACACACACACATGCAGGAACATACATAAACATGAATGGTACATGGCAGCACACACACACACACACACACACACACACACACACACAGGTATACACAAGCTTTTATACACAAGTGGCATACAAATGTGTGTCCCTACACACACAAAAGACAAACACACACATACACAGACTACACGCACACACATTCACTGGTCCTCACGCACACACTTTAACTGGTGTAAATAAAAATACACTCATACTAAAAACTCCCTTAAACCTCAACGCGAGGCCTCTTTCTGGGGGAAGAAAGTCTGGGAAAACGACAGTCCTGGGGCACTGGCCCACTCCTGCTCCCTCAGTAGCCTGACATGGTCAATATTAAACACTATTAGACTTCCTGGCACCGAATCAGGCCATGGTGCCATAAATTACACAAGAATTCTCAGAGCACTGAGCACTGTAGCGTCCGCCAACACCGTAGCACTCACTACTTTCTCCATCTAAAAAAAAACAGTGTGCTAAAATAGAACGCAGAATAATGAGATCTTCTCCTATGGTTAATGTTGTGCATGTCTATGTAAATGCATGTACGTCTCTGGGTGGACTTTGGTTCATGTATCCATTTTGGTCAATGATGCGAAACAAACAAACAGACACACACACACACACGGAGCAAACTCATGAAACAAAGCAAGTAGGTCTAGGTCTATTGGCATAGGAATGCTGTTGCCTTGTGGTGCAAAATAAGCAAGAAAGTATTTACAATCCCAAATGTCCCTGAACAAGCGCGTGTTCATGTTTTATGTCTACAGGGTCTCTGTAATGTGTTGCCTCCAAAATAACACCAACAATGAAATTAAATGATCCCAAGTTGTAACATTATGGAATCAAACCTCTTTTTTTATAAATAATAAAAATAAAAAAAAACCCGGGAGGTGATCAGCTGAGACCCCCCCTCAGACAGAGAGGCTGGGGGCAGCGGTGATCTCCGTCACCAGACCTCTCATGACCCCTCCAGCCCCATCTAAGCCCCTCAAGGCGGCTCGTTTAAATACAATACCCAAAGTTCCCTCTGTCCTTTCCTTTCAGAACCCTCTTCTTGGGTGCTAGCAGTCTATCAGTGGAGGGGAAAGGAGAAGGTGTGTGTGTGTGTGTGTGTGTGTGTGTGTGTGTGTGTGTGTGTGTGTGTGTGTGTGGTGGTGGGGAGTGGGTGGTTAGGGGGTGTCTTCCCAGGATTCTGAGTTCTCTCTCTCTCGTTCCTGGCCCCCCCTCCCCATTAAACCCATCCCCCTGTTAATTCATCGTGCAAATAGATGAGTGGGGTGAGAACTGTTTGCTTTGCATGGGGAGCCCCTGTGTGTGCGGGAGAGAGGAGTTGAGAGAGGAGGCGCGAGAGAGAGAGGGTGAGCGAGAGAGAGGATGGGAGGGCCTCACACACACATGTGTGTGAGTGTGAATGCGCACACACACACACACACACACACACACACACACATATACTGTATACATGCCCCCACACACACCTACAGCTCCTACAACATGCTCTTGAAGCTGCAAATGTGCGTTCGTATGTGGCTATTAGAGTGCACGGGGGCGTGGGATTACGGTCCTCAGTTTGGCACTCAGAACTCAGTACTGTTGCTGTTAAAAGTTAGCAACATTACCTCATAGCACCTACACCAGTTGCTAACCATGAAACGAAACCTGGCCCAGGCCTGGCTGTGGTACTCACTTCTGAACTTTCTCACTGGCCTCTCGCTCTGCCTCCTGAGACCGCCGGAACTGGGCCTGGAGGCTCTGGTGCTCGCTGGTCAGCAGCTGTAGACGGGGCAGGAGGGTCTGGTTCTGGCTGTTGTTCTGGTTCTGGTTCTCCTTGGCGTCATTGGCCAAAGGTGACGCTGGTGTGGGGGTGCACGGTTCCTTCACTGCAGTCTCCTCGGCCTGCACAGGATGCTGACTGTAAAGGTTTGAAATCGTATTAAACACATTCAATCATATGGCTGATATTCCCATAGAAAAACCACGTACCTCTCCAAAAATCCTTACCACATAGAAACCACAGAGATACATTTATTTACAATGATAATCTGTCACTGCCTTGACGGCGAATCTTCTTCTTGCAAAAAGCGTACCAACTATTCCACTGTTGTTACCAAATGACACCATGAGAGAAGGCTTTATTCAGCTGCTGCTCAGAGTCCACCACACAAACTGATGAATGTCAGCGTAGCTGCCAACAAAACCCACTATTTAAACTACAACAGCCACATGCCAGCAGGTGATGACTGACAGCCCTCAACCCAGACAGTGGCATCTACGCCATGGCTCCTCCTCTCGGTCCACTCTTCTCCTCTTCAGTCCTGCCATTCGGAAAATGCCAATGAATCAACGGACACATTTGCTACACTCACACACACTAGAAACTTGACCTGGACAAGCAGGAGGCACAACGCCGTCCGCCTCCCCGACGTCAGGAGACATCTGCCTTGTAATCGCTGACCCGGTGCGCCTGGTCAGGTTTCATATTCAAGCTAAAATGTTTCCAAAGGGGAAGACACTGTCTGCTAATAACACTGCAGCAGAATGTCAAGAGGAATGCATTAGCACGCTAGCCAGGCTAGCACACATCGTCACGCCACCCTCCAGGTGAATGTCACACAGATGTGTCTCAATGAGATGCGAAGGATTTAACAGAGGATTTAACAGAAGGAGAATGAAATGCCAAAAAACTAAAGACAGAAAGAAGGAAGGAAAGAAAGGAAGACTTTTTAAAGGGGGAGACAAGTAAACATCTGAGCAACAAACGTAATCTCTTTTGGCTTATCAAGATGTGTTGTGATTTTAATTTAGGTTGAATGACGAATGTGGACTATGATCACGGGAAGGTAGAGCCCAAAACAAACTGACCTCAAATTGCTCCTAACAGCCTTTGATATATACCCAAATATACAAATAAGAACCTTTCTCCATTGCTATGGGTTTGCATGTATGTGCTGTCAAATGACAGTGGTCACCAAAATATTCTATTCTTAAAACACACACACTCATACCCCTCCTCACCCCCCAACACACACAGAAAAATACCTGTTTATTTTAATGTGCAGTTAGTGGGTAAATGGTGGTCAGACTTTACCCTTCACAGAAAGGCTGGAATGACAAATGTCTGGCAGTTTAATAAACCCCCCCACCCACTGCTCTGAAGAGAAGCTGGCGAGCTCTACACACTCTCATCAAATACTCACTACCACACCTGCCTGGCAGGTTCCAGGGCAGGTGGAGACCTTCAAATATGAGACGGTGCAACTGCATGGCAGTTGCGGGGGCCGCTCGCAGACACAATACCCTGAGCAATGGGCCTTGCCTGAACAACACCACCAATAAAACCTCTCAGTACCCCCCCCCTCCCCCTTCTCTCTCTCTAGGGCCATACAAGTCCAATGCATGACAGATGGAGCCTGATGGATGGATGGTCACCAGTCTTTGTCTGCCGAGTGGAGCCAGGCAGTGTGCATATTGCCTTAAACTCATATTCGTCACTCTGGCCTCTTGTCCCTGGTTTAATTAGTTTCAGCGAGACGTCAGGCTCCAGACCCCTCTCCTCCTCCGCCACCCCCCCCCCCTTTCTGCCTATGCACTCATGTTTTTCCCCTCATCCTCTAAAAGTGGAAGGTAATCAATTGTGATGTGATATCGATAGCCGAGCGAGAGATGTAAACTTGTGTGTTTTGTTTAATTAAATGCAAACACAGTGGGTGCGAAGGTCCGGTGGCAGTGACAAACAAGGGCATAAGCACGTTGCCTTGCCATGGATTATTTTATCTACTTCCCCACCCCCCCGAATCCATCTCTTAAATACGGCCCCTAAACAGTCACGGGTTCCGATGAGGTCTGTGCTTGTGTTTAATTAGGTTTTCAACGGTCACACAGATGCTTCAGCAGTAAACTACATTCAAAAAATTCACTGATTACTTTTCTGCATCTCTGTAGGTTAACATACCAGTGACTAAATCTTTCAGTTGTAGTGTACTATTATCTTGCATAAGTCTGTCCCTCTTACTTTGTGTACAAACTGACCCAGTTTCTGAGAGAGAGAGAGTGAAAGAGAGAGAGAGAGAGATATATATATATAGAGAGAACACAAAACACTAAAGTAAATGAGGAAATGAGACAGGAATATGGGTAGATTGATATATAGATACTATTGAATGACATATGGATGGAGATATTTACCTTGATAAGATAGAGATAGATAGGTGGAGGGAGAGAGAGGGGGAGAGAGAACAAGAAAGAAAGGATTAGAGATAAAAAAAAAACTGTAAAGCAAGTATGGGCATTGGAGTTAACCATTAACCGACATAATAAGATAGCTAATCAAGGACACTGTTTCCCAGCGTACCTGGCCTCAGATTCTGTGAAGGGCTTAATGGTTAACCTGAGCAGGGTGTGCTATCGTGGAGGAAATGTAAAATAACCTTTTAATAGAGACTTATCAGAGGCCCTCTCAGCAAACAGTGAGGTCAAGACGAGGGGGTTGCCATTCCAATCAGCCACACACACACACACACACACACACACACACACACACACACACACACACATCTCCACAGCAACCTTTTAGTGGGTGAGTAAACAAGACGACCACGCCTCAACTTGAGCGTTCCTTACACAAATCAATCACTCTGACTTGAGTCTGACAGCTTTGAGACTTTCCCTCCCTCCTTCCTTCTCTGTAATTCACTCCATCTTTCTCTCCTCTTCCTCTTTCCATCTCTTCCTGCATCAATGTCCGGGGGTACTGCTTACCTGTCTGCATTGTGTCGCAGCACAGAAACCAATTTAGGCCAGGGAGGGGGGTAGGGGATGGAATTGGGACTGGGTGTGTGTGTGTGTGTGTGTGTGTGTGTGTGCGTGTGTGTGTTGCCAGAACACTGCCGTGAGTTTTGAATTGCCCCCTCCATTCTGCTCCTTGCTGTTCTCTGAATCTGGCTTGCTGTGTGGGTTTGCAGACAATCCACCAAATGTATTTTGCAGCACAGATTGCAAGGCCGAGGCTGAGACTGATCGGGCCGTTAACTCCGGCTGATTGGTGGCCGGCAGGCTGTTTGGCGGCAGTGGTGGTGGTGTGTGTGTGTGTGTGTGTGTGTGTGTGAGAGAGAGAGTGTGTGTGATTGTGTGTTTGTGTGAGTGTGTGTTTGTGTGTATGGGTGTGGCTCAGTGTAACATGGCTGCCACATTTAGCTGTGACTGGATGCCAGGTGTCACGACACTGCTTCCTGGTCACCTGACTTTATCTAGGCAAACAAACTCTCTAATAGCCATATCTCATCCATTACCCCAGTTCCAATGTCGTTGCTAAGGGAGATTATCTAGAAGCGCATTTGCCAAATGCCGTGCCAGCCTAGGGCACAGTCATTTGAAAGGACAAAAACTAATAATAGAGTTATTTGAAAACACAAAGTAAAAGATTCTAAAAAGTTTCAATTTAGAGGTTAAGGTACATTTCTTTATTTAAAACACCTTTCTTAAAACACTTAAATAAAACCAACTGATTCCTGAACTGGCAAAAATACAACTACAGCCAGAAAGTTCCATCCCTGAAGAAGGAAAAGAAGCCGTCCTCTGTAAACCCTTCAGCTGAGCTCCATTACCTGAATGGCAGCCAGGCCTAATGTCTCCTAATGATTATTGAATTTCAGGTGTTAAGTGTGAGGCTAGGCGTGATAATGACAGGGGTGGTGTGTGAGGGGTTAGGGGGGGGGATGGGGCTCTCCCAGGGGAGGGTGGTCGAGACCGAGGCTGGGCCTGAGCAGTGAGGGGTGTGAAAGGTGGTGTTAATGCATGGCCTGCCTGTCTCCGTGGCTGCATGACTCTCCCATGCCGTTTAGCTCCACGCCTGGCTCCCGCTCAAACAAAGCACCGTTTGCTCCTGCGCCATGGCCCTCGGGCCAAGCCCAACTCATTAAAACAGCCAGTCGACAGACATAGAAAGTTCTAGAACATTTATTCATTTTTTTTTTGTCTTCGTCTCAAAATTGCTATGTTAAGTCAGCGGGGTGCCTGTCTACGTGCGGCATGAGGGAATCTGAAAAGGATCGGTCCAGTTTCTCAGACCTTTTCTCTCCCCCCCCCTCCTCCCCTCCTATTTACTTCTCATACTCTCCGTCTTTTTTCAGTCTTTCTCGGTCTTTCTCTCTCTCTCATGTCTGTTTCGTCTCTTTCATCTGACTGAGCCTGTCTGTTATCCTGAGGACACAATGCAGAATGGGGGGGGGGGGGGGGGGGTGGAATCCTCAGAGCAAACAGACAGAGGCATCTTCTGAGCTTTGTTAGGGCTGGAAGGATTCCCCATCTGAAGGTCCAGCTCCACAGGCGTCCTGATAGTCACTCTGGCTGGGCATCCCACAATGCAAATGTATGTATGTGTGTGAGTGTGTGTGTGTGTGTGTGTGTGTGTGTGTGTGTGTGTGTTTGTGTGTGTGTGTGTGTGCGTGTGTGTGTGTGTGTGGGCGAATACAATGTCTGTCTTCACACTACTTGGGGGTATAGATACGTTTTGGGGTGCATGGTAGCAGTACTGATGGTGCTGAGAGATTCCCAACCCCCCAACAAACATGGGATCCTTATGTGTGAGAAAGAGAAAGAGAGAGACAGAGAAAAGAGAAAAGAGAGAGAGAGAGAGAGAGAGAGAGAGAGAGAGAGAGAGAGAGAGAGAGAGAGAGAGAGAGAGAGAGAGAGAGAGAGAGCATGTGGGGTGTGTGTTTCCAGGACACCAACAGTCAAACAGACAACAGAAGATAAGTGGATAGATATCACTGGGAGAAAGCCTTTCGAAAGAAAGAAGGATATGGGCCCATCTCAAACCGGATACACACTACCAAACTAGAATGGCTAGTTTCTGTGCCAACCGTATTTGCACATTCTAATCCATCAACCTGCAGTTTGTGGTAAGACAGGCCAAACACTATTTGTATCCAGCTTGGGCAAAGAGGTAAAAGCTATGGATACTAATGCCAATGTTTAGAAATGGGTAAAAGTCTGATGTACTTAATTGGCAATCTGTGACTCATCAACGAGGGCCAAATTATCCAGCCACAAATGCTACGGTTGCAACAAAGAAATAACGACACTTCCTGAAAAAATGCTGAATCGTGCCCCTGAAAAACACATTGAGAGCTTTTGTGGCAGCTCTCTTACTCTACATTGCATTTCATTTCTTACTCATACATATTTATGACAGTGTCATTATTGTCTCCCTAGCCATCCCCTCAACCCATTTCTGACGGTGCCTATTTCTGTCCTCTAAACCAGTGCAAATAAAGTGGGAAAAGTCGTTTTTAGAAGTTAATATGATCTTGGTGCGAGGTGGACTGGTGGGTCGCGAGGCACGTTGAATGTTTGGCGGTTTTAATAAGAGGCCGTGTAATGACGAGAGGAAGGGAGGAAGGAGAGCGTCAGCAGCAGCAGCAGCAGCAGCAGCGGGGCAGTGTGTTATTAAGAAAGTTAAAGTGGAGTTGCAGAGGGAGGGCTGGGCTCCGAGAGCGAGGAACCACGTGAGTGGGGAGAGGGTGAGAAGACAGGCTGCTCTGCTGTTTAACCGACTGGTTAATTCAACCATGAGTGATAGACAGGGTCGACGTTTATGCTGGTGGCAGTTGTACAAACAAGGTTGTATCACATAACTTAACGCCATTGTCTCCCACCTTCCAGCCCCCCCCCCCCCCCCACCCACCCACCAAAAATAAAACCCTTCAAATGTATGTGGTTTCGCTGAGTTCTGTGATGCAGTCTTGTTTAATCAGTTCTTCCTTTTGTGTGCGAGTGGACTTTGCAAAGTATTTGTGTTTGTATTTGTGGTGTTGGCGCGTGTTTGCGTACATTCAGTTCATTGTGTTGTGTGTGAGGATTAAAGTTTGAGTTTGTGGTTTGCAGGTCATGTGTATGTGTTCGTACACATACTCGTGTGAGTATATTTGTACGTGTGTGTGTGTTTAGCAGTGCTGCCTGTGTGTGTACATTCACTTTGTCAAGTCGTGTGTGGGTGAGTCTGAGCATGTGTATCTTGGGGGTCTGTGTGTGTGAGTGTGTGTGTGTGTGTGTGTGTGTGTGTGTGTGTGAACTTGCCCTTTCAGGATGGTGGGAGTCTGGCTATGCTTTCAGGGTCTGAGAAACAACACTGACAGTGTAAATTTGTGAGCTTGCATGACTTTGTCTGTGTGTGTGTGTGTGTGTGTGTGTGTGTGTGTGTGTTTGTGTGCATATATATAATAGCCTAGAGTTATATTAAGGTAATAACTATGTGTTATTTATGTGTGTGCATGAACATGCAAGATGTGTCGTGAGATGTTCGTGTTATTCAAAACTAGTTCCATGTAAATGTGTGCAGGTGTCATTGTTGGCGTGTGTGTGCATGCACGTGTTTGTGTGTGTGTGTGTGTGGTGTGTTCACCTATGGAAGAGGCGTAGTGTCTGCAGTTCCTCCTCCAACTTCTGGCAGAGCTCCAGGGCTTTATCTCTGTCTCTCTGAGTCCCCTCCAACTCCTCCTGGAGTCAAACACACACACACACACACACACACACACACACACGCACGCACACAAACACGCACACACACACACACACACACAAGCCATTTCAGTGGCAAGAAAACAAATTGGAAAAACAGATTTGCACAGCTGACTGACTGGTTTCTCCTGCCTTTGCTTAATGTATCCAGTCCATCACAGGCAAAAAACAAACAAACACAAACACCACAACAGACATAGGGTATTTCAAGGGTTTTGCTTCTACATTCAACAGTTCACTGAAAATACTGCTAGATGAGTCTGCATTATAAATAGCAAACCAAACTTAAACAGATCATATACTCCTCCGCAAAGGACCATAATATCACATAAAGCCATAACCTGTAATTGCACTCGATGACCATCATACATTATATACAGATTAGTTTATGCCATAAACTCTCCGCTATCAGTATGATCAACCATAACCACACTATAGCCACACTATGACTGGATATAGCCCTGGATATAGCCCTCTCCAACGGCACCTCTTATCTCTCTTATCCTCGTGGTCCAACACAAGCCATCCTTCTCCACCAACACCACCACTAACAAGGCAGCCACGATGGAGAGAAAGACTAGACAAAGATCAGAAGGCCGTGAAGCTGTGGCCATTGTGTCTACACTCAGCACCTAGTGAAGAGGAGGAGGAGGAGGAGGAGGAGGAGGGGGGGGGGGGGGGGGGGGGGCTGAGAGGAGGACAGAGAAGGAATAAGAGAGACAAAGAGGGAGAGGTGAAGGGAGAGAAGGAGGCAGAGAGAGCTAAGGAGAGAAAAAGAGAGAGAGAGAGGGACAAAGCAAGATAGACAGACAGAGTGAGGGATACAAGAGAGCAAGCTTTGGTGTACTTCATGCAAGAGAGGGCTTGGTAAACACTGTCCTAGCCGATTCTGTCTCTCTTCCTCTTCAGTAAAACCTGGGACACACACACACACACACTTTCTCTCTCTCTCTCTCACACACACACACACACCTTTCTAATGAAAGGTAATGAGCAGCCGTTGAAACAGATGTATAGATGGTTCCGGTCTCTCAACAGCTGGGAGAAGGAGCAGAGAAAGAGTGAAGGCCGTCTAAACAGACGGCGCGCCCGGCCCTACTGTAAATGCCTACAATCTACAGCCTACATGATAAGAGACAGAGGGAGAGGAACACACAAAGAATCTCAATTGTTATTCTCACATACACACCTGCACACACGGACACACACACACACACACACACAGTGAAAGAGACACAGAAGATAGGATAAAATAAAACAAAACTCCAAGGGAAATAAAATAGAGTGACAAGACAGAGCCGCACCTTTTTCATGATAGAAGCATGATTTTCTTCTTTACATACTAGTTTGAGTAGTTTATGTGTGTGTGTGTGTGTGTGTGTGTACAGTACTTAACGTGAGAGAGTGAGGTATAGAGCACGTGTTGACTGTAAGGTCCGGCCATCTAATAGCCAACTCTTTCATTAGCTTGATGAATGGGCTGCATCCGTGGCTTATCAGACAACACTGGGTGGAGGCCGCCATACTGAGCCACACTTGTGATAACAGCCCACACACACACACACACACACACACACACACACACACACACACACACACACACACACACACGGCAGGTAACAATCCCTCTCCTCACCATTCAACAGCCCTATGGTCACTCAGGTAACCAGTCAATAAACTGGTCAACAAGTCCCAGTCATTTACTCATGGCAACTGCAGACGCACCTGAAACACTTTTGGCAAACACATATTGAAATTGGTCTGCTGTTGTAGTGAGGCGAGGTATCGAATGTCTGGTCAGTAGAAATAAACCAACATTTTCTATCGAGGAATTTCTTCTGTTGACTGTTGAAAGACAGTGTATATTGCACAAGAAATCATTTAAATTCAATAATTTCATTAAATATCCTTCACCACCATTTCAGGCATAATTTCTGCTTCGGAGCAACAGTTAATAAACCAACCTGAATCCCACGAGTGTCAGAATGACATGGCTTTATCGCACTTTCAATTCCACAAAAGTCTATGTTAGAGAACATTGGGACAAAAAGAAGAAAGAAAGAACAGCCTTTGGGGGGAGAGTAACTGACTAACTGTCTGCCTCGGTTTGGACACGTTCATTCCTGGTGCACTCTCCATGCTGGCTCCACTGCACTGTTTGGGATGAGGGAGATGAGAGCCCTGAGCTGCCACCCCTGGGCCCTCTGCCTGGAGGGAGAGAGGGAGGGAGGGAGCGAGGGAGGGAGAGAAGAGGGTGCAGCCCCAGGGGGACTAGCCTCATCAGGACCTTTGGCCCTAAGTACATGCAGCCACCCTGCGCGCGGGGGCCTGAAAATCATTCTAATTACTGGTGCGCGGGTCTTGCAAGTCAAAGAGCACATCAAAAAGAGGCTAACCTCTTAAGTCAATATGTGCTTTTCTCCAGCCGCGAGCCCAGGCGGAAACTTCAAAGCCCCCTGTGCCTTTTAATCATATGTATTTCGCCCAGTGTTCATTACAATATTATCCAAATCAGGCCCGGCAGAGAGGGCAGAGAGAGAGAGAGAGAGAGAGAGAGAGAGAGAGAGAGAGAGAGAGAGAGAGAGAGAGGCACTGACCTGTTGTGATTAAGCCTGGCGAAAGGGGAGAGCACATACCTTAACCTTTGGGTAAGGACGTTTGGCAGAGGAGAGGAAAAGGGAGAGGAAGAGGAGAGGGGTTGAGCAGGAAGGGAGGTGGCGGATGGCCTTTCACACTCAGTTGGGCATAGAGAGCGAGAGAGAGAGAGAGAAAGAAAGAGAGAGAGAGAGAGAGAGAGAGAGAGAGAGAGAGAGAGAGAGAGAGAGATGCCGCATCTGGTGTTACTGTAGTCTCTAATGATCACTCCAAACGGGACTACAGTGTAAATACTGATTTAAATAAACATTTAATATGTGTAATACTAATTTAGAGGTGTTGAGGCCAGGGTCTATAATAATCAAAGAACAGAAAATAACTTTACTTTATTGTATGCCTGTTATAAATCAAACGACGCCCTAGAAAGGATTCATATCTCATACTGATAGAGCCACCCCAGTGTCACATATACTGCATGAATATGAGTATGCGCCACATACTTAATACATTTGATTTGACAGAATATACTGTATGTACTGAATCTGCATATGTATGATAACATATCAAGACAATTGGATGAACTACATACAGCATAACATATAAGTGTATTTTGAAGTACTTAATCAATTCAAATGTTCAATTGAAATTACATTTAAATGTATAAGTGAACATTTGGTTTAGATTGACTCCATCAGGCTGAGGTGTGTCTCTCTGAGTGCCATTCAGACTGAACTAAGACCAACTGGACAACATTTAATAACAGACCCCTAGTCAATCATTGAACTCTTCCTTTGATGGTTTCATAGAGCAAAACTCTTCACGACATATTTCCTTACACTCCAAACGAAGCTAATAACTCCAGCGTTTCCTTGTTGGCGAGGCCACATTCAGCCCACACTTCACCTCAAGGACACCGCCCTCCACAGCTCCCATTCACTGTCGCCAGCTCATCACCATCCATCACTCACTGCTCGGGCACGAGGTGACAGAGATGCGCTCCCTCCCGGTAACAAAGCACTGCCCAGACCTCTCACAATGAGCGCTAATAACTGCCAACACTTATGGTGGCTGCTGACTCAATACCATGGATGCCTGACCCAACAAAGAGACTCGGAATACTAGGGGGAGCAGAGAGAGGGAGAAAGAGAGAGAGAGAGAGATGGAGAGATAGAGAGAGAGAGAGAGAGAGAGAGAGAGGGAGAGAGAGAGAGAGAGAGAGATGAATGTCAGGACACCCTCACTAAGAAATTACCAGCAAAGGGTGGCTTGTGTGGGTGAGTCAGGCTATACGTGTGTGCTTGCGTTTGTAGATGCGCAAGCTCCTGTTTGCATAAGCATGCGTATGTATGTGTGTGTGTGTGAGCTGAGCGGCAAACAGAGAGCTTGCAACCAAAGTGTATGGGTGTCTGTGTCTGTGTGTGGGTCTGTGTGTGTGTATGTGTGTATGTGTGTATGTGTGTATGTGTGTGTGTGTGTGTATGTATATGAGTGTGTGTGTGTCCCCATGCGTAGGTGTATGTGTGTATTGGTGGCTGTGACAGGCTGAGCTGCAGAAGCACTGTTGTAGTATGTGTGTGTGTGTGTGTGTGTGTGTGTGTGTGTGTGTGTGTGTGTGTGTGTGTGTGTGTGCACTGATGTATATGTGTCAAAGTATATTCGTGTCTGCATGTGTGTGTGTTAAAGTGTATGTGTGTTTGTTTGTAAGCCTGTGTGTCTGTTTGTGTGTGTAAGCATGTGTCTGTTGTGTCTGTTTGTGTGTATAAGCATGTGTCTGTTTTGTGCCTGTGTGTGTGTGTGTGTGTGTGTGTGTGTGTGTGTGTGTGTGTGTGTGTGTGTGCATGAGTGTGAGCTGGCGGGCCGCGTCAGCAGCTTGGGAGTGGGGCGGTCCCGTCCGTGTGATCCCTGTGAGAGGGCTGTCAGGGGCGCTGAAAGCAAAGCTGCAGAGCAAACACAGGTGGTTCAGGGCCAGGGCAGACCCCTCCACCGGAGAACAGCCTGCTTCAGATGACCCCAGTATTATACACCCACCCACCCCTTCACACACAGACACACACACACACACACACACACATATAGAACCACACACAAACACACACACACACACATATTACCACACACGCAAACGGCCGCACACACACACAGAAACAAACGCATGCACACACTCACTCACACACACACACATACACCCACCCATATAAGGCCACACAATCATATTCATACTCACTCTCTCAAACACACACACAGACATTCACACTTATATTCCTACTCTAACACACACACTTAACCTCTCCAACTGAGCAGACACAGGGCTCTAGAACCCCCTTTCATGGCTGTTGTTTATATGGCCGTAAAACAGGTTCATGTCTGGTCAAAGACATCTGGTGCACTATGTCCTCCATCCTGTTCACGGGCTTACTGACCTGATAATGATGGCAAAGAACAAATACAAACTCACTCCAATTCTCTTTGTTATCTTCACAATGATTCAGTCTATATCTTATATATTACATAAACAGGAAGAGAGCTTGCCATGTCATTGTCATACGTCAGCATATTTGAGGTAATTAAAGTCTAATGGAACCTTTTTGTTCTTTTTAAAGAAATACCTTGACGTGTTTCATAGTAACGTCTCAATGTAGAGATGTAGGCTTTTTTTCTGGCATATACTTACTTACATTTTTTTAAAGCCACTAGCTTGCTTCCTCTGAACTTAAATGTCAATCTTTGAGTCAAAGTCCTTTTCATTTTTAAATTGTTTTGAGGATCTGTTCCCTGCACTGTTGACTAATTTTACAACAGCTGTTCCCAGTTCATTTTAAATTAAAAACCCAGCTCTGTAATCCCAGGAGTCAATCTATAATTAAGGGGATTTAAAGAAAAACCAAGTGCTACATTAATAACAAAATTTAATATATTTCTTAATAAGCCATCTTCCCGGCCCATTCAGCAGCAGGGAAAATGGCAAAAAGGCTTTTGTGCTTAAAAATCTTTTAAAAATCGCTGGAATGCACTGGCCATCCTTTTTGAATAAGGGGCAAATACTAATTTAGCTGTTATGACGATGTTGTCATTGCACCCAATGGCTATTTGAAAAGGTGCAGTGCTCATCATAAACCATCCTGATTTGCCTTCCATCCCACCTTTTTACTTACTAGTGCCAGCGCATATCTACCTTACCCTGCTGCTCAAAGTATGTTGGATTTACATGGCAAAGACTCACATCAAAGACATACACTATTTTATTGTAGCCACCTGCAAATGATTTTGCACCTTCAAGAAATGTAATCTGCAGATACAACTGGCACTGTCAAAACAAATATGGTAATCTGGTAGGATACATAGGGAAAGACAGCGTTCATACATTTTTAAAACAAATTGTACAAATGTATGTACTTCTTTTGTGATCAGGAAGATGCTGTGTTTGATCACCTCAGGCCCTGTGTGATAGTAAACCACTGCAAGCTGCTGACTAGCATCCATACCCTCTGGCTTCAGCTGTGATGCCAGCCAAGAGTAAGGACACCAGTCAAAACACCAAAACAAACAAGCACACACCCAAACAACCCCCCCACACAACACCTACATCTATGCACAAACAAACACACACACACACACACACACATCTATGCACAAACAAACACACACACACACACACACACACACACACACACACACACACACACACACACACACACACACACACACACACACACACACAGACATACCCATACACCTACACACAAACACACACACAGGCATACCCTGGCCGGGTGCTGCAAACAAAGCCTCACTACTCACTACTGTTTTCTGAAATATAACTGAGAAGCAGCCCCATCATCCAGGCCCATGCAGAGCTCTCCCATGCCACATCTACATGCTTGACCTTTGAACTTAACTCTAAGCAGTCGTGCCCTGAACCTTTCTTTGCCTTTTTTCAGTGAGCCATCATCTCGTCTCCGCTCTCCTGTCCTCTCATTGCCTGCTATTGTTGACTCCGCTCTGTATCAAACCACCAGGTTGACCCCACTTCTGCATTTTGCACAGAAAGAGGCACGGGGTGGGGGGGGGGTGGGGGGGGGGTGGTTCATCTGATAAGCGCTGCAAGCCAGGCGGAGGCCTCGTGTTTATCCTGGCCTCACTACGGCAGCAGCATCACCCCTGACGACCCCTGTTGCCGTGGGGTGGTTGCCGCCTTCGACGTAGTTTGACTAAACATCCCCCTACGTACACACGGTCGGCCAACAATCCCATGGTTACCTGTCGACGGGAAACAAAAGGGGCCGCCGTGGGCATGTGTGGACTAATAAATGATACATACGTTTCTGGGGTGGGGGCAGGGGGATAGGGCAGGTTGGGGTGCTTGTCTAAGGAGGTCCCCTCCCAAGCTGGGATGCAGAGGGGGCGAGGGGGCAGTTTTTAAAGACAACACTGTTGGCAAACAGCCACCACAGCGTGCCGAGCGACAGTGTACACAGCCCAGATATTCCAGGAGAGGCAGAGACAGAGGGTAACCTGGGGCTCCCTGCCCCTCATTTGTAAATGCAGAGGGGTGGTGGAGGAGGAGGAAGGTGGGGGGGTGGGTGGTGGTGGTGGTGTGGGAGGTTAAGGAGGAGATTCTTCTCCACGCAAGGGACATTTACCTTGCGGACGCGATCCTGATTGTTTTCGGCAGGCATGTGTCGGGCGTTGTTTGCTAAGGTCTGGCTCTGCTCTCGCGCATGGAGAAGATCCTCTTCCAGTCGCTTGCACTGGAGAGAGAGAGAGAGAGAGAGAGAGAGAGAGAGAAAAAGAGAGAGAGAGAGAGAGAGAGAGAGAGAGAGAGAGAGAGAGAGAGAGAGAGAGAGAGAGAGAGAGAGAGAGAGAAAATACATTGGTGAAAACGCAAGACATTCCCAGAGAGAACAGTGTCAGAGTGTCCGTCTCTGTGTCTGTGTCCCTGTGCCTTTGTTTCAGCTGGAGTGCGTTTGGTACACACTGCATAAGCACAGCAGACATACTGGCTGCTGAAAGCAACATCTCAGAGCTGCTTGAAAAAATGCAGGCATCAATGCAGAGATACAGAGCTCTGTCTATAGTCATTATTGGTTTAGTCTGTTCTAATAATACGGTAAGATACACCACCTCAAACACTATATACAATACACATTACATCACCTCAACACTGTTCTGGAGCATAATTATTTGCTCAAGACACCTTCATTTTGTACACAACACACTAGTATATATTATGTTTGTAGTTTCAGGTTAGTGCCTATATTCTATTGGCACATATTTACCTCTCCTTAAAAGCACTTATGTGAAGATCACAAAGTGAGAACATGGTGAAGAGTCTCCACAGGGTCTCTGAAGAGCCAACAAACTCTTTTTTTTGACATTTTACACTTTCTACATGTGGTTCATTCATACCACCACACTAAAAAAAACATAATTTAAATGCACAGGTTGAGTAGGAAGAAAATGTAAAGCTTGTGTAAAGAGGACAATGCGATGGGCAGCATGTGTATAAATAATGCTGAATCATTCAGCGGCTGCCCTCTTGCTCCTGCCGGTCTCAGACGTCATGTTTTCTTTCCTTCCCCCTCCTCCTCCTTTCATTCTTTCCCCCCCTTCTATACCTCCACAGAGCAGCAGCTTGCACTGACAGACGGACCGTGACACAGACAGGCAGGCAGGCAGACACTACAAACACACCAGTGGCTACTCGGATGCTGGCTTGGCCGGGCTGGCGGGGGTATTATTCTAAGGGCCAAGGGATGTTTTGGACCGGTCCATATGTGCGGCGGGTCTTCTCCATGTGCACATTCCACGCCAGGAGGACACTCGTTGGGAATGCAAACCGTTCCCGTTCCTCCCCCTCCACCCACCCCGGTCCTCAGCTCGGCGAGCGAGCCCCCCGCATGTTCCGACGTCCAGCTGCCTTCCCCAACTCTCCGGCTTCGCCCGCACAAACACAACACACACTCACTCGCAGGGGCTCGGCGGGGCCCCGGACCCCGGCCCCCGCTTCCCAACTCCTGTCCCTTTCCTCTGCAGACTAAAATAATACGGCCGGCCTCCAGACAAAACACACAGCTCCTCTTTAGTGTCAGCCTGAGTTATGGCCCTCGGGCAACAGATGTTTGGGAGAGAATGCGTCCCCATCGCGGAATGGGAGCTGCGCCGTTCTGTTCGTCAGCACCCACAGCCAAAGCCCTGCTGTGGTGTACTGCAGTCAACCCCCCCCACCCCCACACTTCCAATCCCTTTCCAAACCCCAAAATAGTGTCGGCCGGGAGGTGAAATGGGGTGTGAAGAAACGCAGACACATTAGCCTAGTTCAGCTTTATGATCCTTTCTGTCGTGAGCAAGCCTGTCAATCAAATCAAACAGAAAATCGCAGGGGGTTGGTGTAATTAAGACGTGGAGCAAGAGGCCAAGTACATTTTCACTCTGAAAATCCAGAGGAGAGAGAGCACACTTCCTGGCAAATGAGGAATGCAAATTAAAAAAAAGGAGATGAAGAAGGAGAAGGAGAAATCTCGACTGACAATCAGAGCTGTAATTCAGCCGGAGATGACTGACTTCATTTTCTGCTCTGCTTCAACATTGCCGGCACTCTATCAAGACCTAGGAGGGGAAAGAAATTCAATAATGCGCATCGGATGAGTGCAAGGAATGAGCGTCAAAGCCGGCTTTTCCCTTTTTCTCCCCCATCTTGGAGGCTGAGAGAGCATGAAAGAACGTGAGGGAAGCAAAGAGGGAGAGAGAGAATAAGAGAGAGAGGGAAAGAGAGGGAGAGAGGAAAAGATTTATGTCTCCCGACACTTATCCAGCTTTTCATATTCCAGCAGCCGGTTGGATGTAGCAGCCCTCTGCCTGCCACAGCAGGCTAATCCTTTCGAGATGAAGAGAGGGAGAGAGGGATAGATGAAGAGAGGGAGAGAGAAGGAGAGATGAAGCGATGGAGAGAGAGAGGGATAGAGAGAGCAGCAGGGGAGGGAGAAATCCTTAAGGATAGAAGTGCGGGGCGAGCCGGGCCTTGGAGGGATTAGGCCTGCCCAACGCAACACTCTTCCGAAAATTACCCCCGGAGTCGGCGCTCATTTGCCCTCCACCAAAAACAGGGGCCACAATTGCGTGGCGCCGGTGTCAGGACTGGGAGTTTGCCAGGGGCTTTGGCCTGATCGCTTCAAACGGCAGGGTGGTCAAGACTATTTTCTCCATAGTTGGCAAACCTTTTTTTATTTTCTGTTGTCGTCCACAATTTTTTTGTTAAAATACTTATTAAAATCACAATGGAAAAAAAATCTTGGGCCACTGGGAGAGAAAGATATGTGGGTGCTGCTAGTAAACAGAAAGTGACAATTTCACAGTAAAAAGACATTTGTTGAGGAAACCTCAAACCCTTTGTACTGTTTTAGAATAGTACACATCCAATAGCTTGGCAGAGGCAGTATTTATTTATCTTTGATACTAGAGCCGCCTCAATTCTAAATTGAGTCCAGGCATCAGGCTGAAGCTTTCTCAACTGGTGACAAACTGGATCGCAAACCTGCAACTACAACCTGAAATTAAACAGCGTCCTGGAGCTCCACCTGCTAAGGGGAGACGAGTGACCCCAGGAGACTGTTTGCACTCAGGGGAAGTCTCAAATCCAAGGCAGGTCCCTAATAAGTCATCCCTCCCCGCGTTGCAGCATCTGAGGGAGATTCATCCATATGTGCATGCTTCTACCCTGCATCAGCCTGTGGTGCATGATGGAAGAGAGAGAAAGAGAGGCAGATAGAGAGAGAGAGAGTGAAAGAGAGAGGGGGAGAGAAAAAAAGAAAGAAAAGAAACAGCTGCCTTTTTTCCCCTAAGAAGGTGCAGCCGCCGGCACAGTGAGCAGTCCATGTAGGAGCATTTGTTCAGTGCGCGCTCCGTCTGCTATGTGGCCTTTCTTCTCCGCACGTCTTCTGCCTGCCTTTTCATTCCCACTGCGCTCCGCCGGAAAAGGACCCGGGCCCATCGCCCGCGGTGGCAGTGGCGGCGGCGGCAATGACGGCAAGAAAGGGATCCCAATCATAAATATTCTCATAAATCCAGCCCCACGAAAAAGAAAATTCTATCAGACTGGAGGAAAACAGTTTGTGCCTCTAGTTCGCGACCACCTACACAGATGAATATCCTCCCCGCCATGAATTTGTGGCTCTTTCAGCCACTAGTCTCATCTCTGATTGACATTCTCGCCACATTCCCCTGAAAGCAGCCAATGTGATAATTCTCTGACAATGTAATTGGATTACACTGAAAGTCATAACTCAACTACAAAAACAGACTGTGCAGACAAAAAAAAATTATTGAAAAGCATATGTCTATATCACATTTATAGATTATGAAATGGTATTCATAAAAAGTTTTTATTTTCCTACAATGCGACAATGTTATACAGATATCCATACATTGAGGCAAAGTTTTTCCAGATACATACTACATAGAGATGAAATATCACTCCACAACAGAGCTGCATTATTTACACTGTCCTGTGTGCTAATTTATATTCTGTAGGTTGAAATTGTTAGTCCTTTTTGATATGGATATAGGCTATAACACATTTCTGTGAAGAAGTCACAAATAAACTAATAACAATCACAAACCTAGGTCTGCACTGCTGGACCCCAGAGCGATAAAAATGTTACATTATGACCCCGTTTATAAAATGTAATTTCTGATTTGGAGCGCCAATACCACATGGATAAAGCTACCCGTGAATAATGGGAAAGAATGGCGGCTATCAGCCTCTGTGCACTCAAACACACAAACCCCATGATGTAATGCATGGTCTATTTATCAACAGAGAAATCCCAGACAAACACATCCACTGGCCTGCTATTGAACTCAATGATGTTGTATAATATCTGGATGTCAATATTTGGTTACCCACCTGTTTGTTTTCATTTCGCTCAAAATATGTGTGTAAGGAAGGTATATCAAATATTTGAGGTCGCACAGCAGTTTATGCATCGACACATGATTTAAGTAGTTTGTCTATTTATTTAATGATCAAATCATGATTTAAGAATAAACACAGATGTATGTAATTTTGCAAACAGTTAACCAAAGACGTCTTGTATGAAAAGCGTACACACAGAAAGGGAGAGAGGCAGAGAAACATTGACAGAGAAAGAGAGATATGGCCAGTATGAGACAGATAGAGAGAGAGAGGGAGAGGCAGAGAGAAACAGAGAGAGAGGTGTAGTACAAGTCAATATTTAAAGAGATGTCTTTGATTTTTTTTCCACCTGTGGTGGAATGGGGTTCTTGACTTGGTACACAACAATGGTGTGTTAAGTGTTGGCTGCCTGTGAGTGTAAGGATTGACCCTTTCCTGGCGAGGTGCGACGTTAAGAGCACTGCTAACAGCTCCCTCCGCAGAGAAGGGCGCAGTGGGAGAGTGGTGCGGGCTTGTCTGTGACGCCAACACTACGGCTTAACCTGGATCCTCGTGCCCTCAGCAGGTGGCAGAGGTGGAAAAGTTTAGGCTCTCAAAGCCAAAAAAAAAAGGTTCGAATTTTTTTTTTTGGTATGCAGGTGCAAGAGATGTGCCAATAGTATCTCTTTCAGACAACAGAATATTCCACTAATGTTCTGGTGTTAAAAGTTTTGTAATTTGATAGGACTAGTCCTAGTGACATTCCTAGCACTCCTTTCGGTAGACTCTGGTGTAGACAAAATATTTATAGTGTAAAGATGAAGTGAATATCCACAGCCCATCATTTAGCAAAAAAAACCCCGATTGAATCATTAAGTGTAGTGTGTAAGTATTGTATGCTCATTATGACGACTTTATAACATATTATGAAAAAGTTGTATAACATATTAAACATATTATACATATACATATTATATTATATATTCTCCTTCGTCTTTCAGCAGACAAGTGTGAGATGTTCGGAAAAGAGGAACACTGTGTTGGTGAACCAGTGCGTTTGCCCAAGACATAAATCTCCCTGTTTAGGCAATAAAAGCGTGTTTGTTTTGGACATCGTGAAGGGGGTTGAGACCTACCCTGAATTGTAACAGAAATGTGGGTAGTTGTATCTATATTGTGCTACAGAAGCTTTCTATGACCATGGTGTCTTGGTTTACATAGTTTTGTCCCCTGCTTAATTATAGGAAATCCCATGCCAATGAAGTCCAGATCCTCTCTTTAGTGTAAGCCATGTAGATCTAATAAAAGGAATAACGTGAATGTGTGCTTTTTCGAGTTCGACAAGATATACAAATGTACATTTGATTTAAGATATAAAAGACACTTCGATGTACGGTGCTGTGCTGCATAGGACCAACCCCTTTAAATGAGGTTTACAGGGAAGAGTTTCTGTGTGTTGTGCAGTAATTTACAGCAATACGTAGGTTACAACTCGACATTAGCGTTGTACTTGGTCATAGAAAGATAAGTAGTCTTAAGTTAGTACTGTGTATGCATTTATCTTGTTGTGTTGTTTACACCTTACCCTGACAAAAGCACTGTCTCGCTCCTCCATCACCGTTCTCATCTCCTCCGCGGTGATCTTTGCCCTCCGCTCCTTGACCTTCTGCAAGCGCTCCAAGATGGCCGCTCCACTGCGCTCGATGCCCAGGGCAGAGTCTGCGTTGTTCACCCGATTCAGCAGCTCCTCCAGGTCCTGGGACACCCGTTGCATAAAAACAGCAATGAATTTAAGGCCTTGACTAAGAGTCAGTCAAACTGAATAAATGTTCAGACAACTAAGTTCTAGAGCTCCAGCATGCAATTGAAGATGAGCCTTCATAGAACTGAACAGAATTTATAAATCAAGAAAGTCCATTGGCCAGTCCTTTGAATGCAGCAGTGGTCTTAATCCGCCATTTCACAGTCGGCTCTTAATAATGTGAAGTCAAGGAGGGGTATTGGGAATGTGGGTTACGGTTAGTATTAGGGTCACTCATAATGAATTTAAATTTCACTGTAGTTCCACAGGATTTTTTTTTTCTGTGTTGCTGTTTGCAAACCATATGAAAAGGGATAACATTTATCAGTTAACGTTGTTATCTTTTCTTTCCTTTTGTCTATTGTTCTGGAGACCAGTCATTTTCTCCCATTGAAGACTGAGATGGTACATAAAATAAAACCAAGAGCACATCAATTCTCTAAAGATCAGAGTAGAGCTTACCATATCGCTTTCTTGTGGGTTAATACTCTCCAGCCTACATAAAAGTGATGGGGGAGGGAGGGAGAGAAATAGAGAGTGAGTGAGAGTACAAAAAATAAAGAAGAGAGACAACACTGCGATTGGTTACCTTTCCTCTACTAGTGCAAAATGAGCTCCACTTCCTAAATCTTCCTCACCAGCCCAGTTTAAATTGCATTCTGTCAGTTTTGCACTGCTGGATCATGAGATGCTCCCAACATATTAAAAGTGCCACCAGGCCCCAGGCATTCACAATAATGCCCCCCCCCCCCCAAACCCTGCATTCGGTATTGAAGGGGCCAACAGTTAAGTTATTAAAGTTTACTAGTATATATGACTGCTGGGATCAGTTGTTCATATGTTCCGATATGAGGGTAAAGGAGTGTGCAGCTCAATCATCTGTGTGGCCGGCCTTCACAGAGGGAGTCACTGTTACTGTAATTACAGGAGGCACCTCCAGAGATTGCCCGAGAAACCGCAGGATTTTAGAGTTTGTCATTCGCTGCTGTATGTCCAAGAACCCGTGCAGTTTCACATGTGAGACAGACACACCGGTAGAAAGGGAGTCAAATTCCTTTTAAAGGGCTTTTCTTCTTTCCTTTACGGCATATACATCTATGCTTGCGGTCAACTGTGATTCTGGTGTTGGCATGAGGGGGAGAGTTAAATTAAATGAAATTTGGGCTATAACATGTTGTTGATAATGTGAAACACAAAAAGCAACAACAGGGAAAAAACTTTTCTTTACCTATGGACTGTCCCCAACATCGAAAGTGCGCACACACACACACACGCACAGGCCCTCGAGTGATGATGAACAGTTTTGCGCTCCTTTCTCAAGTGTGTGTGTGAGTGAGTGAGCAAGCATTGGCGCGTCACCTTGTGTCGCTCTCCTCTTTAGATTGCAAATCTGATTTCTGCAGCCCCACTCAGGATGGAAAAAAACAACAAGCCTGATCTCATTTACAAAGGCATTACCCAAGGATCACCTCCCATTATAAAAGCATATACTACACCACAAAGGGCTGAGGAGAGGCCCTCGGGAGAGGAAGGGAACAGGGAGGAGGAATAATGGTTTAGAACACACTCCTCCATGTTCAAGGAAAGATAATGGGGTTCCGGAAGGCCGTCAATTACCCTTTTTTGGGGGGGAGCAGCTGAAATGTGCTTACGCTCGGCTCGAGACTGACAGGGATATCTCGCCCGTAATGAGATGTGCATGTGCAGGGAGATATTTGGCATTAGGCTGACCTGGTAGGAATTGGCTTCATGTCTTGACATAATTCCACCTCATTTAAAAGAAATCTGAATATTAATTGATAAATAATACATGGGATCGGATGTATTAACAGTGAGAGTTCTCGACAGCAAAAATACCTCATTACAGACAATAAGTAAAAAAAATATATATATAAAAAAGAGATCCTCGCCGTTATTCTGTTATAACATGATATGTATTTGTTGTTTACACACATTACACACAGGGAATTACACACAGGGCTTACGGAAATATAGATCCCCCTCCAATATAAAGTTAAATTCCCCATGTGGAAATATAATTAGTCCCTTATGTGGCTGGGCAATATTGCCTGGCCCCCTCTATGAGTGAACAATACATCGCAAGAGACGAGCTACTTAAGGAGCACGTACCTCACCACACACACACACACACACACACACACACACACACACACACACACACACACACACACACACACACATTAATTAGTCTGCCTCAGACAGGCCGGTAAATATCTATTGCACTGAAGGACTGGATTGATTTCCTATACAGTGCAACTCTTGACTGACAAGCTTGCACCGCAGTAGAGGGTACTCTTATGAAATGTCACATCCCTCCGATATATTTCCAAACCAGTCGATACTGGACCTCTCCCCTGCCAAGTCTTTTTCTGCTTTCCAGCAGCTCATTCACCTTGTCTGCCAGTTGGAAGAACAAATCGGAGAGAGAGAGGGGGGGGAGAGAGAGAGAGAGAGAGAGAGAGAGAGAGAGAGGCCCGGCCTAGGAGATAAGACAGTGGTCAGCAAAAGCTCACTGTCGTTAGGGGACGAGCTAGACCTGGAATGTTAGATTAGCATGTCTCAAACGCTGATGAGGCAAGTAGAGGTTTCATGAATAATCTGAGGTTCACGTGCAATGTGAAAGGAGGTTGATGGGGCACAGCACACTTAACCACTTTACTCTTTACACTCTCTTTAGACCTTTCCCAACCATTCCAACACATCACATGACGGCTGTATAACTTAATGTGTATTTACAGTGGCCAGCAGGTTTCCATGGTAAGAAAAAAACTCAAACTTTTGTGAACTGAATAAATGGGTCAGTGCACTAGAGTGGGACTCTGACTGTGTGGCTATACTGGATGAGTGAATGAAACATTCATGGAACGAAACATTAATTGTTTTTTCTTGGATTAAACATGCCTACGAGTGGAGTGCGCCTAAAGAATAAAATTGTCACACTTAAATTTTACAGGGTAGTTTGCTAAAATCAGTCAAGAACAGCCCATAATAACTGTGACATTTAACTGGATTAACCATGGTGGCTGCCTGCGGTGGACGTGCGAGTGCTGAGGAGTGCATGGGTAATCTGAGTGAAAGTGAGCGTGGCGGGGTCACTCACTCAATGGCAGCCTGCTGGAGCTTCTTGGCGCGGAGAAGGGCCTCGTCTCGTTCCTCGTTGGCCAGCCTGAGCCGGGCCATCACAGCCTGGTCCCGCTCCCTCTGGGCCTTATAGATCTCCTCCACCAGAGCTGAACCGAGAGAGAGAGAGAGAGAGAGAGAGAGAGAGAGAGAGAGAGAGAGAGAGAGAGAGAGAGAGAGATGGAGTGAGATGAAGTGAGATTGAAGGAGAAATGGGATAAGATGAAGGAGAGCGACCAAAGTCAAGAAACGAAAGAGAAGATGTAGGAGAGGGAGAAAAAAACAACAGAAGAGTAGCAAAAAGACAGAGAATTGTGGAACGAGGAAGAGAGAAAACCCAAAGAAAGGCCGTGGAGGATGAGTGAGAAAAGAGAGATTGACATTCAGAAAGAGAGGAGAAGAGGGGATAGAAGAGAGACAGTGGGAAAATGGTTATTACTCTAAAAGTGAGGTGGCAATGGCGACTCAGCAACACAATAATGGGGCTAAGCTTCTCTGGTGGAAGGTTATTGCAGCAGGAACACAGTGGCATAGGTATTAACTATGGGAGAAAGGGGGAGGAAAGAGAGGGGGAGAGAGGGAGGAGGAGGAGGACAAGGTGGAAGAGAGAGGCAGATGGACTCATTTTGAGGTGCTGGTCCCCTCTGAGGGTGGACGTGATGTGCCCAGAGCAATAAACCACGGGAGCACCTCAGCACAGGCACGACTCTCCAATGTGCCAGGAATGGGGATATTATGGGCAAGGTCCTGGCTCCAAAAAAAGAAAACAAAGGAGGACAAAAAAAATTAAAAAAAAATAAAACAAAAGGAAAAAAATTTGAGGAAATGAAATTGCACAGGGGTTGAAGTTTGAAATGTACAACTTGGAGTGAAAGAAGAATCCAGTTCAGTTTGGAAGGGATAGTTCATCCAAAATAAAAGTTCTAGCATTATCTACTAAACTTTATGTAGAGGATGTTGAATTTTTGTCATTGCATCTTTGAGTTTCACTACGCATTTCACTCGTGAGGTGAGATTCAATAGAAGGCCATACAGATGGTTGACATGCTATCGCTAACTAACTAACTAACATACTCACTCCACAGAGACATTTCAGAAGACTTTCACAATACAAAAATCTCCTGTCTTTAAAACAGCCATAAGGTCAGACCAATCCTCTACCATCCTTTGCAGTTCTAGTCATGATTTACATTCCATGGTCGTTGCTGTCCACCTGACCCACTAGCCTGAACCTGGGGGCCACCACGCGGAGAGACGGTTGGCTAAAACCCACAAGATTTCGGAGATTACTAAACTGTCTGTGACTCCGGCACTAATCTCAGCGAACGGGGGATGCGCGGATCCATCAGCACCTAATTCCCCTCCTCTGGCGGCGAGGTGGTGGAATGATAAACAGGGGAACGCAGAGCTAAGCCATGACAAAGTTCAGTAAGAAAATCAATATTGCATTTTAGCTGGAATTTGCTCACGAAACGCCTCCCCTTCTCCTCTCCTCTCCTCTCTTCTTGCCACCATGCTAATCATATTAAAATGAGAAGGGCTAATCAAATACATGTATCCCCTTTTTTTATTGTTTAACGAACAATTGGCAGACTAATTGTGCTTCATATATGTCTTGTGGTTTTCTTTTTAATTACTGGGTTGGGAGCATGGGTTTAAAAAAACGAAAGAAAAAGGAAAAGAACAAAACGATGAAGGCATAAAAAGGAGAAGCAATTACCCCCAAAAATACGCTGTACAAAATTTAAATATTTGTACGGTGCAAGTTGGGTGCTGTTAAATTACATTTACAAATATCATTACCTTCCGTGTAAGCCAGTTCATTTTGACCCTAAAGTTGTAGGCAAGACAAATTAATAATTGTTTACCATATTGCCCAGATAGCTGAAAATATATTTGAAGAACCCATTTGGATACAGTCAACTAATTTCGACAGTTTTCAGTATTACCTTGAGTGCAAAATGGGAGCAATCAGCTAATAAATATTATTAGTGACCCATTCTTTCTTGTTCTTTCTCTCTCCCTCTCTTTCTGCTTGTGGACATGAGCTTCGGGATCCAGACCTCTCAGCTCTGAAACTTAGTCTGCCATACTTTCTTTTGAATCTCACGTGTCCTTCAGGGCTCACACAGAGTGGTGCAGTCAGATGATCAGGACGGGGTCAAAGCATCGAGTAGGAGTACCCCTCCCTCTATTCCACTGCTCGTACCTCCAGCTCGCTCACACGCCAGGGCCTCCATCTGGCTCTCCTCCAGCTGTGCATCCAGCAGCTTGGTCTCCAGCATCTTCTCTCTCAGCGCTAGTTTGTCCTGAAGCTGCAGAGTCCAAGCCGATAGAGAGAGAGAGAGAGAGAGGGAATGAGCATGAGAAAAAGAAAGAGAATGAAAATAGATGGCAGGGAGAGAGAACGACACAGAAGGAGAGAGCAGCAAAATCTCCACCACTTAAATCATCCTCACGCCTGTCGGTGCTCAATGACCAAATAAATAAATAAATATGAACAAGAAAAAGAGCAAGAGCTTGAGTCAACTGAGTGCAAAGAGTGATCCGGCCAGGCTTTGCATTCTGTGTCAGTGCTGCGAGCTGAATCACAGACTCAAACTTGTAGCTGAGCCACAGTCCTATCCATTACTTTATTTTCTGGATTACCGATAAGAAAAAAATATAACAATAATACCAAAAATACAATAAAATAAAGGAAAAAAAACAACCATGGGGGTCCTCCATAAATCTAGCCTAGAGTGATATTTTACTGGCGTTAATGATAGATTTAACCTCCTGTCTAGAATATTTAGCTCGGCGTCTGTGTCTTTTTCTCCCCCTTAACACTTTGAAAACATGCTTCAGTGTGAGTCCTCTCAAGGCTCTGCCAGGACAAACATGCTCTTGGGACGTGTTCCTGCCTTTCTGTCAGGATTCACAGCCACTTGCGAAGCCCAGGGCATCAATTACGCTGGTTTTCAGTGTGCGGCCCCTGCGGGAAAGCCAGAGACGCCTCACGGGTAGCAGCAGTGCGACAGGGAGATGTCCAGACCAAACAGCGGAACATCCATATTATTCATCCAGGCGACCATTTTCTTTTCAAACATACAGTGTTCAATGTAAATGTTTTTCGGGTGTGCCTGGAGGTCTCTTTTGATGGTTTGTGGGTAGCATTTAGGGGGAAAGAGAGTGGCGAAGCTGTTTAAGGTTGACGAAATGGAGCGTGTTTGAAAATGAGGAAATATTTCACCCTAGGATGAAAACTGAGAGGCCTTTTATTTTTAATACAGTGTCAGGATGGGCTGCGTTTTATAAGTGAATTGTAGGTTACGAATCCATCGTTAATGGAGAAAAAAATGAAATAAAAACATCTTAAGATCACAATGAGGAAAATGTATTATTGAAACTTCCTGTTGACACTGTTGCCATGGCTACCCTCTTCAATTGCGGTCCTCACACCAGTGTTCTCAACTGATTACGAGATGAACCCCATTGCAAGCTAAATACACACTCTGACCTGAGACCAGACTTCATGACAGAACATGCTCAATCCTACCGAAGGTCTTTGGAAGAGTATCATGGAGGCAGAACAGCAACTATGCTTGCCATATAAGTGGCTTTTTCCTATGTGAAAACCAGGGGCCGTATTCACAAATAATCTTAGGGCTAAAAGTAGCTCATAAGTGGCGAATTTAGGAGAAACTCCTAAAAATAATGGGCGTGTCAGTCTTAAATTTAGGACTCCTATTTTGTTTTACTAAGAGCAATTCACAAAGTATTTTATCCCTAAAAGTAGCACCTAAGTCTAAGACAGCTTAAAACTCCTCATGAGGACTTATTCACAAAAAAATCGTAAGATGGCTGCAGCCGTCTTGGAATTGATAAAAGACATTGCTTAAACCGTGAAGGTATTAATATTGTCGTAGAATTAGCGCGGGATGCAATGACACCTTTAAACAACGATGTGTCCCGAAGTGAAATGTTTGGAAACATAAAGATAGCCTATTTGGCTTCGCGGAAAACGCAAATGACGACACTGGGAATCATCAGTCAGCCGTTTAATTAATCAACTATCAACGCACGTCGCACTGTAGACCCCACATCATCCAACAGTTTATCCAGTTGCCTTTGGACAATCGCCTATTACACAAGATCAAAGTAAATTCCATGGCGATCGCAGGAATGTCCAGTGACGGGACACACATTACAATAATTGCCCCATCAAAAGATGAGGACGTTTTCGTCCACCGTGGCCTGGATGTACCGATGACTCGTGCATTTCAACGGAGAGCGGTCTGCAGCAGGTTTTTGAGAACTTACCAGCTGGATGCCGCTGGGGTGACAGTGGCTATTGGTCCTGGGATCAGTAGGCTTTCGCTTAGGCTACGTTTCACGTTCGTTTCGCTTTGATCAATTAAGATTGGAGGGCTTGAAGGGCCGTATGTGCTGATATTTGAAGTGGTCAAGGGCTGGAAATATAATAGCCTAACAGTTTGCTGGGTGCTTTAATTATTACTGCCTTGATTACATGCAATTGCCATATTTTATATTGATCGCTTTCTATTTCTCTTAACGTGCAAAGTGTCATTCCTGTTGGATCCACAAACTTTTCATCATGCGTGTGCATTCTGTTAACTGCACTGTCCATAACTATTTAATATGACTTAATTTGAAGCCTAGGTTATTCTCTTATTTTCAGTTGATATAGTGGGATTGTTAGAGGGACGTCACAAATGAGTTTTTAAATGAGAGAGCCTGTCAACAACGAATCACCGTCCTCACCCCTTCTAAACTCGTGCATGAAAATCGACGTCATCCATAGCAACGGTGCTTTTATCTTAAGCTTAGGAGTTTGTATTATCCTTAGTATGAGTAGGTCTCAGAGGCGTTGTGAATCACTTTTTTCAGAAATTACTCCTACGTAAAATGTTTTAGCGCGAGTTAGGAGCACTCTTAGTGGTAAGATAAAAAGGTTTGTGAATACGGCCCCAGATAAGCAGATTTCTTTCATTGCAATTCGCTAAAACAAAAAGGCCAGAAGAATACAAAGCCAAAGTTCTAAACGTCTGTTTAGTTAAAGCTGATATGGCAGAGAGGAATATCAGTTGTGTTTGGAGTAGATCCTTTCTTTGAGAGGGTATGTGTACACTTTTGAAATCACAATTCCAGCCTAAACTGTCTTTGTACCATTCAATAATAAAAAAGGTCTTCACAAATCCAGTAATCTGGAACTAAAAGTATAGCTACACTGACATTCTCTTACAAACAGTGAAAACACACACACACACACACACACACACACACACACACACACACACACACACACACACACACACACACACACACACACACACACACACACACACGTATTTGGTTAAAGCTGCAGATAGCACATACGTTTTGGGATTAAACCTGTGATCCACTTCAACAGGGACATTCGACTCCCTCATACAGTATTTACCTTCTTATTGAGGTCTCGGAGAGAATCCAGCTCTTTGAGCAAGAAGGCGATGTTCTTCTCTTTGTCCACGGCCGGGACGTGCCGCGCAGAGTCACCTGAACTGACAACTTTCAAGCTCAGCGGGTCCTCCGAGGAGCCCCTGAAGTTCAAAAAGACACAAACTTCATTACACTAGCTGCCATATTAAAGCCCAGACCGAAGCAATACAAATGAATCCTGCTCACGTCTCGGCATGCGTTTATCTAATACACAAGGGATGCAATTTCACTCTTTCCCTGCATATTACAGTGCCTTATTTACTTTGTAATATCAGGCAAATCATACAGTTGACCTTTAAGGTAATATTGAGGTATTACTGAAGTGTATTGCAGGGTAAATTACTTCCCTCTTGTAGCCAGGAATTTGATTCATTTCTTATTAAAAGATATGTAGAGAATGCAAAGGCTCATATATTTATCGGAGGACTCTTGGGGGCTTTGCAGGGTTATCTCATTTCAACTAACTTACAATGGACAGGGACCACTGGGAGTTTCTATTGGTGTTAAAATAGACATGTGACATTTGTGACACAGTTTTCCAGCATGACTGCAAGGGCCAGGTTAGACTAGATTAAGCTGTTTGATTCTTACTTTGCAACAGCGCTCTTGTAAAATATGGGCTAGTTAGATAAATAAACAGGGGATTTTTGTTTCACAATATTTACTTGGAATAATATAATACCAAGTCATTTGTATACATTCTATAAATAAACATAGGACTCAGCCCATATGTTTTAATGCATTTTTATTTAATTATTTCAAGAATAATGTAGGGGATTCTCTCATGTGGGGGCTATAACTCCATTTGGAATGCACTGAGATTATTTACTGATAGATTTATTGGTGAACAAATAATAAAATGCTTTGTCAAATGGGGCTTGCTGATGTGTTTTTATAACGTCATATTAGTTTCCACAGGTTATTTTTGGGCAGTTAACTATAAGCCTTTGTGGCAATGTAATTTTATGGGGATCCTAAAATCTCAAATCAGCTGGTGTGCAATGACAAATGCAAGTAGCCAAGAACAGGCAGGTCAGGACATGCTGGTCTTTTTATGAAACTATCCCTTCTTTCTCTGATTAAAGCATCTTTGATATTTATTTTAAATTTGCACTTGGAAAGAAGGATCTGTGTGCAGGCTAAGGCTAACCTGCAGGGAGGCGCTGCACTAGGCACCTCCAGCATACAGGCGGTGTGTCTGTGGAGAGAGCTCCCACTGTGGCCCTCTGGGCTGGGCGGACCCGGGACCTCTGGAGTCCCAACCCTGGGAGTAGAGGGCCCGTCCTGGTCCATGGGTCTGCCAGAGTCTGGGGACCTGTCCCTGGGGAGGGGAGAGGACGCTCTGCCCGAGGGCTGTGGAGGTTTGGGTGGTGGAGGAGGTACTGTAGAGTGAATGAAATGATGACGTTGTGAGGAAGAATGCTTGAAGCAAGGGATCATGTATAGTCCATCTGTCAAGCGGTCCATCAGAAAAATAAATCCCAACAGGAGGAACAGGGCTGGTATTGACCTGAAGGGATTTATTTTTCAAGAATAATAAATAAATGTTCCCATGTTTATACAGTTACTTGCCAAAATGATGAAAGACATTTCTCCAAAATATCTATTTTCTAATGATTTTGTTGCCATTTTGCGGCTTTCTTTAAGAGAAAAAAAAGGTTATTCACGCAAATACAACTTTAAAGTTTCAGGGACTTCAAATAACAGTGAATTTTGTGAACAGTGAACAGACTACTTGAAGAATGATATGGAAGATGTAAATCAGAAGCACAAAACCTGTCGTCAATGGCAGCAGTCATTATTCATTTTCAGCATTCAGTCATTATCAAGAAATAAAAGACCTCCGAATGTTGGGATGGCCCATTCAAGTGATTCAAGTGACTTTCCCAATATCCTAAAATGCTGATCATCGACAACACTGAAAAATGTCCAGTGAAGAGTCAATAGCCCTGTGAAACAATATCACTATATGTGGTTCAGAGGAGAGAGAGAAAAATGAATAAAGGAAATGTGTGTGAGCCACACGTGGTGGGGGACATTTTTGGGATAGCTGGTGTGCGCATTCCCCTTGAACTCCGTCAGCCAAGCTTTTTGAAATTTTCCAAAGGGGGTGGTGGGGTGTCTGCCTGAGGACTGAGTGTGAGGTGCCCACGGTGACCGGACGGCCAGATTTAAGCACCGCTTGAAAAAGAAACAATACAGTCTTTCCCCTCAGCGATAAAAAAAGGCATTATGGAGAAGAGGAAAAAAAAGAACGAAGGAACAAGAGCTTGTCTAAATCACTCTGTCATCAATGCAATTCAAGTTGAGTTCAAATTCAAACATGGAACGGTTCTGAATAAAGCATTGCTGCTTCAAAAGAAAAACTGAGAAAAAAGGGCAGAAAAGAGTGATAAAGGAGGGAGAGATATTTGCGTTAATAAGTGCAATGTGGCAGCAGGGCCCACAGCAGCACGGCCACCTCCATGTCCAAAAGCACAGGCTTAGCTCTGACAATAACGTCGCCAGAAAGGTCAGGGTTTGAAGTCGAGATCGGGGAGGTCTGCCTCCTAGCTTTGTTGCTAAGGCCTTGCTCTCGGGATTGTTGGCAGAGACAGTTATTAGTATTCCCCCGGAAGAGCCACCAGTGCAAACACCAAATTCAAACCATGAATAATAACGTGAAAAGCGCTTATATAACCCCCCCCCACACCACCACCCCCACCCTCCTTTGTCACACTGCAAATATGCGACTTTTCGGATACATTGTCCCCCTTTAACCTGGGTTCTCTGCTTTCATTTTTTCCTTGAGCTCCGCTCTCACAAAGGTAACTAGCGACCCCCCTCCCCTCCATCCCTCTTCTTCATCTATTCCCTCTCCTCCTCCTCCTCCTCCGATGTGAGAGTGTGTGTTTAAACTAGTGTTTTCCACACAAATGCAATGAGCCAGCATGTAAGCTTTTAGCGTGGAGAGGCCGACCTTTCCTATGAAAAAAAAAAAAAGCAAACGGGGACCATCTCTTTCCAGGCTCCTCGGGAAGAAAACAAAAATGAATAAATAGAAAGCAGGGGGATGTCTGATGTGATAAAAACAGAGCAAGAACTGAAGGTGTATCTGCATGGAGCAACTTGAGACAAAAACCTATTAACAGTTTGTACTCCTCCCTCAACTAAACACCTCTGCCCTCTGCTTCTGCTGGTCTCCAAATGTGAGAGTGAATAAAAACCCTCTATAAAACACACTTCAGTGTCATTAGGTGTCATTAAAACCTGTTTGGCTAGTGGCAGCTTGGAGTGCTTCTGGAACATTGCCCCCGCCCCCCCTAAATGTGTATTTGAGTGGAAGAGATGAATGTATTTACATATCAGGAGCGTTTGGAGAAGGGCAGGTAAATACCGTGTTTAGCTCTCATTGTTATTCCTATCAGTTTATCAAAGCAGTGACGGCGGAGGCTTTTCCGTCAGGACCAAGGTGCGGTTATTAGGCACGGGGAGTACCACAGAGGATGCCGGTGATTTACACGTGTAAATAATTGTTTAGGTATCTAAGCATTTAGACAACAGTACGCGGGGTAAACAAGCAGCCACTTTTACAAAAATCTTCATCCATTTACACAGTGCCAAAAAGCGATGGAGGAAAACATACAGACATGTGTACAGACACATGTGTTTACACACACACACACACACACACACACACACACACACACGCACGCACGCACGCACGCACGCACGCACACACGCACGCACACACGCACACACGCACACACGCACGCATGCACGCACGCACGCACACACGCACACACGCACACACACACACACGCTGAAACAAACAGGCTGTGTTGATTGGAATACAAGGTGCTAACAACAGTACCCAGTAAAAACCAAACAAAAAACAAACAAAAAGAGTGCATCTTCATTGTACCACAGAAAAATGTTTATTAGACTGAATTAGCTAAATCTGCAAGCAAATATGAAATGGAATTGCCTACCAGCTGACAAAAAGATTAAAACCACCTCAAAAACTTGCTCTAATTATTCCAGAGTCTGAGAAAAAGAATTAACTTGGAAGTGCCTTACCCTGTGGTAGATCTTTATCAAACACCGCCAATGTACTTTGAGATGGTTCCGATAACGAGGGGGACTTAGGGAGGCTGAAACCAGACAACACATGGTGCAAAGTTGGAAAAAAGGAGGAAACTGATTACACGGATAACCCCTGTTGATGCTCTGATCATATTAAACTGGATGTTTACTGGCTATATAGTTGAGGCTATGATCTTTAACATTTTCTGTAGTTAACACATGCTCCGAATGCCTTAAATTAGGTGACATAACATAACAGATTTAAACACAGACCCAGCAGAGTGGAATGTGTTGTATGGGATTGTTAATGTATTCATCACAGAAGAAAATGCAATGTGTTCCATGATGAAATGTGGTGCGACACTTGACATTCAGATTTCAATTATACACCATTGATATCAAGTGTGTATAGGAAGAAGTATAATTGCAGCAAATGATGTGGTGCAGTCCGTACATTTTAATAGTAATGGTGCATATACATTGCTTTGAAGGGGTCCGGTGATATGAGCAGCATCTGTATTCCACAGGGTTTAAAGGACCCAAATAGGAAATGGTCTAAAGCTAAGATCATAGGGACAGATGTAGTAGGCCTCTGTTTGGCCTGCCTCTTAAATGACCTTTATCTGTCAGCGAGCAGTTTCCTCGAGGCAGGAATCACAGGCACAAGAGAAAATCCTGTGTCCGCAGGGAGCTGCCTGCCCGCTATGACTATTATAGTCAGCCTCATGACATGTATGTATGAATTGGACCGCAATTTACCAACATCGAAGCGATGTTTTTAAAAATCAATCCTAGAGTGCTTACATGTCTATGGCATGGGTTTTGTGTGCTCTATCAGTGTGCTTAAAATATTAACTGGCAATATGATGACTGGGTTCATAATATGTGAGTGAAAGTTGTCAAGGTTTGAGTGCAACCAGTGGAGGGTTTAGGGTTTGCGACATTCACTATGTGCAAGACATAACTTGAACTCGTACGTAATTTAGACCTGTATTCCACTCGAGATGAACAAATTGAATCACCAGCTGGTTTTTAAACATTGTAACAACGCTTTCGCATTCAGACAAACACTCCCAACAAAGAGATCATTACTACTGTGCAATCACCAGCCTTGTGACACACACTAACAAACACACTCATATTAAAAAAAGGGAAATCATTCTTAATTGTTACATGTGGGTATAAGCCTTCCACAAACAGTGGGAGAGAGAGAGAGAAGTGAGAAAGAAATAGTCGAACTGAAGCATCTTTACCCAAGTTGTGCTGTGGTCTCCACACTGTGGGTCCTTATTGGGGAGGGTAGCCTTTGTTTCAGTTCCACATTGACTTTAGGATTAGCTGAAAATAAATGGGAAGGGGGGAGGGGGTAGGTGTGATTAATTTCACAGAAAAGGGAGAAAAAATGCTTTTCATCACTGGCAGTCACTCTCTACACAGACTCAGAAAGGTTAGTATTAATTATATCCTGTCAATATGATCTTGGGGTTAGTTGGGTAGATGAATGATCTTTAATAACCTCTAGAGAGTGGCGTGAAGGGGGGAACGCGAGATAGAGAGAGAGAGAAAGAAAAAAATCTGGGCAGCTTTAATTTGCAGGTTGAGCATCGTGCTTTAGGTATAATCTCATCCCTCCCTTTTTCTTTTGTGCGGCGTTCACTTGAACGCACCAAGCCGTGGTAAATGAGGAGGGGACTAATGAACGACGGCAATTAACAAACTATAATCCTGCCTTGCGATCATTCTAATGCTTTTAGCCATCAGGAAAGTAAACAGCCGTTTAATGCTGCACAAGCCCGTATCTGATCCCGCGGCAGGAACAGCCAATTAAAGTTTAGTTCCTCAGGTGTCATTTAATGATGGCAGGGGGGATAACGCGGGCCGTAAATGCAAGTTAATTCATAAGCAAGCAACAAATAGATGGGTGGCAATTAAGAGGAAAACACTGACATTCAGAGGATGAAGGGGTTGGGGAGAAGCCTGTTGCTCTGGGTTAGTGCTGAAGGCACGTGCAGTGAAGGGCTACCCCCTAGTGGTGAAGCCGTCGAGACAGAGGACGTTCTGCTTACAAGAGCTCTCCTCTGTGCTCTCTCTTTTCTTTTCTCCTCTCCTTTGCTCACTCGATCAGGGAGCCATCTGGCATGCATAGGCTGGATTACCAGGGGTATATCCACTCTAGACACTCCTGGGTCTTTGCTATGGAAACTGTGCATTCAGCCATCTACTTACATTATGCTATCAAGACACACGTTGTAAAATGGGGTGCGAAGGGGAAAAACAGATCTTTATTCTCATTCTCAAGTTTGTATTCACTTGGTCAAGGATGAAGCACTCTCTCCTTTCCTCAATTTGAGTGCTCATCCTTAGTGCCCTATCATCCTTAAATGTGGAGGGAGACAAAAAAATATCATTATTTTGCATAACTGCATGTGTGCGTGTGAATGTTAGAGAGGAAGACAAAAATATACATAGTAAATCTGTTTAAGTGTAACAGCGAGATGAACAGATAGAAAGAAAAAAAGAAAAGGAAAGAGCTAAAGAAGGAAAAACACACACACAGACAGAAGTGTCAGTTAGTGTCTGTGACAGCGATGGACAGCAAGCCAAAGAGTGTGAAAGAGTGTGATAAACGAGAGGAGTGGGAGTAAGTAGGAGAGGGAAAAAGCAAAGAAAGCAAAGAGAAAAGAGAGGTCAGAAAGGGAGAGATGGTGAGAGAAAAGAGAAAGAGTGAGGGAGGTAAAGGAGGGTATAAACACATTAGAGAGGACAATGGACACAATGGAAAACAGAGATAATTGAGGGAGGAATGATCGAGAGTAAGAGAGAGAAAACAAAAAAGGAGAAAACAAATTTGAAGAAGGACAGAGAGGGAGGGTAGAAGAGAAAGGCAGAAGCAGAGAGTAAGAGAGATAAAGAGAGTGAAAGAGAGAGTAAGAGAGAAAAAGAGAGCGTGAGAGAGAGAGAGCACGAGAGAGTGAGAGAGAGATAGAGAGAGAGAGAGAGACCTCTTGGGAGGCTCGGCGTGAGGCGGGTGGCTGACCCTGGGGGCAGATGCCAGTAGAGCGTTATCCCTGCGTTGTACGCCAGCACACACCGCACACACACTGCGCGCACACACACCGTGCGCACGCTATTCAGCCACGACACAGCAAGCCGCGAACTGACAACTGGCTTTTTGTGGGAGAAACCGCGGGGTACCATTAATCCTAGTTATAGACTCCAAGCGCGGGCTAGCCTTTTTTTATCCATTTTCTGTTGGAGGGGAGGTGCAGAAGCCGTTTGAGTTAGTAGGTATGGCTCAGGAGATTGGTAATCCTTTAACTCGAACAGGAGAAAAGTAGCTTTGCGGAGGGAGAATAGAAAAACATAGAGCATACAAACCTGACCTTTCGATATTCTCATAATTTTCTGCCAGGCGCATGCTGAGAGGTGCAATGAAAAGGGCGCTTTGCCAAATAAGATGTGATTGATTTGCTGACTGACACAGTTTCTGCTGTGAATTTCCAGAAAAAGACCCACTGAAATTAGTATTTTCCAATAATCCCATATTACAAAGCAGGAATGCATATCCTTAGTTTTAATAAGAGTTTGAATTCATTTTGCAAGATCGGTCCTGGAATTGTAGAAAAATGATTAAAAGCTCAATTTTTCTTAGAATCTGACTGATTTCTCAGGGAAAAGCACATGAGGAGGTCGTATAGCGTGGAACTATGTGAAGTCAGCCTCTGCCTTTAGTTTACAGACAGCTGGTTGACCCCTGTTTACTACCCAAAATGATGAATGGCAACAATGAGACAACTATGAATGACTAAGAGTCCAAATCCCATTTCCCAGACCTGAAAAAATATCAGAATGAACATGAGGGTGCCTGTGCGTGTCTGTCTGTGTAGATGTGCAGATATGCTGAAGCTAGACAGATTACAATGATTTATGCGTGAGACCACTGGCTAATTTCTGATCCCTTAAGAAAAAACATAATTATACATGTAGCTGGGAGGGCAAAGTACAAAATACAGAAAAAGAAAAAGCACTCATACATTTTTTGTTTCATATCTCATTAGAAATAATTTTGAGAGCATAAATACGAACATGCTGGCAAAGCATCTTGAGAATTATTTACTGCTGTGGAGAATAAAAGATACATCAAAACGATGTAAGAGAAACGAGAGGGGGGAGAAAGAGAAATAAAAATACCAGCCTGTGGTTCCTAAAGCCACTTTATCCCTCATTTCAAACTTTTCTCACTTTTCTTTGTCCTTCATTGCCTTCCCTGTGATCTTCATTTTCTTGCCTTGTAGACTTTGAGCTAATTGCCTCAGTGGGCTACTTATTATTCATGTACAATTATTGCAGCGTAATGTCTTTAAATCCTTTTAAATGACCATTCATGCGTCGCATTCATTGAGAATGCCTTTGATGTCCATCAAAGATGGAATTCTTCAAAAAGAAATATCTAAGCCCAATTTCCCTCAAACCAATACGGGTTTTGCATTCGCCCCCAATATAAACTCAATTCCATTAATTTTTTAAGCTGCGTTTAATACATTTTTTTCCGTGGCAAAAAAGTTTCCAGATTTCACAGGCTGTCATTTGTATTCCAGCTGACTTTATGAATATTAATGGCAGTGTTATCCTGATTAAATGGGCTTCATGCAAAATCCCCGTGAATCCGCCAGCTCTGCCTTCACATCTTCCCGATTCTTTATGAATTTTGATACGGACATTAATCTTGAGAGAAACTTAAAGGTTTAATTGTGCAGCATGCTTGCGGTTTTTCCCCGTGAAAATGCCAAGATCAATTTATCTCATGTGTGTAAACAGATGACTTACATGGGATGGAACACTGTTGCACCTGGGAGGGGTGGGGGAGGGAGTGGTGCCTGCTGTTAAATTTTGATTGTCACGGGCTGTTGTACAACACCGAACGGACTTGACTTTGAAGGGATCAAAAGATTTTGTGTCCGTGTTCCTCCCTTTCCATAAAACCATTAAAGGATACTGTTGTATTCCTCAATAAACAGATCAATGGCCTTACCAAATCAAACATTATTTTCCTTTCAGTCATGCATGAGGTGATCACTGTTAATTTTCGAGAATACTCACGATCCTACAAGATGACTCAGATCATCACACTCCTCTGAGAAGCGTTATGATTGCAGGCCCTCATCTCTGCCCAACAACTTGAGCTCCTTTACATTTTAGTTAAGGCCTAACACTATAACACGTCTTAATGTCATCTAAAAATCCTTTCTCAGTGGAGAATATTTTCTCTGTGCATATTTTGAAGCTGATTTTGTGGTCTGGTGTCCCAGCACCTAAAAGACCAGGCCTATCCCTCCATGTACATCTATATAGCATTATGGCCTTTAAGAACTAGGCAAGATGGGGAACAAATGAATAGTTGAAGCAATGTGTAATATCTGATTCTGAGGAAATGAATCTCTCCCCCTTTGAGGCCGAAGTGTTCAGCTGAACCTTTAAAGATTCACGGCAAGGTAGGAGGAAAGTGAGGCCACTAGTGGAAAAGAAGAAGAAATAGAGAAAAGGAAGAGAAAAAAAGAATGACCCTATTCACTAACGTACACACTAATTGAACCTTTGAACATTTCTGAGGCTGCTGAACTTTGCACACCAGCCGACTCCATATTACAGAACACACCGAAACTGTCAAAATATAAAGAGGGAGTCAGAAATAATGGCCATTTCACAGACCTTTTGGAGTACAAATATTGATCCGAGCACATAGAACATTAACCACCTCTAAAAGATAAATGAGGAAAAGGAGTGAGGTGGACTGTGGATTAAGACATCAAAGCAGAGACTCAATGGAGCCACAGAGGGACTCAAATCAGCTTGACTTGATCTTCAAGCCGCCCACAAAAAGAATAGGCTCTTTTTGTTTCACAGAGCCCATCAATCAATTAAACCACCTCACATTCAAGCTGGGGAGAGCATTCTTCAGGGGCCCATATTTAGCAAGCCATCCAGGGCACTTGGTCTTCCCTAAAAAAAGTTGTCTCACCTGTTTTGCCAGGTTTGTTTCTTTGATTGGTTGTTGGCTAAGGGGGTCAGCTATAGTGAACAGGTTGACGCTGGTTATGGAGTGACACCATGATGAGTCGCTGGTGCTCCCATCCATCTTCTCAAACTTGAAGACTTTATCTCTTTGCACACTAAGGAGAGCATCCAAACAGCCTTGGTATTCAGCAGCTGAAAGTGATTGATTACATTTCTCCTATGCAACCGTCCACCTACCCATCTTAGCTTTAGAGACTGCTGATTAATCCTGCAGAATAGGCGGCAATGGTTAATCAATGGGCATTATTCGACGAAACCCTGAAGTTGAGGAAAGCTCAGAGAGTGCTCATAAGGCACGTTGAGTTTTTCCCTGTGATTGAAATCCCAGATGGAGGAGGTGGATGATGAGATCTCGTCCTTTCTGAGACTTAATCTCGGCATAGTCGCCGGGCAGTAATTGAATTGAGGCTGGGGAGGGGAGTGTGGGGGGGTCGCAGTGGCTGGGTGTGAGTGGAGGAGGGAGAAGCAAGGTGGGGGGGTCCAGATGCCCATGATGGATCCATCCATGGGGTCGTCTTCTGGGCCAGGACGCACTGATCCTGCTGTATTAAGCACTCGGGTTTGGTGGAACGACCTGTGAAATCGACCGGGATGAGTGGCTCTTTTTCCAAAGATCCATCTAATTTGGGAGAGAAGAACTGGGGAGCCATCCACTAAAGCAAGTGAAGGAGCCCCACATTTCTTATGCAGGCGAGAGCCGCATGCTGAATATATATATATAATAAGTCGGCAAGCGACCCTTCTCCGACTCTCTACTCCACACTTGTAGGCCTTACGCTATGAAGCCTGACAGATCACATATGCAGATCTACCATTGTCTTTTCTGAGAAAAACCGTCTGGGACAGTGTAGCATCATTTAAGAAAAGACAATGTTGTTCAATATCTAAAGGGTCTTTTGTTAAAGTAAAGTAAGTCAATTTGTAAATGTTTTTAAAGAACCACCTACTCATTTGTTCATCATAGCAAACAAGGGAATGTGTAACACTGTCTAATAATAAGCAATAGGCTAATATAATATGGGATAAAAGGATAAAAGATCAGTGTATAGAGCAAGGGCACATAAAACATACTCTGAAGTTTACACTGCTCTTCATTCCATTCATATGTACTCATCCTCAAAGCAAAGCAGTCTCAACTCTCAAAAGTCAACCACGGGCGTACAATACATCACAACCACAAAAGTCCACTGTGACAGGCTTGTTTGAATTCTAATACTGTTGGACGAACAGGGACAAATCGTCCTTATCGGCTAAGCTAACAAGTGAGCAAATACGGCACAGATAATCTGATATATAATTAACGTCACTCACATCACATACGCTTATTTGAATTACACAGCATATAATTACATCCTAGGTCTGGACATTAACAGTAGCGCCCTCTCTCTGACTATAAGGATGAATAATGATATCAGTTGTCAGATGATAACTTTTCCAGGGGGAAATCTGACAAGGAACCCATCGTAACGGTTAAGTAACTATTTCTGCCTTCCATTTACAGAAGGATACTGAACAGAACTGGTGCCTATGGACGGAAGTACATGGTGTTCTCTCCTATTCACTGTGGCAGTCAGAGTGGTCTCACATATTTGTCTACATCTCACCGAAATGATTGCACAGCTAGAGGTTGATACTGATAGAGTGAAGCCGGCCTTATTGTAATGTTTTACACAACCCGTGGCTGATAGAGACACTGTCGGAAAGCACACAGCAGCCATTTAAAGATGTGAAGGTATGCCCCGAGTGGTCAACTGCCAAAGCAAGACTTACGGCTCGAAAGACAAACACAAGCCAACCTCACTGACACCGTGTGAGCCTGATACTGAACTGTGTCAATAACTGGAATAGGAAAAGCAAATTTAACAAGTGAAGGGGACAGGAAAAAAAGCCTGCAGGTCTGATTTAAGAAATGTTTAATGATCTAATTTTGTTGATGGTGAAACACTTAACAGGCCAACTTATTTGTTTAATGGCCTTTCTGATGCCTAGCGTGAAAATCTCAATGATCCTTTTCCCTCCCCTCCTCCCTCCACCATAAGTAACCTCTAATTTTTCAGAGCAAATAACCTCTAAGCTGAGATTTGCATTCATACACATTTGGGGGAGAGAGAGCAAAAGAGGCACGTTATTTGAGAATGAGCTTAATATGGCGCTGCCTGAGGGCTTGGATCAGTTGAAATTGTGTTTCTTTTTCGATTTTTCACGGGGCACACTAGCACATCGTTAAACTTACTCTGGACCTCGAGGAGACTCTGTGTAGCAGCCTACTCCATGTTCCAAACACCACCCACTGTTTTTCATCGAATATCAAAACAAGACCAGAAAAAGCTTTCGATACACACCGTCACCCTAAATAATGACAACGTCGTCAAAATGTTAAAAGCTTGATTTGTGGTGAGTGGGTGGCCGGACGAGAGAACAATATAATTAACGTTAAGAGAAGGAGTGATACCGGACCTAAACAAAGGGAGCCTGTGAGAGAGGGTGATTGTGAAACCTATACTAGGTAACGTCTTGAGCTCTGGGCTGTTATTAGTCACTCCTCGGAGCTCCTCGATGAGTGGGGTGGGGCACTTGGGCAGGAGTCATCCGCAGGTCAGCTGGCTCTTGTGTGAGAGACCTGTGCTGCCAAAGGCTTCACCTCTCACTCACCTCGACTCAGCCGGGAAACCTACGGCCGGGCGCCAGTAGTTTCGTCAACAAACCTCACACACACACATGCACACGCACGCACCTCACCTCAATATGCTTCTCCAGAGTGGCGCCTATGATCATTAAAAAAATACTAGGAGGTGGAAAGTTGTCATTTCATTCTGATACGAATTTTTTTTATGAAATAACAAAACTAATATAAGACGTAATATTATAAATGATGCCATTACTAAAGCTGTGAGCATAAATGTAATATTCTTTATTTGACAGCCCAACATCTTTCTTTCTGAAACCTTAAACTGCTATAAACAAATAGGGTGGTTTAAAACAAAATAAACAAGAAGCAGACAATGAATGGGAATCGTGAGAGACTGAGTTTCAAAACTGAATCAATATTTTATGTTTGGTATTTATTTAAAGACACGCACTTAACTGTACACCTTCAAGAGTTTGCAATTTTACAAGTGATATTCTTTTCTTGAACCCTTGCCAATAAAACCCTTTAGTGGATCTAGATGGTAAGCACTTCCGGGACAAGAGGGCCTGAACTCTACCGACCCCAGAGTGGCTTACTCTCTGTCTAATTTGAGACCAGATGAAAGAAACCCCTCTTTTGTATCCACCTCGTTGAGATAACATTCAACGTTCCACCCTACAATGCATTTTTATGACAAGAGTTTACCATTCCGACCAAAAAGGCTTTACACTAGAGAGTACACACGCCCCTGTGGTACAAGGATCCTTCACAAACATATCTGCCTTTGTTTTGAAAATCCCTTCTCCAACATGCGAGGCCAAGTTTAACTTTGTATTATTTTTAACAGCGTGGCATGCACAGGCTGAATCCAAATACAAGTTTTTTCTTTTTTTCTAGAGGCTGAGTGATGCTTGTGCATCGACCTGTCTTTCACTCGGCCCCGAAGTAAACCAGCGGGGGTCTGAAGTGCTGAAGCCGGAGAGTCAACAGTCTAGAACTTTCTGTGATTCTTTCATCGACTGATGTGAAAATTTGAAACAGGCAGAGGTTAATAAAATAAATAACTGTCAGTCTTGCTGCTGTATAACTGTCTCTACCGCTCTCATTTTGATACGAAATTCTGATTCTGTAGTTGGTATTGTGTGTTGGCAGGTGCATTTAACGAAGTAAAAGCAAAAGGCTGCTTTTAATGTAGTTATTTTAATGTTTAAAAGGTTTTTTAATAGAATATATAATACATATTTACGTATTGCCACGTGACAAATCACTTGATGAGACTCAACCTAACCTTAATTTGATTCTTAATTTCACTCAGAATTTTCTATGTGAATTAAGATCCTAAATCACTCACTGTTTGATGAAAACCCGGCTCAGACTAATGAGAAGTAAAAACAGAAAGAGTGAAAAAGAGACAGCTGTGAATGTACATATGTAAAAGAGTAACAGATAGCAAAACAGAGAGAAATGCATAGATAATAACAAGTGTACGAAAGAGAGAGAGAGAGAGAGAGAGAGAGAGAGAGAAAAAGAAAGACCAGGGGCAGCTCACAAACGAGGCAGTCCTCATCAGCACTTGATGTTTGAGCGTTGGGGACCGCGGGAGAAAGCGTTTCGCGTCGCGCCCCTGTTCAAACATCTCCCTGGCCTCTGCACTGGAGCGATGAGTAGCCAGCCACCCTGTTTGTTTTGCTCTCTCCGGTTCAGGAGGCTGCTATTGGGTCGCCTGAAATCCCCCCTGCTCACGAGTGGCCGACTCCCAAACTATGCAGCGCCGCACACATTAGCACCCAGTAACTGCGCTAATGTGTGACTTAATAAGAAAACTAAACACAGCAGGTTGTGTATCAATGACTGGAGGAGGTGGGCCCCGACAGCCCACCCCTGAGGTGCTCGGACCCAGCTGGCCAAAGGAGCCCTCGAATTTAATGCATTGGAAAAGAAACAGCTTCTTCTACACACAAATATAAAAAAATGTGTTGATTAGAATCCAACAAAATCAATCAACTTTACAAGACTTATTTGTGGGGCCTCTAGATTTTTAAGGCTTTCTGGCTCTTTAAGGGAGGAGAATTTCTACTCAAAATTTAACTGATTCTATTTGCTAAAGCTATAATTTCACACTAGGTGCCCAGAATTACTACTCACAGCGACTATATCCTCTTAGGGTTGATTCATTTCAGCTTAACCAGTATTTTGCATCTTAAATACCCCACAATAATAATGATTACATTGCTTGGATTAAAACAGGTTCCCTGCCATTCTTTGAGCGATATTTCACGGTGAATATCTGTTTGGGTGCGTATGTGTGCGTGATTATTTGAGGAGAGAAAGAGAGATAGAGAGACAGAGAGAGTGAGAAAGAGAGAGAGAGTGAGAAAGAGAGAGAGAGAGTGAGAGAGACAGAGAGACAGAGAAAAGGGAGAGAACGTCTTGCAGTGGTGGAAAGGGGATAATCATCATCACCAAAGTTTTAGCAGTGCCCACCCTGTTTCTATTCCTTAAACCAACATGGGAAGACAAAAGATGGGGAGCCGGGGGCCCTGGGGCCCGAGGATTCCGTGTGTGTCTGTGTGTCTCTGTTAGCCAGGAGATCCACGGTAGTGCTGGTGGCGGCTCCAGCCTCCAAGGACCACCCACTTAGGGAGTGCGATGGCCAGTGAGGCCACACGGTCTCAATTCCAGGGATTTTGAACTTCAATGGGACCCACATGGAAGCCTAGACAAAGTGCACAACCACCCCCCTCTCTAACACCATCAACAACAATCCCCCCCCCCCCTGAACCCCAACAAACCCCAAAAAGTCCTCTCTTTCTCTTTCTGTGAGGTGACACGCACAGGAAAAGAAGGGAACTTTGAGCATCGTGGTGGGTGTCAAGGAGAGAGAGAAATGGAGAGGGAGAGAAAGAAAGAGAGAAAGAGGGAGCGAGAAAGAGATACAGAGAGAAAAGAAAGAGTGTGAAGGTGGGGGGGGGGGGACAGCGAGACCACACCGTTGTTTTCTTCACACCTCGACCAGCTGCGCCTCGCATCACTGGGCTCGCGTGGCCTAACTACACACTTCCTGCCCAGACGGCGCGTCCACTGGGTGGGGGTGAAAGGTCAAGGCAGAGGTCCATCTACCTGCTAAGAACAAAGCCAATCCCAAATGTAGCGCTTTCCTGCTCTTGCCTATGGAAGGCCCATTCAACCCCATATGAACCCACCCATGTTTGTTATCTGAGGCTGTGGGGTGGCTTCTGTGTGTGGCTTGAGTTTGAGTTTACTAAAGAAGAAGTCTACAGGCTCAGGAACACAGTGAGCCTAGCACCACTGCTTCAATGGATTCAAAACATCTAACTGGCAACTCATATGTTGCATTAAAGATGTTTTATTCTTGTTTAATAATAATGATAAATATTCAATTAATTACAACTGAACAAACAGGGAGATCAGAGGACAGGGAAAACAAAATCACTTTGTTCCTCATTTTTTGATTGCTTTTGATGGCCATATTTTAATCTGCATGAACAATTTCCATTATTGTTCAATCTGCGTTTTTCTAACATTTTCTTCATCACATTAACACTAGAAGTTTTAGTCAGCTTGAGCGATCATTTTCAAAGAGACATCAACCTTTGTGCTCATTAAATGAAACCAGACTGATATTATTTTAATGATGGACAGCTAATCTTTTCCAAAGTAATGTGCATTAATCCTTGGAAGAACCACACCAAAGAATCCCTTCTAGGCATGGGGATTTGACACCTGTTCTCTCACCTGTGCAGGGTCTTATTAAAGTGAATGAAATCACAGAAGCAAAGTGTTTCTTGTTTTAGGAGGAATTAGGGATTTGCTAAAGCAGACCCACCACTACCGCATGGCTGCCAGTAAGATCCACTGGCTCATCAGTGCCTGTCTTCACTCATGCACTCACACACACACACACTAACACTCTCACACTCACACACATGCACACACTCTGTGGAAAAGGTTAATAACCATGCATTAAATCAACCCACAAGCCAGATTAGGGCCTTGATTGGGATGACTTGATAATGTTCTGAATTTTGAACAGGAGGAGGCAGAGGCGGAGGCGGTTAGCCAGTACATTCAGCGGCAGAGAGTCACCACTGAATAGGGAAATCCAGATAGGCAGCTAGAATGCCCTACGTGTTCGGTTACAGGACCTGAGGCAGGTCACATCCTGCTTCAGCGATATGGCCTCCACCCAGCTGAAAAGGATGTGGTGGAGCGGGGCGAGCCTAAGCAGGATGTACGGCGCTATGAGGTGGCCTTCGGCGTGCCGTTACCACGCACCTGACATGCACCAAAACAGTCAGCTGACCAGGTGTTGATATAGTATAATGATGGTTCAGGCAAGGACATAGTGAACTCCTATATTAGCTCATGTTATTTGTCAGTTAAAGCAAACTAAATATTATACATAAAATCATAACATACATATACATTTGTGGAACACAGTCATGTTAATTTAAGGATTTGGGCAAGTCCTATAATCAACATCGATCATTTGTTTTTCCCCCTTACACCTAAAATTAACATGGACAAAAAACGTTTTACAAAGGAAACAAGAAAAAAGTGCCATTTTTTTTTAAATGGCCTACATTATGATCCAGTTACCATCAAAAGTACCCGACTCATGAGCCCATATCAAAATATTAAATAAGTAGTGTCTTCTGTGACCCTCCGTATCCACCTGTCTAACTCTGTTACTGAAAGCCCCTCATATAACAGCACTCCTTCCCAGCGGACACAAGTGTTTATTGGAGTGCTTTGTCCATTTCAATGGGTTAAACAAACAGAGGCAAGAGAACAGCAATTGCCCCCATTATAAAGATAACTGCCCTAGCAATTCACTTAGCATTGTGCCATGCTGGTGATTTATGGGCCTACTGGAAGGGTTAAACACACTCCACTATATCTGGTGAATATCAGTGTCCTCACACGAGTAATACGGCGCAGAATGCTTGATACACACTTATACTAGACACCGCAACAGGCATCAGTTCTCCATGCTACACCACCAATACAAACTTGACAGCCCTGAGAATAGTGTGACGCTGGAATAATAGACAACAGTGCAAAACTCTCTCCTGAGGTACAGTGTGAGCTGTTTATGTGTTCATTTGCCAAGGAAATTGCCAAGGGTGATAACAATATTACAGAAGCTTATTGTGCTCATCACTAAGCTGTTTACATACAGCCATCAACTAGCCATTTCTCTGGCAACCATATCTAAACAGCGTTAAATTCTATTTCATTGCGAACATATTTAATGTTCACTGTTGCACATTTATAACATTAATTAATTAATTCCCTTGACACCTTCTGCATCCACTTTAAATTACTCAAAATGACCAAATCAGTAGGCAGGATTACAATGTCACTCACAGCCCATATCACTTTTTTGAAATGGTGAGGATGCCCTCTAGTGGTTGACAATAATTACGTTACATACCTGTATCTAAATTCAAGCCTCCATTGACCCAATTACAAAAAAAGGTTACAATGAGTATTTTCTATAGGTTAAATGTACATACTTCACTGCACCATTGCATTAAGTTATGGAAGTTAAGTAAGCCTACCCTTAACTAGCTTAAACTTCTCAAAGGTCTCTGGTCTTCAGTCATTACATTCCAGCAAAACTCTTATGCACTCATGCATTGCATTATCTCTGACATCTATTCCAACTTGACTGCATAGGAAGTATTATTCATAGGCATTCAGTCTAAGATGATAGCCACATTTATCAACAACACTGACCCCCAGCATGTCTTTTAACAAAGTGCACAGTTAAAGTCTGCAAATATTGTGATTTGGGTTCTCACGCCCTGCTTTAAGTGTCAAATGTAGTTTAAAATCCTTCAAAAGGTACATAACCTAAGTAAAACACTCACAGACAAGATGTATATGATAGATCGATGTCCCTAATACCATTGATTTGTGCTGCTTGAATATTTGATGTAGGGTAAGGGTAATTTACAAAAGAGACTTATTTTCTAATTACTGTATTATCAATACAGTGATCAATTTCTAGTGCAGATCATGAAGTAAAAAATAAAGAACCGAACATGATACAAGAAAAAAAAGATTGTAATTGATATTGATGAAAATTACCTCTGTACATGTCAAAAAGGGACTCTTTGAGTTCTGGCTTCTTCACCCATGTCAAAGGATGATGCTCCTCCTCACTCTCGGAACAGCTCTCCCTGGGTCAGCAGAAGAAAGTGATAAGTGACCAACTCAGGCTAAGATGCAATAGACCCTACAACATAAGTAGCTGGCTAGCCTATAGAAAACCTGCAGACTTTGGCCCCTACTCTAAAGACCCATGGAACAAAACACAGAAATCTGATCATATGCCTTCTACTACCACTCTGCATGGGTCACGCTAATCTCCTCCACAATGTACACACAGCTGAAGGCCATCATCTAACCAAGGGTTTAAATGGTCATGGGGTAAAGGCTGTGATATTTAGCGCTACAGCCACAAAGAAACCTATGTGCTCTTGTTCCTATTACACAGCTTCAAGGCTGAGAAAAAGTTATACAATTATGACAACAATCTTTCAGAGTGTGTGGATGCATCAAAATATTTTCTTTTAGCATTTGAAACGTGCCTTTGACCATGTTTTTGAACGTTAAGTTGCTTTTATGGGGAAGTCTTGTATCAACTGAAAGCAACTTCAAATACATAACGGGGGTTGTCTATACATGTACCCATCTTTTCAACAAATACGTCCATCCTCTAAAAGCTCATCTGTGGTACTATTACCATCTTAGGATCTCCCCTGAAGGACAAGGCATATCACCTACCACTGGAGAGGGGTACTATCATGTTTCTGTCTGTGCACAAAATGAAAGCGCCTGCACAACAGTCAAACAGGACAGAAAGGAGTTGTAGTGTTTAAGATAACCTGATTCAAAAATGATCATTGTGTAGCGCTACTATTCTGATAAGAGGTGAAGGGAAGACCTCAGAGCCTGCTGCAACACCTTCATGGTATGTTGGGGTCATTTAGCACAGTTATTTAATTTCATGAGATTAATAACCCCATTTTTGCATTCACTATACAGTTAATAGAAAAGTGACCACCGGGAAATGTATGCAACAAAATAACATTGAGCCATAGCAGCCTCCTAAGAGATCTAAACAGTGTAATGGTTGGTAATCTGAGAGTTTAGCTGTGGATGTTTAGTCTACTACTTACTTCACAGAAAGTTCATGCTCCAAGCTTGATATTTTGTGCTTTGCCCGCTGAAGTGCATATTTCACATCATGTGCTCTGCTTCTGTTATCCATGGTCATGCAGCACTAATACCAAGACTTCGCCAGCGATGCTATCTGGTTATCTCTAAGGATGTATCTCATTTGAAATTCGAGCCATAACCAAGACAACAAGAGACGCCTAGGCATAGACTCTCAGATCACATGCAGATAGCCTCTGACAGTTTGACACCGGTCTTGTTATAATTTTTCACGAATATTTCCACACATCGAGGTTTTCCAAGTCACAGCATAGCATTAGTTGACTAGCCCATCTACATTTAGACTATGCTGCAGTAGTACAGTTACAGATCAGCTGACGCAACATAGTTAATGCTAAATTATATTTACAATAGTATCAGAGACATTTACAAAAACCATCTGTCATGTCCTACTGAACATGTGTAGCCGTTGAATTTATATAATTTATATCTATTATGAAACGTTATGCTATATTTTCACGAATACGAGTTAAAATCAGAGTATGCGTGCAAAAAACTTTCCAGAGAGTTTGAAGAGTTCACTAAGTCACTAGATTTAGCCAGGAATGTTTGTGGTAAAAACTCTTGCACCCTACTGCCAGATCGAGAAAGCAGCTTTCTGTCGCACAATACTCACCAAAAGAACGTTTCCAAAGGGGCGCATTTAGTGCCTCTCCTAGCTTTAAATCTGAAACGCTTAAGTCAGTCTACTTCATCAAGCTTTGGTTAGCTAGCTTAGCATTTTTCATTCCATTTGGCAAACCGGGAGGAAACATTAAGGAAGTGGAGAAGTCCTGTTGCACTACTTACCCGCTAGAGAGCAGTAGATGATAAATAATTAATAATGTTGCCTTCACAAACCACAGAGGTGTTTGTAACCACGGAGGGCAACAAAACAGTGTGATGGAGGCTTGGGTTAGAGGGTAGCTCTATTTTCACTCTGTAGCCTATGGTAGCCCATAATAATGTTTCGTCCTAATTTATAAGAAAGGTCACGGTGACTTTAATTGGCCTGCGAAATATTTAATCATTCAACCATCATTAAACATTGTGATGTTGTTAATGACTATCATCTAAAATAGTCTAGTTTACGTGAATGTTATTCACACAACTCTCTTCAAATCCGATAAAGTTATGTTCGTAGATCTGTTCAGAAGGAAAACTATCCACATTTTCATTCGATGCTGATATCGACCAATCAGGAGCGTCTTTCTTGTGAAGTCAGAGAGGGAGAAGTGATGTGCTGAGGAGTTGCGCGTTGCAGGGACTGAAATTTTGAGTTGATACTTTGCACTTGGGCTACAAAATGAGCTCCATCGGAACCGGTGTAAGTATCACGATTACATATACGGATTTGTGTTTTTATTAGTAGGTTTGAATGATAATGTAATTTGCTAGATGTTAAAGTTTGGAAATGCTTTGTCAAATGTGTCCGTGTGTATCTTGGTACCTCGGAAGCTTATGCTAGCTTATTATCCGCTACACATTGAATTCCATTGAGGCCTATGTCAGGCTAGCTGACAAGATGCTCAAAAAGCCAATCAGTTGTATTCGCTAACGTTAGCTAGCTAGTATTCTATCAGATTAGTGTGTAGATAGATTCATTTGGGTAACTTTGAAGGACTAATATTACATGTTTTCTTACGCATTATTCGTCCTTATCAAGTTTTAAGGAAATAATACCTACACAGTTTCACTTTTAGAGCTTCAACCGCTACCTAGCCGGCTAACTAGCAAAGCTAACATGTACAGCGCTGTGCGGTATAGTTAGCAGGCTAACTGTGTGCTGAGTCACATACAATGAATGGTTTGAGAGCAAGTGAATTAGCTACCTAATGTGCTAACTAAATCGAAAGTAACTTGATGTCATGGAAGTCGTAATAGGAAAAATAGGAAAGAAGGAATTGCTTAAGCAAATGAGAGGGACAGTGATTTTAACATAGAATGACGAGGCGCGTGTACCAAGTAGCTAAGATATTATCCAGTTTCAAGTTTAATTGGGACTTCTCTAATTGGCGTTAAGGACACACTGCTATGCTGAGAACGGTCTTTCTTCATTCAAGTATGCATTCATTTGTTATAGGAAATGGCATTTCATTTGTTATTGTTTGTATTCCTTGACGTCCGTCTTTGAAATCACAACTGTCTCTTTAGTCAACTGTCATTTAGGCCACATTCTATAAAACGCTCACGTTTGTCTTCCCTCAACAGTATGACTTGTCTGCTTCGACCTTCTCACCTGACGGTAGAGTGTTCCAGGTTGAGTATGCAATGAAAGCAGTCGAAAACAGCAGGTGAAAATGCATTTGAAACATCAATTAATAGGCAATTTTAAACGAATTAAATGAAATCTCTGTTGGCTGCTGTTGTGTTATGGCATGTTGCTATAATTGCTGTATTTGTACTCAACAGTACAGCAATTGGAATCCGGTGCAAGGATGGTATTGTGTTTGGTGTTGAGAAGCTAGTCCTCTCAAAACTATATGAACAGGGATCCAACAAACGCATCTTTAACATTGACCGTCATGTTGGAATGGTAAGAAAATACAAGTGCCAGTCACTCTCATGATGGGGAGGGCTCATGTCTAAATGTTACTATGTGCGTTTTGTATCATATGTGTGCATCAGCAAATGTTATCAGTGATGTTTTGTTATGACCACCATTTGATATTGTTAGGTGTGCAATGCATTGTTGCATTTGTGATCTTGTAGGCAGAGTGCAGCGGGGTTTGTTAGGCTCAGAACAGTAGGTCTCTATCAGCATCATGCTCAGGGTGTATTGGCTGAACCGTGTTTTGTTCCATAGGCTGTGGCAGGGCTCCTGGCTGATGCTCGCTCTCTCTCTGAGGTAGCCCGGGAAGAGGCTGCTAACTTCCGCTCCAACTACGGACACGACATCCCCTTAAAAGTAAGACATAAAAACCTGCTTCACACAGTGCCTTTACAATGATATTTGTGATGGTGAACTTAAAGGTATTTGATTTTTTTTCCAAATGTTAAACTAACTTCTGAGTTCAAGTAATCTTTTGGTATGAGAGAGGGAGAGTTCTTGTAGTAATACAATTAGTCAGAGTCAGAGATATAGATTTTGGTTGATGAATGTGGATATAATTGCCATTTTACATTCTACATTATTTTTTTAACGTATGCATCACCCAAAAAAATTATGTGTAAAAAGTACAGTCAGTGATGGGAATGTTTTGTTTAACGAGTTCTCTCTCTAACAGCATCTTTCAGACAGAGTGGCCATGTATGTCCATGCTTACACGTTATACAGCGCTGTGCGTCCATTTGGCTGCAGGTGAGGCATAGTAGACACTAGAAAACCCTTAACAGCTGGTGGATCACCAAAATGAGTTTTTACCTAATCGGTCCACTGATTTACATCCATACATTTCTGGCTAAAACCTTGCCAGCCTGTGCTTTTTCCTTGTGCGATAATGAATAGACCTCTTTTATACGACTATACAACTAATAGCTACGCTCTCTGAAGAGAGGCGGAAAGTGTGGAAAAGCCACAAACATGCTTAGATGGCTAAATAGCTCAAAAGCATGAATAGCTTCAAAGATGATATATTTCTGTTTCAACATGTACTTTACTTGTACAACGCAGGAATTGTTCTGTATAATGTTGTATGTTAAAGTGTCTTGTAAGTTATTGCATTGAAAAAAAAAATCATCTGATCTTCCTTTCTCAGTTTCATCCTGGGATCACATGATGAAGATGACGGCCCACAGCTGTACATGGTAGACCCATCAGGGATTTCATACGTAAGATTTTTCTGGCACATTTCCGTCCATTCAGAGTTGTAAAACTAAACTCTAATGTGGTGCTATACGTTTGTAAGACATGTCAGCAGGGTTGATGTATGCAAATAGTACTACTGGTTCATCATCTGTAATGTGCACGAGCAGAGGGCTGATGTGAACCAGATGCTTTTTTTAAGGTAAAAATATAAAGGTGGTTATTGTTATTGGGTAATCAGTCTTGACAGGGGAAATATCTAGTTTGCATTATTAGGTTGTGTTATAATCAGTTAAAAATGAGAAAAAAAATCAAAATAAAATGAAAACATAATATTTCTGCTTTTGCATTTATTTTTTCTGTGTTTAGGGTTACTGGGGCTGTGCCATCGGTAAGGCCAAGCAGGCAGCCAAGACAGAAATTGAAAAACTTAACGTGAGCATTTTCTTCAGAAGCCCTAATAAAAAACAAATTGATGCCTTTCCTGATTGTTTATTAAATATATTATATCCCCATTTCCTTTCTTCTCTTTGTTTGTAGATGAAAGACATGACCTGTCGGGAGTTGGTGAAAGAGGTGGCCAAAATGTAAGTCTGTGTTTTTTGTTGACATTGATGTTCAATGGACAGTATTGCACACAAGGGGGCAGCATTGTCATTAAGTAAATCAGTGTTTCCCAAACTGGGGTACGCAAAGGGACGTAGGGTGTACACGGGGGAAAACTGTGATATTCAAAGTGAAACAGCCCATTATACATTCACAAACTCTCCTATAAATAGACATGACGTCTCAATAGCCCAGTCGCAATGCCAAAATACACTCATGTTTACATTGTAGTGTTCAGCGAAATAATGACACTGCCAAAAATAGCTAGTGGTAGGTTAATCAAAATATACGCACAACGGTTAGCTCCCTCGTCAGAATTCCACTTGCTGATTCCCTGTGTAGATAAGCGGGAGCTCATTCTGGTTACTACATGAAAACGGATAAATGTTTAAAAAGAGTTAATCCCCGGTGTAGAGACACCAACCGCTACTACTAGTAAAAGGCCTACAATCGCGGATGCACCTGCCGGCGACCCAGGTAGCTCTTCCAAGACTACCTAGGATAAGGATGTTAGCAGCGGTACAGTTATTACTAGCTCTCTTGTGTTTACGAACATGAATATACATATATGGGGGGTAAGTAGCTGGAGATTGAATATGAGAAGAGGTACGGTACTGTAAAAAGTTTGGGAAACACTGAAGTAAATCATGCAATTGAGCATGGGTTGCTAAATGTGCTTCAGGTTTCAGTTCGACTAGGTGTTATACAAAGAACCCACTGGCTAAAAAGAGGAGTTTTGAGATAAAATGTGGGGGATATACATGATCAATATCTATATTTATATATTGATATGCATCCTCATTCAAAAGATATGGCCATAATGAAAGACTGTGGCTCCTATTTTATCAGCCCTTTTTCTTTTAATATGGCCATCTTAGGGGCTCAGAATGTCCTTCTTTAAGAGGGTAGACGGTAAACCAGTTGGCCATATTTGTTGCTTCTCTGGATTCAGTTGTAGGAATAATATATTCATAGGTTAGTATATTTGGAGTACTTGCCATTTACAGGAAGTTTCTTGACAACTTGGTACTTGACACGGTTACTTGACACTTGCCATAAATGTTACGGCTTTTATTTTTCTTTTGTCACTCCCACTTAGACTGAAAGCCGTTAGTTATGTTAAGATGTCATATTGGCGTCATGGGTGTAGTAACCAAATTTAGCTAGTTAGGGAGCTCAGGAAACTTTTTACCGATTTAAATTATTTATTTAACTTCATTTATCTTGCTGATGTAACAGTCTCCTCAATTGAACTAAAAACTTGGAATAGGAAAAGGTAAAAACACTCACGGTGCCTGTCAGCTTTGCTGTTTGGCCTCTGAACTTATCAGCTAATTAGTTCATATTAACCCACCTTAGGAACAGCTAGTTAGATAGTAACTGGCGTGAGACCTTGCATGCTCTTTCGGTCACTTTACTGCAAATCTTTGCTAACAGTGCTGATTGCCTTGCGTCTCACAGAGGTTCAGCGTTCAGTGTTTCGTAACATGCGGTTTCATGTGGGAATGAATGACCGACACACAGAACTTTGCTGTGATTGACAGCTTAGTGGGAATACAAATTCATTATCCATTAGAGATTGTTTCCATCTGGCATTGTTACGGAGTTCATATGTGAGAGGGGCTATGAATGACTACATTGCTTAGCCACATTGTCTCACCAATACAACAATGTGGGACGCTTTGATTTGACGTGATTCATATAAGTCATGTGAAATGTTGTTATGGCAAAGCAAAACATGATGGCTCAGAGTGTATTTAGTAACACCTAATTAATTAGATGTGTTCTGAATTAAAACAAAACATTTTTTTTTATTTGTAGTGCTTCTTAATATGTTGCTAACCGGCTACTGACTCCAAAGACATCTCCATATAACTAAGTTGTGGTACTGTTACGGGGCCCTGTCTCATCTTATTTTTCTCTTCCTGCAGAATCTACATTGTACATGATGAAGTCAAAGACAAATCATTTGAGTTGGAGCTCAGCTGGGTAGGAGAAGGTAAGGAAATGTGTTGCTATCCATTACCTTAAAATGTTGACATGGAATGTAATTGTGGAGTAACTAAGCTGCAAAAATCCCTACATCCAGGTCCACCCATCATTCTATCTCTCATATTGCGCGTGCGTGTAGTGGAAGGAATGTTAGGGTCTGCAAAGCTTACTTCTGGTAAAGGGAAACACCAGCTCTGACATTATATGACTGTCATTGTAACCTTTATAGTTGTCTCTTTTCTTACTCAAATGACTATCCACTGTTTCTCGCTAAAATAACTTTTCTGGATTTAAGTAGGTTAGAGGCTGTGTTGGCCATTCCTAAAGGTCTTTTTCTTGGAAAGGTTGGAAGGAAAACATTTTTGTAGATATGATGCCACAAAATTGCTTAAGGCTTGTATTTGGTCGTAGAACTTGCATTCGGAACACTCATTGTTGCTGTTGACCCTTGGATTTCTAAAGCATCTTCTGACCTGCAACCAGTAACTTCTGGCCTTAAAGTGATCAGAATGATTGTGCTGCTTCTAACCATGCAGGGTTTGAAGCTAAACAACCTACTTTGTCTTCCCTTCCTTCAACAGTGACGAAAGGAAGACACGAGGTGGTCCCCAAAGACGTCAGAGAAGAGGCCGAGAAGTACGCCAAGGTAAGATCCAGTCCTCGTAGCACCTCTCTTTTGCATCATTGCCCACGGTGCACATCACTGCTTGCCCACACAAGACCAATCACATCAGTTTGGAAAAGACATTTTTCAACCTACAACCTTAAAGATCTAGTTAAGTAAGAACACGTGCATTGTTATAAGGGTTCTTAGTGCTTAAAGGGATCTAGGGGGCCCCCTAGTTTTCAAGGATATGACTTGGGTATAACCCAGGATGGACAAGAGTTTGAGTAGCCTACATAAACAACATTTTTTTTTCTAAATGTGGCAAAGTTATGCATTGTTATTCCTGCATTCTTGGTAATGAACCTGTAGCTTTTAGATTTTTCTGCTTGCCTTATATTTGGCAGTTTGTTTGTGTTGATTGGAGAATTGACATGTAGGTTGTGCAATATCCTCAGTAGTGAATACATACCTTGAATGTGACATTTAGTGGCCCAAAGTGAGGTTCCCCAGTTACCTTCTGCTGCTACAGCAACACCTCTGTTAGTCGTCAGTGGACAGGTCTTAAAAGTATCCACATATTGCTAAGCTCTGAACATCCTGAAATGTTTTACTGCAAACTTGCCCGAATGAAACACTCTGACACTAAACTTACACTCACGCTTTTACTTATGCCACAGAGCAAACCGCTATCACCTTGATGCGCTTTGTTAACACATACAAAAGAGGGCTATATGAGTGGCAGCATTTATTATGCAAAAGACAACAGTAGTAAACTAGAATATTCATCATGAATTTAACCTTTTTTAAATGTTTTTTTCAAATGGGGGAAAAAAACTATACTGTTTAAAGGCACCCAGTGCAACTATATATAAACATTCAATGAAAAATAAACATTACATTTCTAGTCTTTTTTACACGTAGTAAGTTTCAAGAACTCCATACCATTACATATCGACATTCAAGGAGCAAAGATGAGACGTCGTTGTGTGGTGAGAACTGATAGAAAATATCGTAAACAACAACAATCACCGGTGGGGAAAGGCCATTTTTCCATTGACTGGAATCCTGCTTTATTTATTGTGGGTCACAAAAAATAAAGAAAATGGCGGCGATTGTTGTTGTTATCGATTTTCTATCAGTTCTCACCACACAACGACGTCTCATCTTTGCTCCTTGAATGTCGATATGTAATGGTATGGAGTTATTGAAACTTACTACGTGTAAAAAAAGACTAGAAATTGAACGTTTATTTTTAAGCCTCGAAAGTTGCACTGGGTGCCTTTAATACATGTATTGTTATTTTTTATTTCGGTTAACAGCCATGAAAATCTCATGATGGCAGGTTAATAACATGGACTGAACTTGTGGACCAATTTTGAATTGCCATGAAGGAAATTGAGACATGAAATGGCCTTTAGACATCATTCTCATTTTAATAACATGTGAATAATTTTCCTTCCTTCTTATGACATAAGAAACTTGATATTGAGCATCAGCAAACAAACGTCAAGACATAACAGCATCTCTGAGCAAAATGCTCTAACTGGTTGAAGTGTTATTGTCATTCATTCAACTTTTTACGCTGTACTGAAGTCCTTTGCTGAAATGCTTCTATGCCGTGTTCTTATTGACTTTCTGTCTTTGCCCTCTTCCTACCAACAGGATGCCTTGGAGGAGGAGGATGACTCTGATGAGGACAACATGTAAAGCCTGTTGGCCCAGCCTCAACACGTGCATTTATCCCTCAGACTACTGTCATACCCACTATTCTCCTAGTCCTCTCCCCCAGATTTACAAGGCAAAGATTTCTTTTTTTTGTATGTTTTATAGTGCTTTGGATCACAACATTCGTATGTTTCTTCTCTTTGAATTCTCTCTACGATGGATGTTGGACATCATATAAAAATGGTCAGAAAACAAGACCGTGAAGTTGTTTTTATTACCACCACATAAACTGAATTGTGTAATCTTATAGGCAACTCAGTTTCACTCACTGCCAAACAAATTCGGTCACAGTAGAGATAAACTCAGTACTGTAAATGGCCTAGCAGGACCTATGAAATCCCATGCTTTCTCACTCGCACCTTTTTATTAGAATAGAGAGACCTGTTTACTTCCCCTGTGTAATAACAAAATTTTGATATCCAGACCTGCAGCAGTTGAAGCAGGATTCAATTAGTGTATTTTTTATTTTATTTTTGAAGTACTGTAAAGCATATCTTGATGCATAGCCTAAATGCGCTCCTAGAAAGGCTTCCTTTCAGCCAGTGTGCCAATTAGCCTCAGACAATCAGTCTGCAAATTGCAGTACAGAAAATGATTAAAGCATTTGACAGAGATGGTTTCCAAACCGTCCACATGTTTGTTAGGCGTCATTATACCTCAGCTCTTGTGTTGGATCCCAGTGCAGCATAGGTGCATTTGTGGTTTGCTACACTGCAAGGACTTGAACCTTGTACTACGGGTGTGAGCAGTGCCATCCACCAGTGTATACCATACAAAATGCCAGCCTTGCTGCACTCTAACTTACTTGTGGTGAATCACATACAATATACACTTGATCAAACACTGGTGTACACCCCCCACCCTTAACAACTCTGCCTGTTTACATCAGTTCTCTTGAGTATCCCCACCACACCATCAAGCCTACATGTCGCATGGCAACACCGAGATACCAATATCAGATTCAAAGCTATGTGTGTTGTAGGTTTCATCTAGCGAAGGAAAAATATTTCAAAGTGATGCCACAGATGGCGGAAGCTCAGACAACCTCTGGCTAAAAGTCAATTACAAGCAGCTAATTATTTGCATTCTCATGTGAACTACCACGTGGGGAACATGACTGCTAGCTGTGTCTCAGAATGCAATGATCTCATTAGGCAGATACATAGCTTTCAGCTACAAGCGCCAGTGTGTTAACCAAGTTCAAGTATTGTCCATTGGTCAATCCTATGACTTGTATTGCAAATGCTTTCACAGATTCATTGTTTAATACAGAGACTTCCACAACTTAATAAGCGGGAGTATGGCTAAAATGATGAGGTCCGGTGTAAAGGCTTCTGTCTAAACAATGACCTTGTGTACTGTTGGAATGGGCTAAAAATATGATACATTCTGAAGGGGTAAATTGCATTAGGTTCCCAAGCACCTGGGACCCCAATCATGACTAACCCACTTGAGGAGCTCCCCTAGATCCCCGCTTCACTTTCGGTGCCATTTTATAGTCCTGATTCAGAAGGTGGGTGGAAGCAAGTCTGTCTTCCCAAATTAACAAGTGATGAGAGCGCATAATAGATCACATAAATGCAACAGTGCACATCACAGTGCTTATCATTCTAACAAACTTCAAAGTCTTTTTCAACTTATTTGGCTTGACACCAAGAAGCATGTTAGTGTTGCCCAAATATCTCAAGTGGACAGAAATACACAAAGCTAAAACACCAATACTGATAAGCAACTCGACCTGCTAAATATTAACTCCCATGTAGGATGTCTTTTCTGGTCATGACCACAAACCTCCAATGTTTTGGTCAATATTTTGGCACGGTTAAAATAACGTATGGCTCTGACTATGAATCAAAGTTACCTGTGTGACTATATTGGGTACAGTAATGGCCTTCATACCCCTTTCCTGAGTCAGGGGTGCCTTGCGACTGTAGAAGATATGAGGAATCACTTGCTTGAATTTCAACAAGGCAACTCTTTAAGAACGGAAATGTGTCCAATCCTTAAAACATACCATGCCACTTAAAATCAATGGACAGGTGGCAATCAGCTGCTGCATGACCATGTGAGGTTGGGGGTTGGAGTCAGGCTCCCATTATGCTGGGTTAATTACTCAGCAAACAAGGAACCTATTACAAGCCTAACATAGACAGCAAACCCTTAAAAATAGAACACATATCATCTTAACTGTATGCCATATTAAATCTTGAAGCACCGCTCATTCTGATTGTCATGATTGTGGACAAACAGTATGTTCCAGGTAGGTCGTACACACCATTTGGCAGTCAAATGGGAAAACATTAAGCTTGGTAAGGACTTTTTATGGCTCAGCAACATATGTCCTATGATAAGACAAGGATTACCATATTTAAAATGGTCAAATATATATAAATATATATATTATTGCGGTGCACACTGAATCAACACTGCCATATCTGAAAATATGTTAACAGGAAGGCCCTGGTTTGTTCTACACTGAAATAAACATGCTCCCATAGCATTCCTAGTCCGTAAATGTCTGCAGATTACTTATTTCCAGTAGAATATGATGTCATCCATAAGAACATTTGAATTTCCAGTATCCTGAGAGAAGGAGGAGATTATATTCCCAGTTTATAATCCAACAGCAACCACACACATAACATTTGAAATATCTTCAAAATCTCAAGATAGACTAGGCCAAATGTTTTGCTACATGGCTGTCATAATTGATTCAATAACCTTTGCTTTGCAGCAGAATATATATTACTATTAGACTATTTACCCTCTATGTACACCACCACGTCATTTACTTCCCTCTTTCTTGTAGTCTTCCGGTTACGTAATCGCCAAGCCATTTCTGAGAGAAGGGTTTCTGACGTCCCAAAGAAATAAAAGGGACGCCATTGCTCTACTCAGCCTTCAATTGACCTTTTCTCCATAACGGCATTTTAAATGTTTCACTGAAAAGAAATATGAATGAGCGCACTGTGTGGTTTTAATGTTTTGGTTATCTTCCTACAATTGTAAATGATGCATAGCTACCAACGCCAACTTACTGATCGCCGTACTGTTGTCTTCAAGCCCGCGATCGAAATGGAAAATAAATGCAATTAGAACAAAATGGCGTATGGAGCCTACGACATGCGCAAAATGAAAAAGGGGGTATTTTTCCCTTCTGAAATGAATTCTGTTCCGTTTCGGTACAATAATGGAACCAATGGGTAAAGTAGGTGGGACGTCTTAAAGTAGATCTAACCAATAACTATGAAGGATTGCCTCGGGGCCGAAAAGTACAGCCAATCGCGTTTATTTGCTGAATGCTCCTAATTGTATGGAAGCCAAATAAGACATAACCAATAAAAAAAATAGATTTGTAGCGCCGCTTTCATATCCACCAACCATACCTTGAAATAAAGGATGTCCTATCGAATTCGAAGCCTACATGAACCAATCATAATGCTCTAATCGCAGCCACCGCTGTTGTTCCAACCAATAGGGTTTCGAGAAACACAACCTTGGCTCAACAGCTTGTTATTTCGTTATTGCTTTGCAACCCTGCCAAGTGGTGAGCAGTCACATCGGAGCATGTAAGTGAAGTTGTACACATTTAATTTATAGAAACTACAAACTTTTACCAAACTTAATCGATTAACACACGTAAGTAGCATCGGCGGATGTTATTCAGCGATGTTTGACGCAATTTCTTGTAGTTTTTAGCGACAGTACTTACCTAGCTGACGAGGAATTGAATGGCAGTGGCCAGTCGGCTTGTTTTCGCAGTGAAGACATGTAGCTAGATAGCTAGCGTTATGCGCCCTTTGTGGAACTGAGAAGATTGGTTTATGAAATAAATAAATAATGTTTTCGGTCCTTTTTCCATTGGTTATAGGTTAAAGTATCAGTTTGACCTTGTTTGGATAGACAGTATTGAATATTCTTCCGGAACTACTTGTTCTGCTAAGTATTTGACCAGCAAGCTAGCTTCCTTGCTAGCGAGGCGGTTTAAATCGCCATAACGAGGAACAGTTTAGCAAGGTTAGTTAGCAGGCTAGCTATATTTAGCCCGTGAGTTGTAGAATGAATCGCTCACAGCTATTCTTTAACAAGGGTGTCTTGGTTTACCATTATTGTTAATTGTTGATGTCGACACATATTGCATCTGGGAAATGTGTGGCATTCCCTCCCAACCAACCTCACTGTACTTTGGTAGAAGATAGTAATGCAAGCTTGACATGGTGCAGCACGGTGAGCTATGATGGCGACGTGACATAGTCAGATTGGGAGTAAAGCGGGAAGGAACATGCACTATTCTGTTTGTCCCTATACAGCCTCCGGATTATACCTCATACACCAGTTTTCTGTTGTCTTGAACATTTTGTACGCCAATCAAAGAAGCCAGTGCTTTTCGTCAGATGTTTTGAAAAGACAGCTACCTTGGTGTGAGCTTGCTTCACATTTTTGTCAGTGTGAAGGGAGGGGGGCTGGATCGAGCTTGAAAAGAATGCGTTAGAAGTAGCTAGCCTTTTAGCTAGCTTGTTAGCACATTATCTTTGAAAACGACATTAAAATAGAAATCATGGCTCTATCGCATATTTGAGCTCCACTACAACCTCTGTTTTTGTCTTTTGTCTTTCAGCTATCAACATCCATCGAGCTGGACTCCCTCAAATAGCCATTACAATGAAGGTAAGTCACTGAAACCTCTCAGTTGAAAACACCAGTTTCGGCGACGCCTCTCTGGCTGTAGTCAGTTGGACTGCTGTTGAGGCACTTGTTTAGGGACAGCACGCGTGTTATTGTTAACTTCCACAATGGTAAACACAGTAGATGTGTGCCAGTTGTTAATCATAGTGATGTCAGAAAGGCTCCTATTTCTTGCACTCCAGCTAGTTGAAAGAAAATCAGTTTGTAATGCACTCGTGAAACGTGTACATTAATCACAGTTATCTACTTGACATGATGCACTCTGGCGCTGTCTGTTGTGCTCTAAAATGCTACACATTTGTGTTGTCTACATTGATATTGAACAGACATTGTGAACTTTAAAGTTTGGTCAGGTTAGATTGTTAGGAAGAGCCCAGGTCAAATGTTATTTAGCACATGGGCTTGCTTATGGTCTGCAACTGTTTTTCTGCAATATGCCAGATTTGCTCAAGCCAAGTGTAGGGGCATTAATGGGCCAGATCGCATTCCAGTCAAGTGCAGTGTCATAATATCATAAACAAAGACACTGCACCAAAAGTATTAATGTAATGGGCTCTTTGTTATTGTGGCCTCTGTAGGGTGAGATTGTGGTTGATCCACACCCCATGAAAGCATTTTCACTTGACAGTTGTGTCAAACCACAGCAGAATTGGAAAGCCCACTATTATTTCTCAGTTTCTCTGGTTCAGCTCTCCTGAGGCTGGCATGCAACCACGATGCTATGTCCATCTTTGACCATAAACTAGAAACTGACAACTGTCCAACTGTGTTTCTCCTCTTAGGCAGCGGATGAGCCTGCCTACCTGACTGTGGGAACAGATGTTAGTGCAAAGTACCGCGGTGCCTTCTGCGAGGCAAAAATTAAGACAGTTAAACGGATGGTCAAGGTTAAGGTAAGAGAACCTTCACTTAAAATAAACGTTGGGTTAAATTGTATCTTTGTTTATTTACCCTATTAGCATGTTTTCTCTCATGTTTCATCTAAACAGACATGCACAGACATGAATACAAGAATAATAACAGATTTGTCAAAGAGCTGTAGTTCACAGGCTTTAAAACTTCATTAGACAATTGTTAAGTTACAGATTTACTACACACAAGCTTTGACCTGATTAGAACAAACTGTACGTTCCAAGTGGCAAACTCCGAACCTCAAACCTTAAGGATACTTCAGTGAAAGTGCCGGTTTCCTCTTTTAGTGATTTCCTAAACACGAGCGCCTATTCATTCATAAATGTCTGCGCTCCTGAAGATGTCACACATATGTCTGTGGTGACTCATGCAAAAAGTCATCCTTGTTTTGGCTCTGAGCCATAGTTCCCTTATTCTTTGACACTTTTTTAAAGTATGTGCGCTGTCAAATGGACGTTACGTGAAAAGCAATTTGACACATTAATTCCAAACTCAAAAAGTGTTCTGAGCTGATAAAGCTGATGAGAATGATCGTATCAGTCAGTTTGCGATGCATGCCCCATACTGGTAAAAGGTGTTTAAATCATCATTTATGTTTATCGTATGTATTACAAAACTCCAGCATCTGTCATTGTCCTTGCTTATGTCAGTTTGCTTGCTTGAGTCATGCATAACCCGGGGCTCCGGCCTCCAGGAAGAGAAGAACCGCTCTGTTTTGCCTTCTTCCTTTGTGGAGGCAGTCAGGGTTCTGAGCTGGAGCTTTTATATTTCTCCACACCGAGCCAGGGGATGCTGTCAGGCCACCACGTGCTGTCCTGTGAGGGGGACGCTTACCCACAAGCCTCTTGGCGGATGATCGTGATCTGCAACTCTCTGTGTGTGTGTGTGTGTTTGTGTTACACAACCAGATTACTTCACCTTGACTGAACCGCTGTTCTCTCTCTCTCTCTCTCTCTCTCTCTCTCTCTCTTTCTCTCTCTCTCTCTCTCTCTCTCTCTCTCTCTCTCTCTTCTTTGACACTCAGGTGATGCTCAAAGGAGACACTACCTCCCAGGTTGTCCAGGATGACCAGGTTAAAGGTCCTCTGAGGGTAAGTTTGGTACCCTGTCTTCCCCTTTAAGCACTTCCAAGTCATTTTCTCCCTTCCTGAAAAGTTTCACTGGCCTTACTAGAGCCTCTTAGGTAATGTAGGGAAGGATTTGGAATTCCACTGTTTGCGCGAAAGAACACAAGGCTGTGCGTACGGCCCTCTTTGCTTCAGTCATATCAGTTTGTGCCTTTCAGCCTTATGGATGTATTTAAGAGTTTGACTGTCATCCTGGAGAGTGAGTCCCAGTGAAATGATTGTTTGGTTACGGCGATTCCCTCACTCTGTGATTATGAGTTGGACGAGGTGCCAGAGATGCGGATGGTGTTGCTGTTGCCAGTCAGAGCATGTCAGCAAGGGACTTTTAGTCAGAATGTTTGAGTTTGGCTGCCTGTTGTGCCACAGAATAGGGATTTTATTAAGATTTTAGTCTCTAGTTCTGGATTTAGGAGCTGCCTTGCTTTATAACCACTGGAGGTTCTTATTTCCATATTTAAAAAGTAGTCAAATTCAATTCATAAAACTGCGTTGTCAAAAATATTGGTGTATGGTTTTGTGTGTAAGATTCAGCTTAAAGGGTGCATTCCCGACATTTAAACAGTGTGCATTCCTGGAATTTATATGGTTTAGTCCGAGTGAAAGTACAGGAGAGCCTTATGAAATGGGTTGAGGTAGTTCAGGCTTGATTTCCAAACCTGCTACCATCTTAGGCAGGTGCAGACTCCGCTTGATTTGGCATTGTTCTGTACACCAAACTGTGTTCCTGCTTGATTTGAGAAGTGACTACACTTAGTGTGTCTCTCAGGGTAAGCAAGCTGTTTGCACCCACTGCGAGTTATGCTGTATAACATGGCTATAACACAGGTGATCATTACGAAAAGGTAAAGGCTTGACTTGAATCAGACAATATTGAGGGTCTATGATTGTTATGTGGGAGTGGCCATGTCAGACCCACACACAGGTTGGACATGGCCACTCCTACATAACAACAAACATAGACACTTAAATGTGCGAACAGATAGACCCACACACAGGTTGATCTGTGTGCACATATAAGTGTCTATGTTTGTTGTTATTTGGGAGTGGCCATTCCCAACCTGTGTGTGTCCGTCTATCTGTGTGCACATTTAACGTGTATGTGTGGAATTTTCATCTGTGCTTATGCCACAGAGAGTGGAGGGAGACCTTTTGATGCGTGGACATGTGATGCATGCATGTATTTTAGGCTTAAAATCCCTTGATTGTCCGTGCTGCATTGTCCTTTCTGTGCTGTACTGTGTTGTGACGGTGCGTCTCCTCCTCCTCCTCCTCCTCCTCCTTCTCTGCAGGTGGGCTCCACAGTTGAGGTGAAGAGCCCAGAGGGAGCCTCGAGCGAGGCCGTCATCAACAAACTCACAGACGCCAGCTGGTACACCGTGGGTAAGTGCTGGCCCTTCCTGGACCTCTGGCTGTCACAGCAACTCTTCCCTGACAAAAGTGTGTGTGTGTGTGTGTGTGTATAGCCTGGCGGTGTCGCTAGCGCTAACAGAACCCAGAGACATCAGGCAGAGGGAAGCGGCCCCGCACAGCCGGATAAGAACCTCAAGCAGCAGCGTTAAATAATTCAGTAGAACTGTTGGCGCCATTACGCCGTTTGCGGTCTTCAGCCATGATTGCTAGATGACATGCTCTTTTCGAGGAAGGAATTCTTTGGTTGAAGGGATGAGCGATTGACGGGAACCATTTTTGAGTCAAAGCTTCCATCTCTGTACTGACATTTGTGAAGATGCTGAAATATTTCTGTAAATTGCTTATTATTAAATATTTTTTTACCTTCCAGTGTTTGATGACGGAGATGAGAAAACACTGAGAAGGACGTCACTGTGCCTGAAAGGCGAGAGACATTTTGCTGAAAGCGAGGTATGTGTCCATTCATCCATCCATCCACCCACCCACCAACCTACCTGCCTACGTCGTGTAGGCATTCTTTAAACCAAAGTGTATTTTCATCCGTCAGACATTAATTAACCTCACCCTGCTCTCTCACGCAGACTTTGGACCAACTGCCCCTCACCAACCCGGAGCACTTTGGCACTCCTGTCATTAAGAAGACAAACCGCGGCAGGAGGACTTCCCAGGCTGTGTGAGTGTCAACACCTTCATCTGCGTCCTTTGAATGTTTAAGAAATGCATGTTCAGCTGCTAACGAAGAGGACTTGCTCTCAACAGGATATCTATTGTGCTGTTTGTCCACAAACCCCTGATTTAATTTCCTCTATTAGGAGCATTTTCTGTAACCGTATGAGAAAGTTGTTATTGTTGACTTTGTTGGAAGTGGGTGTGTAGTTGATGCACACAGTGGGACTTTGAAAGCTATGCATTCTGCTGATCAGTGTTAATCTGTGTTTCGGGCCTGGATCAGAGTTCACTATATGATTTTGTGTTGGAAAGCTTTTAGGAAAGTATATTTTGTGTTATGCGTGTTTCTCAGGAAACACTGAAGTATGTCCTGCTATCCCACTTACTTATAACTTTGCTTGTGCCGTCACCCCTGTACTGGCTGTATATCTGTAGACACACCAGCATATGTGTGCAGTCTTGAGAGAATCTGAACATCAGCGTTGATAGTATCAGGACGCTTCCGAAGTTTAAAATCGCCACCTCACCTCAGATGAACATCCTTTGTCTTCATGCCCCCTAAGGCCTGCCCGCTGACGTTTGCTCTCCCCTGATTTTGCACAGTGCGGACGAGGACAAAGAGTCTACGACTAGTGAAGACGAGGAGGATGACCGACGACGGCTGAGCGATGAGCTCTTGGGGAAGGTGGCCTGTGTGCAGAGCGGCAACTCCTCCTTCCTGGCCTTAGTGAGTGGACGCTTTTGGCATCTCATTACAATTTTCATCTTTCATATTTTTTTTCAGCTATTTTAAAATTAATTTATCCTGTTTTTCTTTGTGTAGTCTATTTGTTTGTATTGAAATGCAGGTTCTTTGGCTTCTGTTTATTTGTTTTGTAAATGTCCCGACATCAGGGGTTGGCTAAGCAGTAAAGTTTAACCTCGTTAATGCCACTGTGCACTGCCACTACATGCAGATGACATGAAGTCTGCACATTAAATGTAAGCTTAGCCTTGAACCAAGATGTAGAGGTGTGTACTGTTTTTGATTTGCTCAGCGTCAAAGTTTGTGAAGGGTTGTTTGGATGAGTATGTGTTTGTAAGTGTGCTGTTCCTCTACCTCCACCTCAAGGTTATATCTCCCAGCTGCAATGACGACCTGACAGTCAAAAAGGACCAATGTTTAGTGAGATCTTTTGCTGAATCCAAATTGTAAGTACTTCTGAATTATTTCAACAGTCTTACTGACTTTGTTATTTACAATGTAGTGCTGTTACAGTCTGTGTAAAATGTGATGGTGTGGAACAGTCACACCGAGTCATTTATGCAGCGAGATACAGCACGGTAGGGATGCTTTAACCCTCTGAAGTTGGCTGCATTGTTGCAGATGCTGAGAAATTCAAAATTTTGTCTGGAATCTTGAAATCAATCCTTCGCACCACATCAATAAACCAATGTGAGCGTAGCATTGCCTTAAACAGTAGACATTTACTTCCAATTAATACACTGACAAGTAAAATTATTATTTGAAAAGTGCCTAAAATAAGTGAAATGTCACTGCACCAGTAGGACCGTGTAAACACCCATCCGTTTATTAGTTCTATTTACATTCTAAAGACTTCGTCATTATCTGTGGCTTTAAGGCAGGAGAAAGTCCACTGTATACAAAACTTCATCCAGGTTAGTAACTGGTAGTAGATTCTATCGATGCGCGTTTGTGATCGGAGACATGAGAGCTGGAGTATTTTTTTTTTATAAAGCTTTTAAATTCCAAGGACAATGAGGCGTAGTGTAATATGAAGCTACAACTTACTTGATGAACTGCTACTTTCTGACGAGGAACTGGATGAGTACGTTTAAACATTTCTATCTAAATATTTACAAACTTACACTAGGAGACTTGCTTGTTGTATAGGCTTAAGTATTTAGTGCAGGCTAACATCTTTAACGTAACATTTGCTAATGGTTTATGACTAATAACGTAACATTTGCTAGTGGTTTTATGACGAACAACGTAACATTTGCGAGTGGTTTTAGGACGAATAGTAATACGCCACATATTCACAAATGACGACCGACCCTTGCCTTTCTGTGTGCAATAGGTAGTGTTATACAGCCAGTCACAAGTGTTTTTCGTTACACTATTTTGCTGTGTGTGCTAGTGTGAGCTTGGCTTTTTACTGCTTACTCATACAGTATGATGTGTTGGACAGTTATGGAGTGTAATTTGTGTTTTCATGTGTGTGTGTTTTTTACTTTTGCGTGTGAAGGTGTTAAGTGTATACTGCAAATCATGTGGAGATTTCTGTCTTCTCTTCTCTAAAAGTCATTCCCTTGTGAAAAGGCAATGCTATGCAAATGTATGGCCATTAGCCCTCCCATTAATGCCTTTTCGATACGACAATAACAGGGTCATAAATGCTAGATGGCCTTTTATTTGTTCATATGTAGCGATTTTAAGCTTTTATACTTATAGCAGACCCAAGACCCTAGATAATCACATCAAGCTACCAAAGCAGTTCGTCACTGGTTCATAATGTTTTTTGCACATGTTCTAACGCAAGTAAAAAAATACTTTTCACAGTATGATTATTTGATGGTGATTTTTGAGAAAAATACACACATAACTGCATACTATACTACTTGTTATTGTATCAAAAGTTCAAACAAATAAATGTGTCATTGGAACCACTGTTTTAAGTTGCCTAAACTTAAAAGTATCACAGTGTGTGAGATGCTTAAAAGTGCCTGAATCTAGCCGGCCACTCCTGAGGGTTAAACCGCACATTGAGCTGAAACTGTGTTGTGTTTGGCTGGGATCAACCTCAACGCCTTATTTTGCTTTTTCTCCCTTTGCTTGTTTTTTAGTCACACTGTGTCAAGGAAAGACATCCATCAACTGAGCACAGACAGTATATCCAGGTCGGAATACTCTTCCAAGAAAGGTAAGCTTGTTTGGCCAGCTGCTCAAAAGATTAACAATACTAAATACTCTGGAAGTGCTTTAAGATGGACGGCGCTATGACACCTTCATTACACACTCTGATGCCAAAATCTCAGATTGTGAATTGGAGATGCCGGTCTAGTGTTAAAGTGTTATTCTGACTTTACTCATCAGATGATAAAATCATTTCTTGATCAGCACTTTTTGCCCTGCCACAAACTCCAAGTGCTGTGTCATTATAAGCCTACAGTTGAACTCTTAGGTCAGCACTTAAGCTGTGAAAGGTGTTCCAAGAGCTGCTATGGTTTAATATATATTATGTATTATGGTTTCATAAATATCTACAGCGCTATAGCATCATGAGCTCAGAATTGTATTGTGTATGGACTGTTAGTTATGGGATGTAGATAGATGGAAAGAGTTCTGACCATGCCCACCTTCCCACAGGGGCTGAGGAAGCTACACACTTCCTGAAGACTAAGGAGGTGCCGGAGAGCTGGAAGATGGACATGAGCGAGATCCTAGAGTCGTCCAGCAGCGATGATGAGGAGGGCGGAGGCAAAGAGAGCGAAGAGGAAGAGAAGGAGGTCGAAGCTGACCAGGTGAGGCACTGGTGATTTTTGTCATGGTCAAACTAGACAAGAGGTCACCTCTTCCAGAGTGACGTTGTGACCCTGGCAGACATGTTAGAGGGTTTTCACTTCTTCTCAAGAAAGGAGTAGGAGAACGAGATGGAAGAACTCAATGTCGACACAGTCTATCGGCCATATAATCCCTAAAAGCAAGCACGGATGGAACAGAACCACCAGAAAGCCATCTAAGGCACACGTGTCTTCAAATCTAATGCAGTGTCCACTCGGTCTGTTTTTGGTTTAGGCACTTTTGGTATTTCAAATCACACAACCCATTTGCATTTGTTTTGGCATTCTGGGGCTCCATTCTAAGTTGTAGAAGCTGAGGCAGTCTGAGAGCTTTCAGTTCACACGCTCAGCCTCTCCCTCCCTCCCTCCCTCCCTCCCTCCCTCCCTCTGCTGTGTGGCCATGTGAAGGCATGGGAATCCCTTCCTCAGGCAGAGAGTCCAGAGCTCCAGCCAGCTCACAGCGAACCTCAGACAGGAATGTAAATACAGCCTCGGGTCTCGAAGAGGCGATAAGGGCTACAGGCATTTCTGCCCTCTCTCTTTACACCCCCTCCATTTCTTTCTCTCTTTCTCTGCTTCATGTCCCCTGGCCAAAGCACCTTGATTGAGTCTACTGAATGGCCAAACAGCATGTGGGGATCCCCCCCCCCCCCCCCCCCATCTAGCCACTAAACAATGCCCCTTTCTTCCTGCGCCATGGCCGACTCGGACAAATGACCATTTGTTTGGGTTTTCCGACTTGGTTGTCATGGTGACAGTGACTTCCTATCATGGGCCCTGAGGAGGAGGGGCAGGAGGCAGCAGGGATTGCCTGGTTGCCAGTTCCTAGCCTCTCACTTCCTCTGTGGACAGAGCAAGAGAGAAGAGCTTTAGTAACCCCTACCTGAGCGCCGCTATCTGGCCCGTGAGTATAGGCGCCAAATGCTTTGGCTGTCCAGATGAGCGTGAAGCCGTTTGGACAGAGGGCGTTGGGTCTGGTTCAGCATGAGTCCCAACCTGAGCGCTGGAGCTTCAGTGAACAGAAGCCCTGATGGTTTGATCATGCTGTGAGCGGCAAAGAGTGCAGAGCATATTATAGCCACTCAGCAAATACTCTGTTTGGTCTATTTTGTGAACTGTTTGAATCTGTATTCAATTCAGCTTCGTTTTCTGTCTGTGTGTCTTTCTTTTTTTTCTTTATTAACAATGGTGAAAAGACGTTTAACTTTTAAACGTAACTTCATGATTGGTTTCTTGTTTGTAATGCTAACATAGCATGTCATTGTCTTTAAATGCAAGAGCAAGTTTTACCTGTATGCGCCTGGTAAAGATGACAACCAAAACTAGAGTGTTTGTTGTTGTTGTTGTTGTTGTTGTTGTTGTTGTTGTTGTTGTCATCCTCTGGGTGTGCCCCCTCATGGTCATGCTGGGATTTAGAATCTGAGCATTAGCATTTAAGAGCCTCTGTTCATCCCCCCAAGCTCTCCACCAACTCTCACAGTGTTGGCTGCATGAGCACCTGTGGTGCTTGCCTGTCCATATGTGCTCTTTATGATGGAGGTTTCTTATGAGCGCATTGGCTCCTTTGCCGAGTTGAGGGAGGCAGTTGGACCAGTGTTTTGAAATGGACTGCCCCGCTGTGTTCCTCTTTGCCTTAGCCCAGCTATCAACAGCAACAGCAGGAATTCCAGCTGCCCTGTCCACCATGTAGTCCCACGCTGAGACTGTGGCGGTCAGTGAGAAATGGCTTTTCATGAGTGGCACTGCTTACTGGGCGAGTATGTGTGATCCAAGGGATTTCATTTTGAAAGTGAAGAGGTTTTGGAGTCTGAAGTAGTGGCCAGCATTTGTTGTCCAAACGGTGAGCTCAAGGTGATTATGCCTGAGGTTTCACTTTGTTGGCTGATACTCGGTGATGCCATGATTCTCTTAGCTATCTGTTGAACCCCTGATAACTACTGATATTACATCGCATTTATTTCTGTCTTGTTGACATACTGATGTGAAGACGCAATTGGCGCAGGGAGTGCCCACATGGTCTTGTCCATATCCTGATGACTCTTGATAACTTGCTAATCCTGTGTGTGTGTGTGTGTGTGTCTGTGTGTGTGTCTGTGTGTGTGTGTGTCTGTGTGTGTGTGTGTGTGTGTCTGTGTGTGTGTGTCTGTGTGTGTGTGTGTCTGTGTGTGTAGCCTGATGATGAGCCAGACCCGGAGGAGAGGGACAACTTCCTACAGCAGCTCTACAAGTTTATGGAAGACAGAGGTGGGTCAATATCTAACCACAAAGAGTACCACCATGTCCCAGTAAAAAAAAAGCTGTAGTGGTCTGTTTGGGGCCACATAGATGAATCCACCCCTCACCTCTGATATGGAGCCAAGCTATTTGAAAAGCCCCATGACTGGATCGATCTTTGTGCCCTCTTTCCCCCCCCAGGGACTCCCATCAACAAGCCTCCCGTGCTGGGCTACAAGGACCTCCAACTCTTCAAGCTCTTCAGGCTAGTGTATCAGCATGGAGGCTGTGACAAGGTGAGTTTCACACACGCTCTCTCATTCTTCCTCTTTTTTTTGTTTTGTTTATTTCTTTCTTTCTTCTCTTTTGCTTGTGTCTGTGCACCTCCTGTGCCTGTTCTGTATTGCTCTCTTTTGTTAAACCCTCTAGTAGCTCCTCTTTTCTTTGCTTTTCCCCTCTCTGTTTATTTTCTCTCTCAACCCTCATAACCACAACAAATAATAGCAAGCATTAGCCTGCAGCAGTGGGGAAGAGTGTTATGTCTGAAGCTGGGTTCTCAGGGCTTCTGTTGTTAGCTGTGTGGCAGCAGGAGACTGGGCTGTCTGACTTCAGCTTTCTCAGCTCTCTGATCACCCTCGCCTGTCAGAGCAGCCCACACACACACAATTAGACTGACACACCATCAAAAAGGAAGGTTTTTTTTTTGGTAAGAAGACATTTTTCAGCAGTTTTATTTGCAGGGGGAAGGGGATTGTTAGTTATGAAGTACATGTAAAAGGATATCTTTTACAGGTGAGCTACCACCACATTAACTAGATTAAAAAGGCTAAAAATATCTTTCATCTTGCAAAAACATGATGGAAGCCTACGGCATAGCTTAGGCACGCCGGCTACCTGTACTCTGCTCAACTGTTCCCAGCATAGGATAGACACAGAAATCATTCCAGTTTCGCTTGCCGTCATGTTGGTTAGGAGGTAAACTGTCTCGAATGCCAAACCTCCACATGGCCAGCCCACACTGTGTTGTGTTACCTACCCATAACACACTTGCTGTCTCCAAGGGATTTACAGCCAAAGTTGTAATTACCTCACAGCAGAATCTACCGTGTTAAGTCCTGGCTGAAATGGCTGGAGGGCTTGAGTTCTGCCAGATGTCCTTACCCAACCCTTGTTTGTGTTTTGGAGCAGATTGAAAGTGGCTCCGTGTGGAAACAGATCTACATGGACCTAGGGATTCCCGTCCTCAATTCGGCCGCCTCCTACAACGTCAAGACAGCCTACAGAAAGTAAGTGTGTGTGTGTGTGTGTGTGTGTCACTCTCCATGGTGTCTGCAAGAGGCACGGTCCCAAAGCAGTCAGTGAAGTGCTGGCGCCTAATTCGGGCTATTTAGGCTTTTTTTTCTGCAGCAAGCTCAGGGACCTCCGATTGCATCACCAGATTATTTTCTGATTATGTGCACTGACCGATAGTTTAGAGCCTGCAACACAAACAAATTCATAAAATAAATACCAAAGACTGTGTGGCCTTGCAGCTTCTTTTTGTTGGAATGCTGCCTGAGCCACTGGCATGGTGAAGCACTGCGTCTGGATGGCGTTAACCTCAGCCGGGGTGAAACGGCAGCCTCTACGGTCGCCTGCAGGAAGTGGGCCTGCAGTTTACGGGCTTAGCCTAGCATGGTGTAGCCACCTAGATGACTGTAACACACCTGGCGAGGTAAACGTCATGATGCCCGAGAATGGTTTCGCTTTCTAAACTGATCTCTTTTGAAGCCACGATTCTCTTGGTTATCTGATTCGGCCCTTTCGAACAACACGGCTACCGAAATGTCATTCCTGACCAGTTGTATGCGTGTGTGCATTGGCCAGGTACCTGTATGGTTTTGAGGAATACTGCCGGTCTGCCGGCATCACCTTCCGCACCGTCCACCACAACAACCCGCGTCCCGTCGTGGTCCCCCCCGCTGAGCAGCAGAAGGCCGTGAAGCAGGAGCCCAGCGAACCCCACGGGCCACCAGAGAAGCCTGCCGCTGCCACCACCACCACCGCCACCACCACCACCGACAACAAGCCAGCCGCCAATGAGGACGACTCGGAGCCCGAGGGCGAAAAATCCCACAAAGAAGTGTCCTCACCCAGGGTAGGAGAATGACCGTTCCAGAACACTCTTATTTGTTTATTATGTTACACATTTGCCTCTTGGTTCAGCTTTCGTTGGAGCAGAAATTAAGTTGTTGTTTCTTTGAAGATATAGACCCTGCTAAGAATATAGAGTTGTGCGTGCGTGTGTGTGTGTGTGTGTGATTGTATCTGACTTGTTAAACTTGGGGTTTGCGTTTCAAGTAGGCGTCGGCCCATTTAGTTTTCACACAGCCTTTCTAAATGACACACAAAGCCTTCCAAATGGATGCAAGATGAACTCTGTTGTGCCGGTTTTACAATGTTTGTTAATTTAGTTGTTGTTTCGCCCTTTGTGTCTGCTTGGGCACTCTAGTAAATGTTTGCATTGGGGGATGACGTGGAGGGCGTGCTCTGTTGTGTAAATATTGGTGTCCGGAGTGGTCTAGTAGTTGGCCTTTAATCCCCAATCTGAATCCCCTCCCTGTAAGGCTTCCTTACTTCTGCTACAGTAACACAAGGTAATGTTGCAACATGGAGACCGGCTGTTGTTTTCACAAGATACTGAGATAAGCTCAGACGAGGCTGCTGGAAGTTGCCACAGACTGGGGAGGGTAATGAGAGGAGGAACGCAAGTAGAGACACCTCATGCTTAAATGTATTACAGCGTTGAATTGCCATATCGCTGTTTATGAATAACTTTCAAAAGAACTTGCCAAATGGGGACCATAGCTTGATGATGCTTGAGAATGGTTTCGCTTTCTGGGCTGATCTTGTGATGCCACGATTCTCTTGGCTATCTGATTCGTCCCCATTTGCGTTTCAAAGAAGTACCTCTTTGTCCGTCAAGTACTAACCCTAGTGTTCCATGGTGCGTGTAGTCATCAGCTCCATGCTGTTTGTGATCACGTCAGAGAGCGTGTCTGGTTATACACCTAGAGGACTCCACAGCAGTTTCCCCTCACGACTAGTCTGTTTGCTTCTTAGGGAGCGCAGAATGGGTTTTATGTCTCTGCAGCTTAATATCTGTACCTTTCCCAGAGAGGCGTGTGGGAACATGTAGTAAGGCAATCAAGCTGTTCAGCTGCACTGCATCAAGACCGTGCATTTTATGATTTTTCTCTCCCTGTGACACAGTAGCCATTTTATTTTGTAGTTGTGGATAAAAGGACTGCGTAAAAATAGGATATGCTGTCTAATTCCAGCAGACTCCGTCGGCCTACTCTTGAGGTGAAATGTTCCAAACTGAACACTTCACTTCTTTCTCTGCATTTTTCTCCTCCCTCGCTCTCTGTGTGGAGTGTGTGTGTGTGTGTGCATAGGTGTTTTCACCTTCTTGAAACGTTACCGGCTCACAAATATTTGTGTGCTTATCACTGCCTCTCTTCTCTTTCTTTCTGTTCCCTCCCTCTCTCTCTGCCTCTCTCTTTGTCTTTCTCAGGGTCGGAGGCGATGCACGGTGACTCCTGTGAAGGTGGAGCAGAAGGAGCCCGTGCGCCAGGAGCGTCAGCTGCCGCCACCACCACCACCGCTGCCGCCACCGCAGCAGCATCAGAAAGAGGAGCAGCAGCGGCGGAAGGAGGCCCGGGAGGAGCGGGAGAAGGAGGCCCGAGAGGAGCGAGAGCGGGAGGAGCGAGAGAAGGAGGGTCGTGCCGGAGGAGAGGCCAGCGAGGACGAGCCCCCCGGCAAGAGACGCAGCCGCCGCTTCGAGGAGTCTGACAAGGAGTCGGAGGACGAGGATCAAGATGATGAGGAAGACGATGAGGAAGACGATGGAGAGAGGTCCAGAACTCGGGAACGGTATGCAGTCATTACAGTTTATGTGTGCGTTTAGGCCAGCTAGGGCCCTGCATTCCCTATACGTAGCTTTATTTGTTTTTATGGAGAGTGTATATTGAAAATGGCGATACACAACATGAATGTGACGGGGATCACAGTGGTGTGGTGGCATCACAGGCCAAATCAGTCTGTTGAGTTTGTAATGCAGCCAGTGGTTTCCTTTCTTTCATGATTGACCTGACTGACCTTTGGATGTGAGGCTCTGTCTGTTCAATCAGTGTGATAGATAGATAGATAGATAGATAGATAGGTAGATGATACAGTAAGGTTTTCTCTACATACACAAGTAATCCTGCTGGCTACTGTCATGGCACATAAAGGCACAAGTGTCAAAGTATTTCAAAGGAACTGTGAGGTTTGGTGTTGGTTTACTACAAGGAGCAAACAACTGTGTCTAGAGGGTGATTTGTCACTCATAAAACCCATGAGCACTGTGTTGGATGTCTTGAAACATTTGGTGCATTTCTCTGTAGAAGTTGATGCCCACTGATCTTGCGTTTTCTTGTTGTGGCTGAGGCAGTGGTTCTTTTGTTATTTGTGGCTATGAACTGCGTTTGTAAGCAAACTTGTATTGTTGACTGTGCAGCATAGAAAGTTTACTTTGCTCATTATAAAGATGATGTCTGAATTGTGCCGGGGCATTTAAAAATAGCCCTTATTTCTGCACCATGTGCAGCGGAAGGCTGCCATTTCTCTTACAGCAACCAATCAAACGATGCCGTCAGACTTAACATTTAGTTTGGATGCCTGCAGATTTGGTAATGATACTGAATGGTTTCTGAGAGTGCACGGAGATAAAGGGGTAGAATGTGAGGATGCCCGAGAAGGGTTTTGCTTTATAGGCAGATATCTGGTGATGCCACGATTCTCTTGGCTATCTGATTTACCCCAGAGTGAACTCTACTCACGCAGTTATAAAGCCGGGCACTGTCAAAAGTTCTGCTTCAACATTGTGACAATAGTTGTCCATTATTGTAGGCCTGCATCCACCTCTTGTACTTATGACATTGGTATGACACCCTCAATGTGTGGCTATTATGGAATGATAAGACCATGTACATGATATTGGTATGGAAATCTCAGTATATGTGTTGATTACAATTTGCACTCTGAACTTTTTATCATACCTATTGGGAACAACAACGTCTGTGATTCTAGGATGCATGTAACGGTTATTCAGAAGTCTTTGCCAAGGGGATGCTTGAGCGTGTCTGACCATACTTTTCTGTCTGTGTCTGTTGTAGGGGTGAGAATGATGGTGGTGACGAAGACTCAGAGCACTCGGTCACCGGGACGAAGGTGCGAGTGAAGTACGGCCGGGGCAAAACCCAGAAGATCTACGAGGCCAACATCAAGAACACAGAGAACGATGACGGGGAGGTGCTCTACCTGGTGCACTACTACGGCTGGAACGTCCGGTGAGTTTTCAAACTTTTCCGATCCTGGGAAACGTACTCGATTAGGTTGTCCTCCAACATAGATTTTATTAAGACGTGCATGTGAAATTACAGTTGAGGTCAGAACATATGATACACCTTGGCTAAATACATTTCCATCAAAATTGATTAGGTTTGAAAGGCATATTTCTTGAGAGGACGTGGAGAAGCAGAGTAGTTCATTGGTTAGGACGTGGTGTGCAGCTCGTTGGGTTAGTTATAGGTTGAAGGACTCAGTAAACTTGCAAGCTTGAGAATTCACCTAAGCTCTGTGTCAGGTGTGTGTTGGAAACCTTCAGATATTTGAACCACTACATATACACTAACAAGAATAATAACAAAATGATAACAAAACCCAGTCAGCTGCGTTAATTGTGTTTTATTTTTTAAACATATTTCAAAATATTCGCGAAATAACCCACTAACTTTGACAGCTCCAATTCTATCCCTTTCTCAGAGGGTCAAAAGTGTGTGCACTCTGTTAATATTTATCAAGACACAATTGTTTGATGTCAAAAAAGCTTAACTGGAGATATTGATTGGAGTTTATACTTTAGTGTGCTGTTCTTGCTTCGCCAGGACAGGGTTTCTTATTTCTTTTTGGACATCAGCGTGTGTGTGTGTGTGTTTGTTTTGAGCAGTGATGTAAGTATTCTCCCTGAATGCGCACCTGAATATTGGGTGTGTTTCGTGAGGGTTTCTACACTTGAACTGAGCTCAGTGTGTGGAGGAAAAAGAAGTAGACACACAATTGGCACTGCCTTTAGATTGTGTAGCTTGAATCAAATGCTTGGGGTACCCTTCAACAGGCTTCACACAACATTCTGCAGGAATTTTGGCCCATTCCTCCTGGCAGAACTCGTGCAAATGCCTTTTCAGTTCAGGCCACACTTTTTCTATTGGATTAAGGACAGGGCTTTGTGGCACTCCAAAAGTTTGACTATGACTTGTCTTTTTTTAAATTTTCCTTACCATTTTGGATGTATGCTTCATTTTTCTGCTGAACAATCACTTGCGTCCAAGCTTTAGCCTCCTGGCTCATGTCTTCAGGATGAAGTTTCAGAATCTCCACATAATTCTCCTTCTTGATGTCACCTCTTGCAGCAAAACAATTACAACTTTGAGTTTTTCCTGAGGTCTTGGCTGATTTCTTTAGATTTTCCCATAACGACAAGCAAAAGGACACTGTGTCTTAAGGAGGCTCTAAATTACTGTCACGGGTAGCCTCCAGTTGACTCGCAGTAATGACATTAAGCCAATATAAAGCTTCTAAAGTCATGACTTCAGTTTTCAGACGCTTCCAGGCTGATTGAACAGTCGGTGAACTTAATGTATGGAAACTTTAGACCCACTGGAATTCTGATGCTGTGAATTAAAAGCTAAATAAATCTGCTGAACTATTTATTTTCCCCGGTTGATCATTGTAGATATCCAAACTGACTTTCCAAAAGACATTTATGATAAAACACACAGTCGCTGAGGTGGTGACCTTTTAAAAAAAACTTGTGAACTTTTGACCTCAACTCTGTGTAGTCTATAGTATTTATATTTCGCACTGGAGCATTATTGATGTATTGTGGATATAAACATAGAAAATGTAGTAATGAAGGGGCGGCCATTTTCAGCCATTAAGTTTAGGTGTTATTAGTATGCCTGATGGAAATCCATCCATAAGAAAAAGGTCTTGTATTGAAGGTTTGTTGATGTTTATAGGATGTGTATAGGATGCTGTTTTTAGAAAGTCCCCAGAGAATTACCTGTAAAATCTATATTTTTAAGATGCCTAGGTTGTGTGAAGCTACGGAGAACCAGTAGATTTAATTAAATGATGTATATTAGCATGAATGATTGACACAGCTCCTCAGACATGATGTGACCATGGAGATGTCTACATGATAGATGAGAGGTAATGAAAAAGACATGGATAAGAATTCACTCGAGCTCTGCATGACAGGCCAATACCTTTAGAAGACATGTAAATCCTCAGAAGTGACAAGCTGCTAAAGTCTTCTCTCTGCTTCTCTCTCTGTCTGTCTGTCTGTCTGTCTGTCTGTCTGTCTGTCTGTCTTTCAGCTATGACGAGTGGGTGAAAGCAGACAGAATAATCTGGCCAGACAAAGGACTGAAGAGGAAACAGAAAAAGAAAGTCAAGGTGGGTCCTAGTTGTTAGTTCACTCCCAGTTGCCCCGCCACAGCACCTGCAGTAAACCTATACGGGAGGATCTCTGCCGGGGTTGTCCACTAGGCCCTCTCTAGAAACTGAATTAGAGTCTGAGGTGAAACAGGCCCGACAGAACAACACCATGATGCCAGAAAAAGGTTTCGCTTTTCCCTGCTGATGTCATCTGATGTCACGTTTCTCTTGGCCGTCTGATCTGTCTGATGTGGCCTTAAAGTACACTTGTGTCTAGACCTATCCCATGGCTAGCATTCATAGCCAGACACGTAATGGATTTCCCTGAGCGCGATAGCAGGCAACACATGTAGTGGTGTCATTCCCTCTTCTGGCCTGAATAAATGTAAATCTAAAAGTCAGATACCTCTAACTTTAGTAAACCTCTAACTAACCTGTCACAAACAGTGACCATTATGAACATGTTATTTGTGCCTCTATGTTTTATTTTTAATGCTGTCTGTCTTATGTCTTGCTGTAAAAAACTGATTTTTAGTGTCATATTTATTTGCTGTGATCATGTTTTGTTGTTGTGTGAGTTTAAAAGCAACCTGGGACAACTTCTTCATTTAACAAAGCTCTTTGCCCTGGTGCAGAATAAAGAGGATGGGGACAAGGAGGATGACAAACAGGCCAAGATGGGGGCGAAAAGGGGCCGGCCCCCGCTCAAGTCCACGCCTCCCGGTGCCTCGCGCAGCGCCTCCAAGACCCCCAGCAATGAGAGCCGCTCGGGCAGTAAGAGCTCCCACCAGTCCGACCCCCCAGGCCTGCCCAATGGAGAGGGTAAGCTCACCGCTCCCACTCCGGGATCAGGGGCAATGCTGGGCTTGGTTTCCTTACCTCTCTTGCTGGGGCATTTGATCTCAAAGAAGCATAACTGGAGATATTCATGTGTGTTTCATATGTGTTTGTTTTGAGCAGTGATGTAAGTATTCTCCCTGAATTCACACCTGAATATTGGGTGTGTTTCGTGAGGGTTTCTACACTTGAACTGAGCTCTGTGTGTGTGTGTGTGTGTGTGTGTGTGTGTGTGTGTGTGTGTGTGTGTGTGTGTGTGTGTGTGTGTGTGTGTGTGTGTGTGTGTGCGAGAGAGTTGTTTGTTTGTTTGTTTTGAGCAGTGATGTAAGTATTCTTCCTGAATGCACACCTGAATATTGAGTGTGTTTCATGAGGCTTTTTACACTTGAACTGAGCTCAGCGCGTAAACAAAAAAATGAAAGAAGGGGGGAAAGTAGCAAGAGTGTACCATGCTTGTGTCGGTAGATTGTTGTTACTATATATTGTAATCTAAACTCAGATTTATCAGTGTCGGATCATTGGAATGGTCTTGTTTCCTGTGTCCTATGCTGTGTAGATGACTCTTGTTTTTACTAATGCCCGTGTTGTGAAGATACGCTGTAATAACGAGCTGGCTTGATAGGCTGTAGTGTAGGCTGAGAAGACTTCCTGGTTCACAGGGTTTATGTAACCGTTTAGCCTCTGCTGTCTACTCTCTGTTGCCTTCGAATGCGGCAGATATCTTTCATAGACACTCCAAACTATTAAATTCAGTCAAAACAAACAAACCAAAGATTCTAACCAAAAGTTACGACATAAAAGGTTCTCTTGTCTGTTAGGATGCACAGTTTTGATGAATAATGTGCAATTGTGCTCGATGACTGGGTAAAAAATGGATAGAAATTGATAATAGCTATGCTAGCTAACTCGATGTTAGGATCTTGTAACTGCATGAAGAGAGGACATGATATGATCAGGCAAACATTTGGCAACCAGCATCAGCGTTTGAGATCCCTGACCTTGTTGAAGTCGTAACTCCTGCTGAAGTTAAAGCATGTGTATGCTCCCTGTGCTCCCTGAAAATGTCTGGACCACTGACTGCATTTCAACATGGCCTAGAAAGTTGCATGAGTGACACTAAAGTAATCCGTACCTCTGAACAGGAACTCCCCGCAGACGCACCAGGCGGACTTCAGGAATGTATGACTCGGAGGACAGAGGATCTAACGGTATGTAGCGCCTCCGCACTCTCACATCTCAGGGCAGAACATTCTGTCACATAATGATGGGGTGCAGCTCAAGGAAGGGAATACTGGCAGGACATATTGTGTAATATATGTGTGTGTAATATATACACACACACACATATAAACACTGTATATTACACATACATGCATGCAAAGTTTTTGTTTTCTTATTGATTACTTATTGAAATCCACTAAAACCTTAAACCAAAGAATGATGGTTCTTGACGACTAGTTTTTGCAACTCATTGTTTGTCTCTGCTGCCTGCAGATTCAGGTAACTCCTCTGAGGACAGTGATAGCGAAGACTTGACTGAGAAGAAGCTGGATTGGACAGAGATGACGGACCCGGCTGAGGCGGCCAAGCTGGAGGAAGAGGAGGAGGATGAGGAAGAGGAGGAGGAGATGGCGGCGGCGGCAGCAGCAGCAGCAGCAGCAGAGGGAGGGAGTGCAGCTGAAGTGGAGCCTGCAACATCTACTGCGGCAGTGATGAAGACAACAGTAGATGACGAGGCTGCCAGCAGCCCTTCAGAGAAGCCCAAGGCCCCTGAGACATATGACGCTGGTGACAAAGCTGAGGATGAGCCTGTTGTGGCCAACCTCACCACGCCAACGACTCCTCCAACAACAACAACGTCCCCATCTACCCCATCGACCCCAACGCCATCATCAGTGCCCTTGACGCCCGAGCCAGAAGAAAAGTTGACCCCCAGGTCTAAAGCGCGCAGGGGGCGCCCCAAAGAACCTGGCTCCGAGACCCCCAGCCAGCCAGCTGTTGCCGCGGCCCCTACGTCCACCCCCATCCCCCCCGCGCTTCCCGAGGGGGACACTCCTGGCAGCCTCCCACGACCTGCCAAGAAGCCCCAGCAGGTGCCGTTGTCTCCACAGCTGGGCCTGAGCGAGAGGCCCCGTCAGTCGGCCGGCTCGGACACGGACTCTGCCGATGAGGCGGTGGATGCCGATGAGCACAACGCTAGCACCGTTAGTGCCAGCGCCATCAGCAGCGTGGCCAAGCGTAAGGCCACCGAGCAGCGTTCGCCCGAAAAGAGGGCCCGTCTGGAACCCCCCAAAACCCTCTCGCCTGAGAAGAGAGCCCCCGAGATAGAGAGAAGGAACGAGGAAGGGCCCAAAGACGGAATGGAGCAACTGGCCGCAGTAGCGGCGGCAGCAGCAGAAGCGGAGGTGAAGACCGAGATGCCCTCGCTGACCCGAGAAGTTCAAGCCAAGACGGAGGGAGGTGCGCCGAGCTCTGTGCCCCCTCAGGTGGAGCCCTCGTCGGTGGGGGATGAGGAGATGATGCCCCAGATCGGCCCAGAGGCACTGGTCTGCTACGAGGTGGATCTGGATGACCTGGACGAGAAGGAGAAGCCCGCCAGTGAACTGCTCTTACCCACGAGAGAGGTGAAGAACCAGCCCCCGCCTTCGTCGTCTTCCTCCTCGTCGTCCTCCTCCACGTCGTCATCCTTATCCTCCCACCTCTCTCTCGGCGCCACGACGACAGCAGGGCCGCAGCGAGCGTCGACTGTCTCGTCCTCGACTTCCCCACCGACCTCGGCAGCCAGCCCGGAGTCACACAGCACGAAGAGCGAGAGCGACGTGACCATCGAGGTGGACGGGGAGTCGCAGGAAGGCCTGGGCGAGGCAGAGTCCATGCACGGCTTCGACGCCAGCGCCAGCTCCAGCAACTCCAGCCTCTCGATGCAGGAGCGGGATGCCAAGGACAGAGGTAAAGAATCAAAACCACATAACGTAGAAAAGCCGTAGTCTCTTAAGTCACTTAAGCCGCACGGAAACCACTCGGGACCTATTCATATTATACAGTCGAACCCATGTTGCTTTCTGTTATGAAGTGTTATATATTGTTAATGGCATTAAATGAATAGTGTAGCAAATGATTGCCCAACCTATTATTCTCAATGATCCTTTCCTGTTCTACATAAATTACGTTTGTAAGGCTAAATTAGTTCACTGCATGTTAATAGCTGGGAACCAGACAAGTAGTTCAGGCATTGTGTCATGCCTGATCTGTGTTAATTACCATAGCAGTCCGATAATTCACCAATGGTTAGTTCTCCAAACTCAAAGTACTAACTCTGGTATTTTTAAGCAGAGTTAGTTCTCCAAACTCAAAGTACTGTATATGTGGTTTGTATTCTGTGTTTCCCAGTGTAAAGTTTTATATTTGTGTTGTTGTTCCTGTTCTCAGGTCAGAAGAGGTTGACAGATGGCAACAGCAGCTCTGCTTCCAAGAAGGTGAAGCGCAACCAGAAGCGCTCAAGCACTACCGCCAAGACTGAAAAGAATGGAACAGGTGGGGAAACATCATGGTCATCCTTTGAAGCTATACTTAGGATCGCTGCTGCATGTCTTCTGAAGTCCGTCTGGAGATTCCATTGATGTGTGGCCGTAAATCGTTCACACACTGGACTAGATTGCTTCATTGAATGCCTCCATAGTGTAGATGCTTGAGTAGAGCCATCACCACTCCCAGGCTTTTTTGTGAACAGCACTCGAGACCATATTGAATCCAGACAATGATCCTCACTCCGTGATCTTCATCCGCTAACTTCCGTCTCACCTTTTCTCTCTTTGAAACACAGTGCTGGCGCAACATTGCTGTCGGGATATTTCAGTGTTAACCTGTCTCTACCTCCCCCCCAGGTCACAGCAGCGACAGTGAGGACCTGCCGGTCACGGAGCCCTCCAATAAGCTAACCCCCATCAAGCACTCCAGCATAGCCAAGTCCCAGAAGCAGTCGCGCTCTCCAGGCACCGTGTCCCCCAACAGCAAGGAGCTGGACAAGGACAAGCACAAGGACAAGCAGACCTTCCCTTCCCCACGCACATACAAGTGGACATTCCAGCACAGTAAGTGGCCTGCCTCTCCAGCCTTGTACTACTCGAACTACTCACTAATGGTAATGATTTCTCAAATGGGTGTTCATGTTAAGATGGCTGATTTGCAAGTGGTTGACTTACTGAGCATTAAGAAAGAATGTCGGTTCTGTCCAGTATCCGCTTCAGCTGTACCATAGAGCTATTGCATTGATGTAATAGCTGTCCAGTTTGTAAGATGTCCAGAGTTAATGTGTGTTGTTGTTCTCTGTTGCAGCTGAGCTGGACAACATGTCAAGCACAGATCGGATCTCCTTCCTACAAGATAAGCTTCAGGAGATCAGGAAGTATTACATGTCTCTCAAGTCTGAGGTGGCCTCCATCGACCGTCGGCGCAAGAGGTTAAAAAAGAAGGAAAGAGAAGGTAAGTTGGCAGTCCGCATAGCAATCTGTCAGGTCAGTGTATGTTTGTGTGTGTTTGTTTGTCTAAAAGGCTTCCAGTCATGGTGTTAAATGTCTCACCTTGAGTTCTCCCAAGTCTGTTCTGTTTGTATGTTTTTTTTTTTTTTTAAATCAGACTCCTTTGAGCTAGTGATATTAGTTTTCATAGAATCTGGTTGCTGTTGAAATATATGCCATATTAACCATCAACTGCCTCTGTCTTGTTTTTCCCTCTGCAGTGTCCCACACCACAGCTTCCACTTCCTCTTCCTCCGACACAGGTATGAGTCCCTCGTCGGCCTCTCCCACTCAGAACACAGTCGCCGTGGAGTGCAGGTGATGACACGCCCATGGTGGTCCCTCCTACCCAGCCTGGCCCCTCCCCCAGACCGCCTTGTCAGCGTTCCGCTGCCTCCCTGCAGTCACACCAAACGCCGAGCCAGAGCCAGCGGCCAATAGCACTCGACTGCCCCCTCCTCATCCCGCCCCCTTTCATCACCACCTGGCAACTCCCACTTCCTGCACTTTGTAAAAAGAAAGAAAGAAAAAACTGATCCTGCCTCTCTCTTTCTATCTCTTTATCTTTGTCTCTTCTCATTTCAATCTCTCAACCAGTTTCAGCGTCTGGAGAATGCAAGACAGAATGTAACGGAGTCGCACACACACACACCCACACACCCACCACTCCAGTATACATGCAGTACACACACAGCTATACCATACCCGCCCACCTACACCACACCTTTCTCTGCAGCATCCATACAATATACAGATACATCTCGCACCACTGTCCAGCGTACATTGAATACAAGGCACTTTCTTCTCCATCCCTCCCGCTCCCCTCCCGCCCTTACACCACTGAGTCAGAGATCCACCTGTGGCAGCCTGTGTGTTGGGGCTAGCATGGATGCAGTATATTAAAAAAAAAAAAAATATCCATGTTCCTTGAGCAGGATAAGGTTAATTCATGGACACACGTGTTCGACGCTCCCTGTTATGGCTACTTAACCAGCTGGACATGGTTATCAAGGAAAGACGATTTAAACAAAAAAAGGTCAATTTTCTCAGCTTGTTCCATCAGAACTGCCAAAGTACATGTGTTACAGCAGAGTGCCCTATTTTGGAAAAAATAACAAGGACAAAGTCAGTTGCAAAGGGGAATGTAGTGTACTGAAAACTGTAGCTGCTGTCTTCCACTCTTTGTTAAACAAGTGCGTGAGCACAGATTATAAGTATGCAAAACTTATTTTTGTCATCACTTTTAATAGAAAAACAATTCTACAAAAACAAAAAAAAAGCAGAAGAGGACGTACGTGTTTACAGTGGAATGCAGGACAAAAGATGTTTTCAGTGGACTAATTTCCTTTTGCGAGTGTCTTTTGTCATTTTATATGTAATTGCAGAGTTTTTATTTTAGTACAGGAAAAAAAAATTCAAAAAAGTATATATGGCAGCCGTGAAGTTATTTAAATTAAATATTTCTAGCGCTGGCATTTTTTTTGTGTAAAATAAAAGGTATTATTTGCAACTTGTTAAATATATTTATTCAGTCCATAGAAGCGCAGTCTTTTTTTTTTTTTCTCCCTCCCTTGGAACAATAATGAGACATTGGCACCTCCCCATCAGTTGGGTCCTTGGGATGGTTTGACGCTAGGATGAATGTTACGGACCCAACTGAAAGCAAGTTTTGACTGTGATGTCACATCTGGGTAACTACTGTGCAGTTAAGTATTGCTAAGATCCCCCCCTCCATGCATAGACACACACCCATCTTTGTTGCCATTGAGCCAATCCCTCTCCCTTCACTCTTCTCCATGAGCGAACTTTTAGGAACGCCACCAGTAGCTGGTGGTTCTATGTGTTTTTCATTTGGACCCTCTTCTCCCATTTTTGTTCTTATTTCCTGGTACTTGTATTTGTAATTATTTAAGTTTTTCCCCCCTTCCTTTCCAGTATGAATTCTGACCAACTCAATAAAACTGTTGCTTACTGAACATGTATGAATTAGCCCAGGGGTTCTTACTATGATTGTTTCTTTTGTACATAGATCTTCCAGAACCATGTATTGGAAAAATACATTTTACACAAACTGTAAAAAAATGATTTATATTATTTTTTAAAAACAATACATCTTTGTATATGAAATACTTTCCTTTTTTTCTATGTCAAGTTGGTAGAAGCATTAGCATCACACATCTTTAAACTGTATATATAATCAAGGATTGGTCTTCAGTGGGAGCTTTTGAGCCAAGACTGCCTAGACTGGTGGTGAAAATGTTGAGTACACCTGAACATTTTTATGCTTATGGCATCTCTGGAAGAATTTTCTTCCAATGACAATTTATCTTTGGATTCCTGTATGAAGGATAAACAAGGTATTAGGTTCTCTTGAGCAAAGCCATTGTATCTTTATGTAAAATAAGCAGAGCTCTCTTCATTTCTAATAAAGTTTTGAAATATAATTTTGGTTTCACTCAGTATTTTTTTTTTCTCACCTAAACTTATAACTTGGTTTCCACCATCCTCACATGACACATTAAGTTGCCTCATCATAAATATTAAACCTGTTGTATATGTTATGGGAGTTGTGCCTTAAAGCATATCCTAATGTGGACTACAGAAATATAACACTCTTAAGTTAAGCATGACAGTTAGGGAACTTGATGTCAGTAAAAAGGGTGGGGGTAGCTGTGGATCAGTCTGTTTTTAATTAGGCAAACCAGCAGATTCCTTTAAGATTACCTTGTATACTACAATATACTTCCAGGCAACTCATTTGAAATGTGAGGCACCACAATAAGTAGTTGACACATCACACTCTTCCCTTGTTTGTGGCTAGCAAGACATCTTTAATTTTGAAACTCATAAAACAAGTATACCACGAGAATTCACCAAATAATTTCCATCAGTCTTCATGGTCTTAGCATAAGGACCCCTTCAAATGTATATGCATTAAAACAAGAAAATCAGTGCACAATACATGACCTTTCCTAAAATGTGACCTCAGACAAACTTTGCTCTTTGAAGTATTTTGGTCATGAAGTTATTTTATCAGACATCCATAGCATGTTAAACCTGCAACAGAAAATTCGAAAAACAACGCTTGGTGTCGACATTTAATTGCTCACATTTTAAAGTATGGAATTATGTATGCATTTCACAATGTGCCTTGACCATGACACCAGTTGATCAAGCCACATAGAGTTTGCAGAACCACAGCACCTCTTCAGAGAAAGAAATCACTAGTCCCTCCAGTAAGTTGGTTAGCTTCAGCCTTTGAAGCTGAGGTAGGCGCAAGAACATTGCTTGAACTGCTTCTGCCATGTTATGGCCACGCTGGGCATCCATGAGAATCGTTACTCCATGTAGATGCTATTGGCTCTAGCCTGTTCTGGTGCAGATGTTAAGGCTCTGGAGTCTATAAGAGGCAGCAGCCGCCTCTACTGTGGCTGTCCTAGCAAACCAGCTTTGGCAGCCAAGGCTTCATTCTGCTGGATGTGGTACTCTTGGAAACGCATGGAGATCCGCTGGGTCATCTTCAGGTACTTCTGAAGGCAGCTTTCAGAGCAAGATGTCTACGGGGGGAGAAAACTGCTTGAAACAGGCTGGAATACATCAGTCACAAAGAGTGTTATAACGGCTATGCACCCTACTTTAATAATAGAGAACATAGGGTATTGCTTCCAGATTACACAGGGTACACCAACATACCATCTGTTAAGATGAAACCATTCCAAATAAAACAAAGAAGCCTTACCTCCTCTGTTTTTACTTCCCTGGTAGTGAAGTCCTTTACACAGTCCATGAAGCAATTCTCTGTTAGCCTGTTATAGGTTCCCAGGAATTCCCTAAACTGTCAGGATAGAGGATGGTCAGAGCCACAGGACAATTTCAAGGGCAAAAACAGCACATGATCCTAGATCGGATGCTTACCTGTTTCATCTGATCTGCCTCTGCACCTGAAGTCGCCATCGTTAAAAGTGACTTCTTGTGTTTCCAGACAGGGAATTATCTAATTCACTGTAAGGTTGAGTTATGTCTGCGAAAGAACATTATCTAGCTAAGTTAGCAAGATATTCACAGGAAACACTGGACCCATCAAAGTGCAAGCTTGTATATCTATGAAAGATATGAAACTGAACAAAATGTAAAATGTTCCATGATTTCTTCACTACCAATGGTGTTTGCTAGTTACTAAACTAGGTTAACGTTATCTGTCATCAATATATCTTTGTACATGATCACACAGATCTGTGTCATGGAAAACAAGCTAATGCTGCAATGGACTGCCCATTGAAAATGGCAAGACCTTGTGAAAGAACACATATTTATCTATAATACGAATAATACATTACAAATCACCTTCTAAAAAGCGTCGTGAAATCCAACATAACTACTCACCCAGAGATTCCGAAGGACATGTGACGGTGTAAAATGGAGACACATCAGACGTTTTCTTAGCAATGCAGTTTCACCAAAATATTTTTTGAGCAGTACGCCACGGTGTATTTCATTATATTTAACATGTAGTATGTAAAATGTTTTCTGTTTTACTTTGCACTTTTTGGCTGAAGGTTAAGAGAATCGGTGACAGATAAAAAATATAGCATAGAAATTCTTTACAATCGAAAGTGGACATCTTGAGCTGAAAATAATTATTCGTAGTGTGTCACCTTGTAGACCCTTCCGATGTGACACAACTGTTGGCTTTGAGAGTGGTCCTAGAATAACCCACAATAATCATTTCATGTAGGTTATGAAAGTGTTGGGTTTTGGTTTAATCGCCTATAATAATATAACAAACATTTGTCAACAAACCGGGTATATTTACATTTTCGTAGCACAACATGGACATATCTGTACCCTTCCCTCCGGGACACTAGGGCGCTGTCTATACACTGATAACAATGAGTTACCAACGAGTAAGAGTTTAGCAAGCGGTGTTGTCAGCAACTGTTGCTGTGTTTTCAGAGTTAACTTGCAACACAATCATTCACTATCATTTTTTTCTTTACCTCTGAAACATTCGAAGAGTAGTGTCATTTTGATGGGATGCTTGCTGGCGTATCATGCGGTTGAGAATAACCAGGTAAAGATAACAGTTTACCCGTTTGCTTGTCAGATGATGTTTGGCTGGCCAGCGTCAACCAGTCATTAGGCTGTTAGCTACCTACCGATAGCTAGCGGCGGGAAATTTAAATACCAGTTCAAAACAACTATACAGCTTCACTCCAGAAGGATACTTTCTGACTGAATGTAATGTCAGTTGAGGCCAATATATTGCAAGCCGTTAACTGTTGGAAGAATATAGATACATTTTCCAATACTAGCCAAAACATTAGGTGCAAATAGTCTACTTAGATGTTTGTATTGGTAACTAGCTAACGTTAGCATAGTTCAATGTTTGAGTTGGTATTCTGATTTCTTGTCTTTCAGAATGCGTGAGATGCTAAGATGACACAGAGAAAACTAAACTTTGAAGATTCAATTTCAAGTTCCGATGCTGGAGACATTTTAATTCGTTCAACTAGAGTTGGCCTTCAAGAGGAAAACGGGCGCATTTCAAGATCAGCACCAGAGAACATACAAATGTCAAATTTGGCAAACCAGCAGATTAAGATCTCTGTGAGGAAACTTGATAGCTTCTTACAGTCCTCTTCAAATGACGAAACATCAAACTCTGGATCCCATGGGCAGCCGTTGGTGTCTGCAGACCTCCGAGCAAACAAGAAGCCTGCCTTTTCGACAGGTGAAACTTCCTAACCAGTTTCATAATTGTCTTCATGTTTATGGGGAAAGTCTAGTTTGCCTAGCATGTTCGATATGTTGTCCCCTAAACGTTTGTGCACGGAATGGCAACCTTGTGCAAAAGACTGAATCAACGTTCTCTGTTTCCTGTACTTACTTGTAGAGATCAGAATGCAAACAGTGAGAAAAGAAGCTCAAGTAAGTGTGTTTACGTTTTGTATAACACAGTTAATCATCATCATCATCACCACCATTACTGCGGATAAAAGATAGCTCTAAATAAAGGAGATGATTAAATACATGTATAGGGATTATTTTATGCCAATCCCTTGAATGTGTCATTCCAGATCCCTAGGAATGAGAGCCCAGAAGTACATACACATGGTAGCCAGGCAGGGGGCAGTGGACACAAAGGTAAGCCACACGGATGGAAGATCATCACTCCAAAATGAGATGGCCGTTACATTCACAGGTTTTAATTTTTTAACACCCCCCCCCCCCAGCTGCATCACCTGATGTACTGATATCTAAGTATGCTGTCGGTGGCAAGGAGGCAATTCGAGTAGCCATGAAGCAGAGGTACAGGCACTGCTATGTTCTTACCTCACTTTCAGTGGTGTATCTGCATTAAATAATCACTCATAATTTAAATAATATCTGGACACAGTATCCAGCAGTTGTTGGGTAGGCCTTCACAATTATTGTTTAACTGTAATCATTTGTATGTGATCTCCGTATCCCAGGTTTCAGAGTGCTCCATTGAGGCGACAGATGAAAGTAAAGCTGCTGGATCAGAGTGCATCCCAGACCCCACTGATCCCAGAGCAGCAGCTTGGTCAGCAGCCTTATAGAGTGGCGCCCCAGCCCAGCCAGCTACCTGTCACAGGTGACCAGCATGCTGCCACCACTGCTGCAGCCGTCACCGCTGCTGCTATTGCTGCCACTGCTCCCATCATGAAGGTGCAGTGATGATTACTCCTCGCACCATCCAGTCACCCTTTTATTTGCATATGTCCTTGCCCTCTGTTGGTCCTCCATTTTTAAATCTGTTTATGATTCGTTGTCTGATAGTTTCTAGTAATAGTATAGTATAGTATAGTAATATTCACGATTTGTATTTGTGTTGACAGTTATTAATTCGGCAGATGCTTTGATCAAAAATGACTGACAACCGCCTTACAATTTCTGGCATGCACATCAGCACCCTTTTCTCTCCTTCGCTCCCATAGGCTCAGAGTGACATGGAGGCGCTGATGTCGCAGGTGGCGACCGAGCTGCGCCGGCTGCAGGAGGCAGGCAGCAGGGCTCAAGAAGGGCGTGCCATTGAACGCGTGACCCAGCTGGAACAGCAGCTCAGCACCCTCACGCAGCAGAGACTGCAGCACCTGGAACTCATCCAGAACCAACAGCTGCAGCTGCAGGTATGACTGCAGTGGCTCAGCAAAACAAGGGGCATTACAGCATGAGCAGTTGCTACCCACCACAGTGGCCACCAGTGTGTTTCAGTAGCAGGAAAGAATGCCATGGTGATTGACACACTGTTGCAATCTCCCTTTCTCTTTGGCATGAAGAACCGTCTTCTGGGTTCCGCTTTGGATGCGGTCACAGCAAGGGCCCCGGCTCCAGCACAGCCTCCCCAGCCCGCTAGTGCTCCCCCTGTGATGGTCAATCCACCCCTAACAAAAAGCAACCTCAGTGTGGAGAGGTTCACCTCTGACAAAGCCTCTATAGGTAAGACCCCCATTTGATCCATCGGATCGTCCAGTATGTCTTAACTGATGTCAGTGCGCCTTTGCTTTGTCAAACTTCCAGATTTATTGGTGTATTAGCTATGGAGAGATTGTTATATGCAGGATGTGCTAATAGAAATTCTTCAACTCTGCCTGTCTCATCACCTGTGCTATTTCATTTGGCTGACATCCCAGAGGCCCAGTCCCTGACTGAGCTTCTCTTAGTGGTTACAGAGAGAGACTCGCTATGACTCCTCAGAAGTGCTGTAATGCAGCGCAGGCAGTTAAATGAGCCTGGCGCACAGAAGCCTTTGGGAATCAATGGCCCCATTAAGATGTGCCTTCTCCAACAAACCGTTGCCAGCGAAACTGTCGCTGCAGTGGAGGTTCATCCCATGTTAATGCGAATCTTTTCATTTCGCCTTTGAAGTGCTGCCCTATTTTATGTATTCTGTGAATATATGGTCTAACTGAAACCTTGATAACATAATTCAAGTAATTTAATATTCCTTACAGTGCTGTTTTTATTTTGTCACACTTCCCTCTTTTAAGCCCCTTGCAGTCAATTGGGGGATCAAAGAGGCAGAAGCAGGAGCCCCTTGGAGACTCCGGCCCCCCGTAAGGTGATTCCCAAACCCATCCGGTGGAACTGTGGAGTTCAGACCCCTAAGCAACATGCGCCAAAAGCATCAAAGCAGTCACGTCCAGAAAAAGGTTAGTCATGGCATGGCATGGTATCTCTGCTCACTGTTTGTTTGTGTGGTTCAAAGTTGGTATTTACGTGTGCAGACGGAGATATTTAAAAAATACCAGAGTTACATAAAATGTATTGTGCTGTGAATGCCAATGTGAGAAATAAAGATGCAGTATCCAGCAGCGTCTCAAGCGTGGTGAGAGCTTTGCGGTAAACCACTAGGTGGCAGTAGCGTAACTCCCTACTTTTCCTAAAACCAAAGGCAAGACAGAGATGAGTGGGGTAAAATGCAGAAAACAAGTTTATATAGATTTTGTGTGTGGACAACAGACACTTTAAGAAAGTCTAAAGAACATGTACTTAAGTCCTTAGTGCTTAAAATGGACATGAGCATGAGTGACTGGCATTGCAGGGAGCGATGATGCAATGCGTGTTGTCAATATTGGTACTTAGGCCATACACCTCATTTTATGTTCAGTAAGGTGAGATGTCATATTAATCTAATCTTGCAGCTGTTGTTCACATTCACATTCACTTTTTTTGTATTTTTTTTTGTCTGGTCACTCCATTATGACTCAATTGGCATTGTATATTTCAATTTTCATTTTCATGGAAAAAGCTGTTCAAAATACTGTAAATAGACTTTCACTCTTACTAAAGATATGTGTGTGTGTGTGTCTTTTAGTGTTGCAAAACTATTGCAGGCGGTATATTATTATTTTTTTTTTAACATTGGAGTTTATTTTGTAACAACTGATTGTCCTTTTGTTTCTCACCTTCTTTGCGTTGTGCGTAAACACGGTCTTGTTTGTGTGGACTGTGGCTGCAGATAATTAAGGTTAGAGGCACAACAGTGAAAAGCAGCATATCAGGTACACAGCTGTGTAAACGTGGGTTCAACCAAAACTCATTAAAGCCCAGCTATTTGTTTTCGTTTCTTTCCAAAAAAGGATTCAATAAAGGTTTCCACCAGTATGAAATAACATAAGATGGCGGCATCATGTGGTTTGAGGGCCTTCTGTTTAAGAAGACGGGAAAAATCCCACAAGCCATCGGTGGCCTAATATTGGAAACAGACCCAACAACAATGTGAGAGACCCCTACACAGCAGCCAGTGTTCCACAGGGGACAAAGCCTGCCATGGAGATTTCTTCTGGCATTTTCTATCATCCTGTGCACCCCCCATCCACCCTTTCTGCTCCCATCCTCGTCTTCCGCTCGCTGGTCCTTGGCTGAAGGTTTAATTAAGGGGCATGCTGACTGCCTTGGGGCCAAAGGTCACTGATGGTATCCCCACCTCACCCTCCTCATCCATAGGCAGGAGCCATCTCCTCCCATCAGGTGACTGCTCAATGAACAACTCACCCATCAAACAGTGAAAGCAAAATCCATCTCGGGGAGCTCATAAATTTAGCATGCAGATGGCTTTTCTTTTCTTTTTTTTCCCCCTCCACCACCACCACCATCTCCCTCCGTCACCTATCACCTACCCTCCTATCTCATCATCGCCCACCTTCATCCACCTTCCCTCCCCCGTCTTCACATCCCTCCCTCCCGCCCCTATCTGCTATCTGCCCTGCAGCCAGTCTCCCACAACAGGCTGCGATTACTTTGCGTTCCTGGAAGTGCCCGGCCGTGGCCGCCTCCGCTGCTGCCCGTCGGCCTCTGCTGCTGGATGACGAATTTGTGTGGGAGTGCGCAGAGTTAATTACAGCCTTCGCCTGCAACCTCGCCACCTCCTTTCACGTGTGTGTGTGTTCACAGGGTGGGTGTATTTTTAGGTGCATCGGGGGAGTGTGTCTCTCACAAAAGCTGCAGATAGGCTTATAAAAACATCCTTTGTGTATCTTTCCATGTGAATTGCATGCATGCTTTTTGCTTAAGTATGCATTATGGAAGTGAAATTGATTCTGGAAATGAGAGGAAGATGATGGGATTTACAATATAAATATTGATAGATATGTTACGGCCAGCCTGGCTGACTATAACAATATATGTGTGTGTGTTTGTTGTAGTTGTTGTTGAAAAACCCCCATTTGTTACCTAGGTTTTTGTTTTAAATACAGGAAATGGAAGTGACCGATTTATTTTTGTTTGTGTACGTGTGTGGATGTAGGTTTCAGCATGACAAATTCATACATGGAGCAAAACAATTCAGCCTAAGATGTCTGGGGCTCCATTTTGTCACTGGTGTGCTTCAGAGTGGTTGTCATGGCAACTCTGCTATTTCTGCCATGGTCTCTCTCTTGTGCTCTCTGTTTCTCTCTCCAGGGCTGCCAGACTGTGATCTCTTTGGGGATAGGTTATTTTTAGTGCCCATGCTGTTGTTCCTGAAGCACATCAAAGCTACATTAAGTCCATGTAGCACAGCACAGCCACACGAATGGGCACGGCACCCAGGCTGGGTTGGGTGCCTGCTGAATAGATTCATACTCACAGATATCTGGTTGGTAATATTATGACATTATCTGTGCCAGTGTAGAAAGAGCCAACTGCCATGCCGTCTTGCAATGATGGCATTACAAATTACACCCTAAAAGTGTGTAAACGTGTGTGTGACCTATTGAAGTGTGCGATTGTGTTTTTGTACATGACCTTAAAATACAACTGCAACACTTGTGGTGTTCAGAGGGGACTCATCTTTCAGTGTTCAGTTTATTCTAGTCTAAACCTTGACATAATTCTCGTCTGGAAAAAAGCATGTTTCACGCTTCAATGTCCATTTCAGCTGGCACAGCCCGAGTCTGAGTCTGAGCCCGAGTCTGTGTCTGTGCCATGAGGGCCATCAGTGTCTCTGTCCACCCACGTGTTCAGACACGCCGGCGAGTGGGAGATGTGTCTGGTGCCAAGCCCAAGTGGGCTCAGACTGCTGCCTGGCACTTGTGTCTGGGTATCTTCACGCCCAACTTCACCCTTGCCCCTGCCCCTACCCCCACACCAGTGCCCACAGCTTAGCCAATCTCAGGGAAGTAGGGAGAATAGACAAACCAAAAGTCACCATCAGGCATAGCCGAGGTGAGAGGGGAGGGGGGTAGGGGAAAAGTCGTTCTGGGAGAGCAATATTAGGATTGTTTTTTCCATCTATCCTTGCAGCTTGCGGAATTCCTGTGGCCTCTTCTCATTAAGGATGAAGGCAGAGGAATGTTGAGACAGTTCCACAGCACTCCCACTGCATCTGCTTATCTCCCCAAGATGATGTCATTCTCAGGCATACATCTGGAACTGTCATGGAACATGTATGCACTAAAATCCAACACACACACACACACACACACACACACACACACACATCCTACTAATGACTTTATTCACCTGGCCCTTAAATCAAAGCAGCTCAATCTACAAAACCGGAGGTGGGAGAATCCCTCTTTAGCACATTGAGATAATAAACCCTTAGCTTTAAAAAGTCAATGATCAAGTGGTGCAAGGATTTCCAGTGTTCACAAAGGGATATGTGAATGTAGAATTTGTTGTTACAAAGCTGCCTTGGTGTTATTCTTTTTCTTCGTTGTCCTTAAAGAAGAACTGCTAGCAGAGGACCTGCAAGGTTAGTGAACCTTTGCAGAGTGATTTGATTTCCCGTGTACCGAGTCACTGATGTGATGCCGAGCCAGGGTGCCCGGTCGCCGTGGTGATGCCCTTTCTGAAATAAATGGCAGTCTTTTATTATTAACCAGGGTCCTGACCTGCCAAGAGGGTCATATGGGTGTGCGTGTGTGTGGTTAGCCGTGTATTACGTGGTAATGGATGACGGCAAGCCTTTTCTTTGAGGGCCCTAACACATATTTACAGGCAGTCTGATGTTTTCTTAGGAACCGTGAGAGCTTATCAGACGAGCCTCCCATTGCTAATGGGGCCGGTGATGAAAGAGACGCTGTTGGCCACTTCATTGCTTGGTGCTCTGGTGTATTAAGACGTTTGTTTTAACGTTCTGTGTTATACTCGTAACATCCGTTTGGTCGAATTGGTATTTTTGTCATGTTTTAAATCTGCCTCTGAAACGTGTAACTAATAACAACATGAGTAGTCTACACCTAATCTTTCTTGGGTATTTGTTCTATTTAGAGTTTATCTCAACCCTTCTGCTGGATTTACATTCAAGCCCACCGTGCTACTTTCAAACATGTCCTGACTGGAGTGATCGTCTTGCCAAGGGGGAAGGAGGGACACTGAGCCAAAACAAAAGAAAAACACGAGTCCCGCTGATGTTTCCCAGATGTAAACAGTGTGCGCTTGACGTCAGACAGCAGCTGAAAAAGCCGGCAACAGTCGTGTTTGAACAGAATTCTGGACTTCTACAGCAACGAATAGGCTGTTTTTGTGTACCATGCATCAGTCAAGCTCTCAATTGCCTGAATGAATTGCAGCTATACTTTCTTAGATTTAAATTTGTGTTGTAGTTTATTTCTACAGTTCTGCTGTATCTTCACATGCGATTGACTTAATTTATTTCGCAGAATATGTTTGGAATATCTTAGGGACTGTGGTTTGAGATACATGCACATGACCACAGCTGGCCAATTAAAACAAAAATTCACCGCCCATTTTAAAACCAAATTAGACCAAATCATATGTTTGAAAAGTCAGATTCACTAAATACCAGGCATGCAGAAGTTGTTATTTTGCTGCACTCCAGTTAACCACTTTCCTCACTAGGCTAAGGCCGAAAACACATGCCTTTGGCAATCCAGCTTTTTCTCGACCTCAGCAACATGGTTTAAAACGTCATCTGCAGTGTATGTAATTATAAGCCAAACTTTTTTGTTAGCAACTTGCTGGAAGCATTTAGAGAGTCGTTAGGAGCTGACACGAAACTTGTCAGGCTTGTGTAACACTAGTATCAGGCCCCCGGCTCCCCTTTTCTTTCTTTTCTTTCCTTTTTTCTGTTGTAAGTATATATACATATACACAACAGTACAGCCAACTCATTTCCTGGAGTCTTGTCATTTGTCAAGGACTGAGTGGAGTGGAAATGGGCCTGAGCGATACTGCAGACCTGTGTTGTTTTAGAGGGAGGAGGCTCTCTTGCCTACGACCCCCTGACTTGCAGGAAATTATTTTGTTGAGGATCTCCTTGACAGTTGGGGCGGTTGGTGAGGAACTGTTAAGGGCTGGGGGTTGGGTGGTGTTTTGTAGAATAGTGAGAAAAGAGAAGGGGGGGGGGGGGGGGCTAGTTTCCTCTAGCCTGCATTCCTACGCCACTGTGGGGAAGCATTCCCCTTAGCCTATCTCGCACGTCTCTGGTTTGGATGGCTTCTGGGAGCCGGGGAAGGGATCTCTCTGCATAAACGTGCTCTTTTTGGGCTGTTATTTGTGAAAACCCCAGCAGATTGTCTACCCCCACGTGTCAACGCGCACACACACACACACACACACACACACACACACACACACACACACACACACACACACACACACACACACACACACACACATGAACACTGCAGATTGGCAAAAAGTGGATAGGTAATCTCAAGAAGAATTTCCGTTTCACAGGCTGCCTACCTACTATGGTTGTACATACACATTATTTTGTTAGCCCCGTGATATTGACTGAAAGCACAAGTAAGCAGCATCTGGTGTGATTTTGTAGTAAATGTGTTTTTATACTTTCTGTAAAGAACATTGCCCCTTGTGTATAAGAACATGTTGTTTTAATACATCTTTAAAAAAAGAAAAAGAAACAGTCGCCCCAGAAAGGAAACGCAGCTCCTGTTAGAAGAGGCACCTGCAGATTTTCCTCACAAAGAACACACACACAGGCAATGTTCTATTGAATAAACTGTGGGAGAGCTCTCTTCTCCTCTCTTTGACGGCTGGAAGATGAACTGCTGACTGAAGCAGGTGTCTGAAGCTGATTGCTAGTGTGTGTGCCTTTTTTACGCAGGAAATGGCAGACTTCTGGAAGGCATCCTTAACAACCAGCGATCTCCTGAGAGGAGCGCACGGCCTGTTGGGGGAAAGCAGGTTGCCATGGCAACAGAAGAGCACCAAAAAGAGAAAAACAGGTAATAATAAATCATCGGGGGGTTTTTTTCTCTCCTTTTACTAGATTTAGTAAGATGTCGCCAAGTTATTGGTTTTGTTTCAAAGCTTTATAAAAACTATATGCAAGATTTGTCTTTTCCTGCCTGAATTGGAGACCAGTATTGTTTTTCAAAATCATTCGATATACAAGAGCTACAAGGAAGTTCCCTCCTGAGCCTTCTAACACACAGGGTACATTATCAATATAGTGTATATACTGTACCATGTAGTTTGGTATGACAAAAGCGCACTGAGACCATTTCTCACAGAAATCTCATTGGAACGATACAATTCCTTCCCTCTGCGTACTGCACAGACGACTGCCCTCAGATGGCTACATTCCTTAACCGTTTCTACTTGTGCTTTTGTCAGGGTTACTGACAGCAACAGCAAAGGGTTGAAAGGCAGCACCGTCTTAAATATTGTCCATCTTATCACTTATAAAATGGTCTCTGAGGCCTTGTTTTGTATGTACTTGAGTCTGTAAGAACCTTCATGAAATAACTGACAATTTGAGTACACATAATAATTATTATAATATTTAATGATTATAATAAGAATGATAATAATGGTTATAATGTGGCCTATGCAGCAACATGTCATCAAGCCAGCCCTGTAACTGGTACCAGTTAAAACTGTTTGTGACCAAGACCAGGATGTTTTTCTTATCATAAACATATTATGTGCTGAGGTTGTCTTCGCTGCAACATGATTCACTCATTTGCTTTCGATTGAATGGCAAACAGCTAGTCTTATGTATTCCTGTAGTATTTATACATCAACACGAAGCAATCTGTACTGGTCATTGCCGTTTCGGTTCGACTCTTATTTACAGCCAGGTGACCTGATTACCCGTTGCCGTTGAGACCAAAAACGGTTTGAACACATTGGTTGCCGACTGAAGGGGTTAACACATTTCCTTATCCCCACAGGTATAAAAACAGCTGAGGGAGGCAGGGAGAGAGAAAGAGAGAGAGAGATAGACGCGGAGTGAGGCAGAGGGAGGGTAGAAGTGGCAAGCCATACATATGCAGTTTTATCAAGAGGCTGAGCTTGGCTCGGCGCAAGGGATATTAACATATAAGGAGACACGAGAAGGAAGACAGGGCAGTAATTCACAAGGCCACTCTTATCCCCATGGCAACCGCAATGGCATTTATCAGCTCCATCTTGGGAAGAGGGAGAGAGGGAGGGAGGGAGGGATGGAGAGAAAGAGAGTAGGGGGGCTAAAGTAAATCTGCATGCATGTGGCAGCTTGCCAGCGTCTCAAATGAAAGAGCACTTTGAACCGCTGCCAGAGGGAGAGGAGGAGAGGCGCTGTCAGGCCTGCTTAATGTTGGCAGTTTGTACTTGGCAAGCCGCACCATTTCCCAGCATGCCTTGCGCTTGGCAGCCTGCCAAGTGCTTAGCGGAAGCTAAAAAGTTAACCCTTGCGACGGAGTGTCTAGAAGGAACCATGGTATTTTGCAGCTCGACGGCTAGAAAAGGAGGGCCTTAGAAGGCAGAAGGGAGTTGATGTTTTTCTTTCTTTTTCCCATAATGACATAATCTTTCCTTGCATTGTCGTGCGTTAAGCCCATGAATTAAGACTCAAGATGGCACTATTTCGTCCCACTCAAGAGGCTTGTAATGTCATTAGTTTGTTCTGTATGACTTTCATTGTCCAATCAGATGTAAGAATGAGAGCGCTGTGTTTCTGAGGAGCAAAATGGTGGTTTCCTCTCAGTTTTTAGTGGTCGCTCGGAGACGCTCTTAATTTAAACCATGTCCACATGTGGAGAGCTCCTAAAAAGGGTGAGCACCGTGCCTCTGTGCAGGACTCGTCTGAAAAGCCTTTCATTTGCGAGGCCAAATACAAGTCAAGTGACATTCTATTATTAGTATGGGCATAGTTGGCACAAACACCCCTTTTCTCTCTCACGCTCTCTCTCTCTCTCACACACTCACACTCTTTTTCTTCTTCTACACTGTGTTAACTCTGCCCTGACGACAAGGGTGTAGGCTTTATTTTCTTGCTGGAGTCACAAGCTTGGAGAGTGAATAGAGAGGGGATTGTCTGCCGTCTTAGCTGACTCGATGCCCTGCAGACCGACCAGTTCTCCATTGACACTGAAGCAGAAAATGTAACCCCACATATCCCAGCCCAGATGCATATCCTCTGCTCCAGCCACATTGCTATTGGACAGTATACTGTATGTGTAGTATTGTATGCAGTATAATGTTCCTCCATGAAATACTGAGAAACTGGAAAGTGTCAGCTTATTGTTTTGCACTGTACATATGTCTTGTGGCCAGAGCTGAATTTTCAGGTTCCAGTCAGGACTGAGTTGTTCAAGAGTCAGACCCTCTGAAAAAACATGCTTAGTGAGTGCAGCACTGACCATTAGGAGAAATATCATGTTTGTCTCCATAGCAGACACATGTGAGATGCTTTCTGTTTGTGTGTACGTGTCCATGTGTGTCGCTTCACTTAAATGTTCACTCCTAATGTGCATTCTGGTGCATTGAATACGACATTGTTTGAGCATGGAGCGAACGAGGTTGTGGTTGAGGGGTGGGGGGTGGGGGGCAGGCAGACTTGGCCAGGGCCATGCAGCTCTTTCTGCTCTCTTTCTCTGCTTGGATAGAACACACAGTTCAGCTCAGTGCCAGCGGTATGTGGAGACTGCAATAAATGGCTTTCCTTACCCTCGCTTTCTCCCGCACTCCCCTTCCCCCTTCTCTCTGGCCCTGTTTTTCCACCCGTTCTCAGTTGTATAACAGGGGAGAATTTGGCTCTGCCCACGGGGTGTTGTTAATCAGAGGGGGTGGGGGGATGGGGGGTGGTCAGTCTGAGAGGGAGGTGTGCAAGCGAGGGACAGGGGGTAGGGCTGAGTGCTTTTGGCTCTTCGCTTTGGATAAACATTCTGCAAGACGGTGAACCCCTTTCTTGGTGCACAGCCCCCGCTCAAAGAAAGACTGGTTAGGTTGTGATGTTGCCCTGTTTGCAAATTGAGACAGGTGTGAAATGTCCTGTTCTCATTATTACATTTTTTTTAATGTTTCTTGTATAAGTAAGATATAACATTAAATTATGTAAAATGTTATTTTACATTTAACATCAGTCATATTTTAATTTTGTAAGATATGTTTGTCTTTATTGGCAGGTGAAGGCATATCAGACAAGAAAAAGTACGAAAAAAATCTGTAGAATCTGTCTGAATTAGTTCAGCATAAAACTTGAAAATATTGCCGATGTAAGCAAAATTCACTTCCATGACACTCACCAAAAGCGAATACGTCGGTAAAATAGTTGTTCCGTGCTTCAGGCGTGAAATAGAACACCAAATGAAGCTGCGTCCATTTGACACTGCCAGAGATATATCCCCTCGAAAGGCATGGACTGCTGTGTTTGTGTGCGCGCGCTTGAGTCTTCCTGTGTGTGTGTGTGTGTGTGTGTGTGTGTGTTTTTTTTGGTGTGAAACGTGGTCAACGTAGTGCGTGTTGGTCGGTCCATTCAAAAGATTGGAAGGGAGTGGTTGGAGCATGCGCTCTTGGAGAGCAACAAGTGGCATGTCAGAAAGGAACTGCGGAACGTGGTGCCTACGTCATTGCTTCAACCAGGTGGCATTCCGAGGGGAGAAAGCAGACGTGGAGGCACAATCAAAATTTCAACTCAGACAGGAACAGAATGTGAGCCGCGCGTTATGTAGGGAAAAAATAATCATTCAACCCGATTCAGCAGTCACGCTTATTGCATGCGTTCGAAGAGTAACGAGAAAACAGGTTGTCTTTGTGTGAGACGCTTCTAACTAGAGAGCGGGCTTTCCTTAAGAATAACGTGGAAAGAGGATTCGCGAAAGGAGCATTCAACATGTCTTCTGCACAAGTCTCCTCGTCGAGGAGGCAGTCCTGTTATCTGTGTGATTTGCCCCGCATGCCGTGGGCTATGATTTGGGATTTTACGGAGGCTGTCTGCAGAGGTTGCGTAAATTACGAAGGTGCGGATCGGATCGAGTTTGTTATTGAGACTGCGCGGCACCTCAAGCGAGCTCATGGTTTCCAGGAGGGGAGATCCCCGGGACCAGCGCCACCGCCTACGGTGAAGACTCAAGCGGCAATGTCAGCTAAGGAAACGGTGCAGCTGAACCATGTGGACGGTTCCTCAAAACAGCAAGCAGGGCTGGATCGCTATTCTCTGAGTACAGACAGATCCCGTTTCGATTATTCCAGCATAAGCACCCATACCGGACGGCTCCCGAATGGGCTGAGTGGACCTAATGGCTTTCCAAAACAAGACGACGGACCTCCTGAATTGAACAGGCAGAGCCCAAACTCACGTCGGAACCACGGGCTTGTGGTGGTCCCCAGTCAGATGAATGTGCCTCCCAACCTCCTCCCGCAGACCATGCTGAACGGACCCCCCTCAGCTGCAGCCATAGCCCAGCACAACTTGGCCAGCAGAGCCCCACCGTCGTCCAGTATAGGAACCGCTCTGTCCATGGCGTCCCAGTCCATGGCGGAGCAAAGCAGGAGACCGGGCTCCGTCTCCAGTACGGACCAAGAGAGAGACCTCAAGGAGAAGCAGCGCAACGCTGAGTCTTTGTCGGAACTTAGTGAAAGTTTGAGGAACAGAGCCGAAGAATGGGCCAACAAACCTAAGATAGTGCGAGAGACTTTGATCACGCTCTCAAACAGCACCCCTTTTGATGTGAGGTTCAAAAAGGATCACTCGCTCCTGGGCAGAGTGTTTGCTTTCGATGCTGTTTCCAAACCCGGGATGGACTATGAGCTAAAGATATTCATTGAATACCCCACTGGATCTGGTAACGTGTTTTCAAGTGCATCTGGAGTCGCCAAACAGATGTACCAGGACTGCATGAAAGACTTCGGCAGGGGGCTCTCCTCGGGCTTCAAGTATTTGGAGTATGACAAAAAGCATGGTTCGGGTGACTGGCGACTTCTGGGCGATTTGTTGCCTGAGTCAGTGCGTTTTTTCAAAGAGAGCTTAGGAGCGGAAATGTTGCCACAAGCCTACATCGATGCTAGCTGCCCGCTGTTACCCTCGGCACTGGTAAACATCCCCCGTGCCTTGCCATCAGCAAGTGCGCCAAGGACAGGTATGCGTAAGCGCAAAGCCTCCCCAGAACCCGACTCCGCTGAGGGAGCTCTGAAATTAGCAGACGAGCAGCAGAGGCAACAGTGGATGGCTAGCCAGAGCGAAGCTATGAAACTGACTATGGCATCGGGGTCATTCACTGCTCCGCACGGCGGACCACCACCTCTCGGACCAGGGCACTCGGTTCACTCTAGTCGGTCAACACCCCCCGAGTCCGCTCCTCAGAACGGACAGTCACCCATGGCTGCGCTCATGTCGGTCGCAGACACTTTAGGCAACGCACACTCTCCTAAGGACAACAACTCTGTTCATTCCACCACGTCTACTAGACACAACAGTAGTAGCCCAGTGTCCCCCGCCTCCGTGTCAGGACAACGTCGCCTGGCATCCCGCAATGGGGACATTAATTTGACCGGAGCGCCCTCTCAATCCAGTGCCCACCCCGGCATGGAACAGGTCCACCCTCAAAACATTCCAGATTCACCCATGGCAAATAACGGACCACTGTGTTGTACCATTTGTCACGAACGTTTAGAAGATACCCACTTTGTTCAGTGTCCGTCCGTCCCCAACCATAAATTCTGTTTCCCTTGCTCGCGAGAGAGCATCAAAGCACAGGGAGCAACTGGCGAGGTGTATTGCCCCAGTGGAGAAAAATGCCCCCTGGTAGGTTCAAATGTGCCTTGGGCTTTCATGCAAGGTGAGATAGCAACCATTTTAGCCGGGGACGTGAAAGTAAAAAAAGAACGAGATCCATAAATAGGCTTATACTTCCTTTCAAAAACGTGAATTGAGTCGAGTATATTACATGTTGTGAATATTCAAACTGACAAAATAAGTCCAGTGTACAGAGGCATTTCTTTCCTCCATGTATTTCAGTGTTTTGAAAAAGGTACAGTAGGCTATGTGATGTCACAGTTAATTTGAAGGCGGAGGTTGTGTTGGTGAATATGTTGACTGGGTAACGTTACTGCATAGCGTATGTTTTGACGGCAGTGTGTCTAGGTACGGAGTGAAAGCACTTTGCAATCACCGCTGCAGATTATCTTGATCCTTCTCTCCTTTTTCGTTTAGTTTACTGAATTTCATGCACTTCTCTTTATAGATGAATCACAACCTCACACGTGTGTTAAACTATTAACTTTAACAAACGAATCGAGTAAATGGTGACAAGAAAAAAACGACACAAGGAACGTTCGTCAAAATTTCGTTTTGTTAACCAGACGAACAGGGAACATTGATTATGTTAATTTGAACTCTTCATATTTTGATATGTTATTTACTAAGGCGATGTTTCATTTTTATCTTGTGGTCTGAAAAAAACAACTATATTTTACTACGTGTTTTTTCATTATCTCCTTTCTTTTTGCTTTGATGGTGCACGGATGCTTAAAGGTAGAGCTAAAATACTGTACATGAACGTAAAAGCTCTGTTTGTTTATACATTTCTGTAGTTAACAGAAGACTTGTAATGTGCCTTGGAGCTGAGTAAATTGTAATAAATCCATTGATATCACTTTTTTGTCAGCTTTCAGTTTGTTCCAAATTGATAACATTTTAAAATATGTTGAACAAAGCAACTTGAAGGGGTTGTGTTTCTTCATTTCTCTTAATATTGTTAACCATTAGATATAGATTGTGTCAGTGAGTGCTCTAAACATGCATACTTGCCATTCTTTTAAGGACACAGAGAGAAGGTTGTGCTATAACCAGACATGGAATCATAGTCAGCAACTCTTATGTGTTAACTGAGATTTCATTCAGACACCGAAATAAACCCTAGATAGAAAGCACATGGTTTATTATGTGGTGGTCGACATCCACCTTACAATAAGGTTTGTTTGGCATGGTCAGGCTTAGTATTCAGTAAACATTCAAATCAGTGATGTACTGCTAATCGAGTGTTTAAATACTGGAAAAGTATCTCGGATTAGATGAAGCCATATTTGTGTCATGCTCTCCCCTCAGTACAGTCTGTTGTGACTCTTTAGTCCCTTATGTGTGCCAATAATGGACTGAAGTAGATGAAATCACGTTGACTGGAGCCTTATTCTGTTATTTTTTTAGTAGTAGTATTATTATTAGTATTTTAATTCAGAACCTGACCCCTTCCCCCACACTTTCCCTCAAATGTTGGATAGCCTTTTAAAATGAAAGCCACTTTTTTATGTCAATATTTGCAAACGCATCAGAGCCCACCTTGACACCTTGGTTGGCGGCGTAATGGAAAACAATTACATTCACCATGTGCAAGATCACGTTTCTAGGGAAATTCTAAGCACTTGTTTTTTTCCAGAGAGAACCAGGTAGTCGAGCAAACTAGCCCCACAAAGGTGTCTCTCAACAGGTAAAGAATAGAGCACTGCTGGCATAGTTCCCCTGGCTAAAAAAGGTCCATTGATTTCAGCGTCTGTGAAATCGGTCTGATTGATCACAGCAGCGTGTTGGATCTTAGAGTGTGTGATTCCCCTGTTTTATTGTATAGCTTTTTTCTTCTCTTCCTTTGTGCTGTTTTTTTTGTGTGAGGATTACAAAATAAGAGCTTTTTCCAACGCATGGCTTACGTGCAGTAATCAACCATGCGTAAATGTTTAGTCAGTGGTGTTGTATGGACAGGTAGAAGGATTACGATTACTTTTCTCAATTTTAACCTCTGTTTGTGTGCCTGTATGTGAGAAGCATAACGTTAACTGATGACCTACTGTATGCAAAGGTTTTAGATATGCTGAAGTCAAGCAGCTCGCTGTCGTTTTCCAACACTGTATATGTGTGATTGGGTAGCAATCCCCATTTAGATGTCATCACATGACTGTCAACATCGACAGCTATTGGCTGTGGCTGGAGGAAAGGTGGTGGGTGCCTGGGTGGTGGTGGTGGTGGTAGTAGACACACAGCAGTTTACTGCATTGGTGTTGCCGTAAGTCAAGTTAATGTCCCCCTGGTCCCTGGGGCCGGCGAGACAAATGGCTGGTGGTGTAATTCTCTCATGGCATGGAGCCGCACAAGGCCTCAGGACCTAATAACAAGGGAGTTTAAGGTCAGAGACTGGCCCTGGTGCCAAGCTGTTACACACCCTCAGGCTGCAGCCCCATACCAGACATGAGATTGGACTCACACACACACACACACACACACGCCCAGCATCTGCCGTTGTCACTCTTCCACAGTAATTACATTTGCGCCCAAACACACATGCCAGTGGACACCCTTTGTTTTCATATTCAGCTTGTCTGTTTTCACAACGGCCCGTCAATTCCTTTAAAGCCAGCCGTTCGATTAAGATTGGTGCTGATGCACAGTGATGTTTTACCATGGCATTTGTAATGTTCCGTGACCATGTCTTTTGTCACGTGGTGCTGTAGCCGGTGCTGCTTTCCGTCACCATTACCCCTCTAAATGGAAACTCTGGCAAATGGTGTCCGTCTGGTTGTTATCAATACGGAGGCTGGAATTCACCCCTTCAGTCCAGCACCCCACTGAATGCCCTGAACCCCCCCACCTCGCCCATTTTACCGTCATTACAAAGTGTGTGTGTGTGTGTGTGTGTGTGTGTCTGTGTAACCCGATACGGCACAGCTCTCCCTGGTTTCACAAGAGTCCGTCTGAAGAATCCGGGGTCTGTGTCAAGGTGTACTGTCTGTCTATCAGCATGGGATTTCTGCACTGCTGAGGGAATGTAATGGCTCGGTTAGAGTAATTGAGCTCACATCAGAGAACGATAGAAGGTGAACTAGAGAGAGAGAAAGATTGGATTCTGTGAAGAAGTGCTGAGTCTGTGCATTTCTCCTGTCAGTCTGACGGCTCCTGGCGTGGGCCGAGGACCAGAAGGCTTGGCCCACAGAAACAAGCCCCCTCTCCACTCGGGCCAGAATTGGCTTGATGATTTGTTTGGAGCTTCCATTACCTTTTGATTTTCTTTATGCTCAAATAATCCACATAAGGGTTGAAGCAGAGTTACCTGCTTTGTTAAGCCATTTGATATCTGCTTTATGAGACCGTGTTTATGTGAATCCTCCCACATCAGTCTTGACAAGTAACATTCTCATGTTTCGATAACTATCAATATGAGACCGGTTTTATGTTGGCCTTTTATTTTTTATGATTTCATACCATAAGCATGTTGTTCTATCTAGACTACACACAATATCTCTCTTGGGAATGTGTATAAATAAACAATCATATTTGTATTCAATGTGGCTCTGATTTGTTGAATAGATTAGCCTATGACACAATCTGACCTGACAACTCGATTGCTCATTCACCAAAAGCTACTGCTTCTTTCCTATATGACACTGAAAGCCAGTGAGCCCTCGGAGCGTAAATCATTTAGGGTTTATTATAACAAATATGCCTGTTTATTCTTATCTGGAAAGATGCCGATGGAGATCGACAATCATCCAGATTATGTTCTGATTATTGATGCATGAATGAGCCATCGATCCCGAGCATATTAATACCCAGCAGTTTGAAGGAAAATCCACTCATGAGTCATCAGCACATTATTGTGTGCCCATTTGGCTGGAACGCATTTAAGTCAGGGCTGGGAAATATAATTTCGTACTTTCTGAATTCCGAGTTCTTAAATGTGCCATTACATTCGTGTCTGAAGGAAACTACCCTGCCTGTAACTGTTAATGTTGGCGCTCTCTTGCAAGCCGTGCACATTTTTAGCTATGCTCAGACTCAAGCAAAGTTGGTATGCATCATGTGCAACGTGTTTATGCTTGCCATATCTGATTTCTATGCTCTTGACAACACCACAGTCTTGTTTCGCTTTGGTTAGCCGCTAGGCTACATCATACGGCCATCCCGCCATGCAGGATAACCCTTTTCCACAGACGTCGATCCAGCTGTGTGGCTTCCTCCGCTGCAAGCTTAGAGGCGGAACAACAGTGACACCACCCACCACCCACCCACCCCATCACATGCCGTACCTTTTATACAGAATGGCGAGGCGTAATAAAGGTGCAACATTCTCGCCCTGGACAGGCTATATAAAAAGCCCCAGGGATGTTGGTCAGCTGATACATGATCATGGTTGAAGGGTGTGGCGATGCGTTGTCAGAAAAGCCAGGTGTTGTCTTCTGACTGATCTTGTTTGTTGTTTTTTTTCCTCCCAACTGGGACGGCTGCTATTGTCATGCTAAAAGAAGACAATGGTTAAGGTGCCCTTGGCTGGCTCAGCACTCACTTTAGGTTTCAGATTGCAGCATGCATGCTAAAGAGACTCACAGACACCCCTGAGAAAGCACTCTGAGGAGGGGGAAGAGGTGGAGGGAGGGTGGTTATTCTTCCTGTTTATCCTGCCATCCCACCAATCCCTTTCTATGTTCTCCCGGTGCGTGCTCGGAATGTGAATCTCACACATCAGTCACACCCTCCTCCTCTCTGGTAAGCCTTGGGTGGGGTGGTGTTTCGTTTCTTGACGCCTGAGGCTGACGCTTCTTTTTTCGACCAGCGTTTGTTTAACAGTCACTAGCACTGACACCGCGGGAGGTGACGTTTTGGGTCTTTAGGTTAGTCTAGTTTGTGCTTTTGATCTGCAGGTCATGGCCCATACTCTAAACGTCGCCAGGCATTGGAAGTGAAGGGAGAAGGTAAAGACTATGTCTGCTGCTTGGGGTAACACACATTGGGCTGTAACCCGAACCTGCTGACCGAAGGGGGCTGCCCAACTTAGTTATTTTTGTCCTAAGCCAAACATATCTCTAAGTGTGTATACACACCATCAGCATCCACATTCAGTGTTACAATCTGGAAGCAGTCCACCATTTGATGAATTGGGACCATAATGGAGACACACATGACCTCATTTGACACATAAGTTTCTGTTCCCATTTGATTTATATCATAGACATTCTTGTGCCCGCTTTAACCACACAAGCACAACACACACAGACACGAACAGAAGCTTGCATCAGCTAAGCTGATGTCGCGGTGAAAGCACTGCAGCCAGCCAGCCAGCCTGCTGCAGCCCCCCTCCCCATCCTTCTTACACTGGCCAGGGGAAGCCACGCAAACAGCCCCCCACCCCCCTTCTTGGCGGGAGAAATTTCCAGCGGATAAAAATACAGCAGCTCCAAAGGTTACTCTGCAGTGCCACAGCCGAGCCCCGCCGTTGCCCGTAGTAACCAGCCTCTTTCAAAACATCATTTATTCAGGAATGTGCAGACACAAAAGAGGAGGTTAACCCTGCATGTGCCATTCTCTTCCTCCCTCCTGCAGGGTGTGCTTTAAGGCTATGGGCTCTGTGCAGTGACCCATTGCCCGGTTCTGTTTTGCCCAGATTTGTCCTCAAAGGTATTTTTCACTGTTATTCATGCAATTTAGTTGTGTTTTTGCAAACACTGCAGATATGACAAACAAAACAAAAAATGCACGTTTAAAAAAAAATAAAAAATTGCAGTTACAAGGAAAATAAATGAGCGAACACTCTGCAATAAGCATGTTTTTTTTCACTAGTTCCTATTCACACAGGATTATTTGCAATACCTGGAGAATGGGGTCACCCATCCACAATGGGGGGTGTAATAAGAGGAGAAAAAACGCAGAGAAGGGCAGTTTTCTATTCACTCCTCTCCTGCTGCTAGCTTTCATAACTCCTAATGTATTATTCAGCTCTTTCTGCATGTTTTTTCCCTCCCTCTCTCGCTCTCTCTGGGTTTCTTTCTATCTCTCTACCTCTCTCTTTCCGTATAACGGAGAGTGAGAAAGGGAGGGGGGTGTGCAGAAAGGGTTATTCCCTATTTTGTTTTCATTCTCCATGCCTCAAAGCACAGCCATTTATAGACGGTGATGTCAGCACTATCTGCCACAGCCACGGGCCTCCTCCACAGTTAATGTATGCAATCTGCTGCATTCCAGCGCGAAGAGTAAGCTGGCCACGGTGCCTCGGGCCAACCTACTCCCCTCTCCTCCTCCTCCTCCTCTTCCTCCTGCCTCCCGCCCTCCCTCTCCATCTCCAGCTCTCTCCATGATCTTGCTTCTTAAAGCTGCAGAGAGGTATTTTTTTCTTTTCATTCTTTCCTCTGTCATTCCCTTCCTTCTGCCTTCTGCCTGTTTTTGTGTGTGTGTGTGCGGGGAGTGGGGGCAGTTCCCTCCTCCATCTCTGCCAAGTTCATGAAGAAAAGATTACAGGTTGTGTTTTTTTGAAACAGCGTTCTATCCTTGGGTTGTTTTTGAAGGGTTTGCTTTCCCATCTGTCGCCATAGAGCATGCAGTTGTAGTGAGTTCTTTACGAGCGTGAGCAGCCATATGTGCATCGTACGCGTTGGGGTGACGCTTTTATTATTTGTTGAGTCAGCAAATCGTTTTGGTCATGCCTCAAAATCTTCACTGTTCACAACATCTTTTGTTAATTTAGAAGTATGGAAATAAGGCAGCAGTCTTAGGCCTTTTGGAGATGTTTTGTCTTGTTTAAGAAGAAGATGTTCTTTTTAAATGACGAGGAGGAGAGAGAGAGGAGAGGCCATTTTTTTGGCACAGCTGCAGCACAATGCTCTCCATTTTTTGTCATAAATGTCTTGAGTTTGAAACGGAAGCCCTATTTGCATTTCAGGGCTGGTCCCTGCTGCCGTCCAGCTTATTGCAGATATTCTCAAGATTCCCGCCAGAAATGGGGGTCCTTAGGTCGGTGTTGGGTGGAGTTGGGCTGGGGTTGGTGTGTGTGTGGAGGGGGATTGAGGTTGCATGGCAGCGGAGAAAAAGGGGCTCTGTTGTATTTCGACCCGTCAGACAGCCCCTCCGCTTCTTTGGTTGCTGACAATTCTCCTGCCAGTTGCACTGTGCTTCTGCCCCATAACAAAGAAGAACGGCGGTTTAAGTCAGCAAGGGCACAAAACGTGTAAGCACATGCTCTGTTTATTTATGACTGCTCTCAGTTTGTGGTCTCACAAAAAAAATGTACAGTCTGTCACGGAGTCACAGATCTTTTTTTCACTCGGAGAAAGCACACGAATAAACTGAAACGGAACACTACCACAACAGTCTTTCGAAATTCTTCCGTCGAAACAGAGACAGGGTTTATTTGTATATGTAGGCAGACAGAAGGAGGGAGGGAAAGGGTTAAGCCTACGGGCTTGTGGCTGTGCTGCTCGTTGGCAGGCTGACCGGAGAAATGTAGCTCCTTTCATTCCCAGGGTTGTTTACACGAGCCTCTGGCAGCCATCTTAGCGCAGAGCTCGTCAGCCACTGGTGAGGCTGCACTTCTCCAGTTTCTCCCGCTCTCCTGGAGCCACTTGTTCAGACGACCGCGGCGCACCCTCATCCATCTAGCAGTCCCCCCCCCCACACACACACACAACCTCCACACAATAGCATAGCAACACACACCCACACATGCATCTCGAGCTCCAGACAAAATCGTAAACCTTTTGCAGGGTGCTTGTCGGTGTTTCTTTTAGCCTTTTGCGCTAATGAGCCATGTGCTGTGTTCTTTGGCTCGTCTGGAAACCGAACAGATTTCGTTCCTCGCTCTTGCGTGCCATTGTTTGCTCGCAGCCGTTCCAGGCCTATTCACCTCCCCTTATTGTCCTTTCAAACCACTTCCATGCCTCAAGCCAATCTTGAAGAGGAAGCCTTTGTGCGAATGAACATGAAACCGCAGGAATGAAGTGTGTGTGTGTGTGTGTGTGTGTGTGTGTGTGTGTGTGTGTGTGTGTGTGTGTGTGTGTGTGTGTGTGTGTGTGTGTGCATATGTGCATGCATGTTGAAAGGTAAAGTGAATACAAAAGAGGCTGGATCAGGGGCCGCCTTTGTTCTTTGGCGTTTGACTCTGGTCCAGCTCTGCAAATCTCAGTGAGGTAAAAACCGCCAGCTCTGTAACCCCCCCCCCCCCCCCCCCACACACACACACACACACACACACACACACTACACTCACACACACACGCACACACACACAATGGGCTAATCCGCACCGTATCCCTCTAAAGGGGTGGGGGGGGGGGGGGGAATAGCTTGAGTCATACTGCGCTGCAGTGTGTCGGGGGAGTTGCTGTAATAACAGCCACTGAAAGGTGGTCGTCATAATCTGTCTGGCCCATTACCTAACAGCTGATGCACATCAGAATAACAGCCATGTCTGTGGCAGTGCTACTCCCCTTGCCCTCCCCTCTTTCTGTCCTTGAAGCAAATGCCTTTTGATCCATTAGCATATCTAAGGCCTCCAGTCACTGTGACATTTGAGACATCCAGTTGGGTTCCTTTTCTCGCCGTTTGCAGTTGACAAGTCAATGGATGTTTTCCTGTGAAAACTGGAAACGTCTTAGAACCATCCCCGCCTACTCTCGCATCTCCCCCCCCCCCCCCCCGCCCCCCACCATAGCCACCTCGTCAACCTGATCTTTGTGATTTTTCTCTTCTCCTTCGGCAGGGGCCGATGACTCACAGGAAGTGATCGATCGTGGTCTTCTGGACCGTTGCTAAATTAATTTTCTGCGGATCAGCTCATCAGAAAGGGCTGTTGTGGATCATTCTTTATCACATAACACATAGTTACCCTTTCAGGTCTAATCAATTCCTCATCATAACCACACAACAGCACAAGGCTGTCCTTTTGCAGACTATTGACTCTACCAACCCTGTCATTTTTTGTTTGCCTCTTTGTGTGTGGGTTTTAGTTTTTTTTTTCTTCTTTCACTTTCCTCTCAGATAGTGGTATGAGCCATTGGTGTGTGTGTGTGTGTGTGTGTGTGAGAGAGATGTGTCGGTCTCACCCACCTCCATTGTCACCTGGCAGAAGTGTGAACGGCTTGTCCATCAGGGTCATCTGTTGGCTGTTCATTAAGATGTGTGAGGAGCACCTTAGCTGTCAACAGATGTGCCAGACTTCACTCACAGATCTCACTGCAACTTTCAGTGAAAGAGGGAGTTTGTGTGTGTGGGTGTGTTAGGGAGAGAGAGACAATATGCAAGAAAGTAAGTATAAATGCACACTTTGCAAAGTTAAAACCTATGCAAAAAACAATTACAGACTGATTAAATTAAAGACAGTCATATTGCAGGATGTCACTTTTTTTGTATTTGTAGAATATTTTGTGGAATAGAAATATAACTATGTCTGTATTTGTATCACATGCATCACAAGTACTTTAAACACCGAACACCAGAAAGCATTTGATAAACGGCCCTGTGCTGAGCTGATAGCTATTGTGCCAGCCTGTGAGAGGCTTGTGTGAAAGAATACATTCATAGCCACAAAGAAATCAGATTGGCTCTTTTTGGCAGCCCCTGTTTTTGTTTTTTTTTCCAGAGGAACTGACCCTGACCCCCCTCCCCCCTCCTTCCTAAAAAGAAAGGAAAAGAAAAGAAGGGGGGGGGGGTGAAGTGGAATGGTATTTCTATTACATAAAAGTGAAGTATCGGCATGCCCTCAGAGAGGCCAGTCAAAGCATCCTGTCTTCGAGGCGGAGAGCGTGCTGGCTCGTTCCAGTCCCTGGGCTCGCAGGAAAGAGGCTCCAGCATGTAAACAGGGCTGTGGGTGTGCGTCAGACGGACCAGTGACGCACCCCTCCCTGTCCCTCTGCAGGCTTTTACAGGACTGTCAAGCCTTCAGGCCAACTAGAGGAAAGGAGAGCCCCGACGCCCCTACCAAAAGACCACTGCCACAAGATGCATGGTACTGAAGTACTCCAGTGCACTTGACTGGAAAGGTTACATCAGGTTTAGGGAAAAGAGTTAGTGTTTTTTTTTTTTACATCTGTTCTGGATTATCACAATGAGTTTTCTGTGTGTGGAGGGACACATTAGAAAATCAAGAAGTGTAAAAAAAAAAAAAAAAAATTATATTAAGTAATGATATTTATGACTCCCTATTTACAGAAAACATCCATTTCCAGACAATATGTTTTTTGCCAGCGTGTGGTATTTATATACTTTACGGAAAGAGAAATTGATAATGTGCCTTTTGTGGGCACTGGTGCAGAGCAATGTAAGTTAATGTAAGGTGAACTGCTCTCTCTCTCTCTCTTTTCTCTCTCTCCGGTGTACCTTGATAAGGCGCATTTTTATCTAATACCGTTTTTTTTCCCGGGGCCTGGGATAATTGTGCTATTTTCGACGTTCCCGAACCTCCTTTGAAGCCGCTGGAAGCGCGTGGCCTTTCCCTTAATGAGGCGAGGCGGTGGCTCTCCTGCCAGGCTTCGCAGAGCCGCTCTGATTGACAGGACCCAGCACACACACACACACACACACACCCACCCACACACACTCCTCCCCTCTTCATGTTCGCTGTGCTGCACAACACATATGGACCCCCAGTGCGTGAGCTGCATTCTGAGCCCTGATCTCCAGGTGCTCCCAAGGTCTTACACGTCTCCCTTCTCTCGCTTCTCTCTGCTGCCATCTTTGGAATATTTAGCAGGCAGTCTTTTTGTCATGCAAGCACATGCATACTGTGCTTTAGAGGTGGGTTTCAAGGAAGTTGCAGCTAAGACAATGCAATACGATGCTCTCAGCATGACCTAATGATAGTTGTGCGCTTTCAAGCTCTTTGAAGACCCGACTAGTTTCAATTTACCTCGGACTTTCCTTTGCGTCAACAATAGTAGCCTTCTCCCCCCCCCCCCCCCCCATCTTTGCCCCTACAACACAAGGCGAATTCCCTGCGAATGTTAAAACAGGGTTAAACATTTTGGCGGCATGTTTGTGTGTGATTGATGAGGCTGCGGCAGCGTTCGTGGTGAACTTGGCTGTAATCTGGCCGCGGCGGTAATCAGGTGTCTTGTGATGCAGCAGGCAGTCAGATGTCATCGGGAAGCCCTGCTGAAGAGCCTGGGCAGGCAGGAGGCTGCGGCTTTAAATAGAGCGCTTGCCAGAGATGGATGTGCCGGACGGAGAGAAGGAGAGAGAAAAGGAAAGGGAGAGCAATCCATGATTGCCACCGTCAGGGCATAATTCAGTTTTCAGGCCACGGGACTCGGGAGCGTCCGTGCTTTGATTGTCAAGTGAGGCACAAGATGGCCTCTCTCCTTCTGCTTGTTTCTTCTTCTCCTTTGTGTTCTTTCTTTCCATTCAGTCATCTTTTACTCTTTCTTCTCCACCCCTTACTTCCCCCTCTATTCTGGATTCTGTAACCTTTTCTACCTTTCTTCTTCTTTTTTTTTTTACCTCTCTTTTCTCACTCCCTTTCTCAGAGATTGCAGTCAGTTCTGTGAACTGTTGCACGCTAGCCTGAACCTCTCTAAGGGGAGAAAAAAAAAGATTGAGTGAGAGATGCCTGTTGCTATGGTGACGGAGCTGAGGGGTTGTGCTGATTGGATGTCAGGTGTCCTTTTTTCCCTTCTGTTCCCTCCGTTGACATTCCAAAGGGCGGGTGTGAGTACGTGTCCTCCCCTCCCTCTGATCCCTTGGTGACAGTGGCCTGACTGTGGGGACCTCTACTCAGCCCACTGCTCACAGCTCCATGCCAGGACTTCAGTCCTCAGCCATTCAATAGCACACACGTCATGTGTTTCACATACAAATATACATATTTTTTTATTTATCTATTTGTATTGAAACTGTTCAATAATGTATCTATTTGTATATGATTTTATATATATATATATATATATATATATATATATATATATATATACAGCCGCGGAAAAAATTAAGAGACCACTTCAAAATTATCAGTTTCTCTGGTTTTACTATTTATTGGTATGTGTTAAAGTAAAATGTACATTTTAGTTTTATTCTATAACCTACTGGCAACATTCCTACCAAATTACAAATAAAAATATTGTCATTTAGATCATTTATTTGCAGAAAAATGACAATTGGTCAAAATAGCAAAAAAGATGCAGTGTCTTCCGATCTCGAATAATGCAAAGAAAACAAGCTCATATTCATTTTTAAACTACACAATACTAATGCTTACACTTAGGAAGAGTTCAGAAATCAATATTTGGTGGAATAACCTTGATTTAAAATCACAACTTTCATGTGTCTTGGCATGCTCTCCACCAGTCTTTCACGTTGCCGTTGGGTGACTTTATGCTACTCCTGGCGCAAGAATTCAAGCAGCTCGGCTTCTTTTCATGGCTTGTGACCATCCATCTTCCTCTTGATCACATTTCAGAGGTTTTTTATGGGATTCAGGTCTCGAAATTGGGTTGGCCATGACAGGGTCCTGATCTGGTGGTACTCCATCCACACCTTTACTGGCCTGGCTGTGTGGCATGGAGCATTGCCCTGCTGGAAAAAACATTTCTCAGAGTTGGGGAACATTGTCAGAGCTAAAGGAAGCAAGTTTTTCTTCCGGGACAACGTTGTACTTTGCCTGGCTGAGGTTTGTAAAAGACCATAAGGATTGTAAAAAGCGGACTGGAGGGTCTTCTAGTTCGTCTTCTCTGATGAGTCCAATTTTCAGCTTTGCCCAACACATGGTCGTCTGATGGTTAGACGGAGACCTGGAGAGGCCTACAAGCCAGAGAGTCTTGCACCTACTGTGAAATCGGACTCATCAGAGAAGACGAACTTAGAAGAACCTCCAGTCCGCTTTTTCAATCCTTATGGTCTTTTACAAACCTCAGCCAGGCAAAGTACAACGTTGTCCCGGAAGAAAAACTTGCTTCCTTTTGCTCTGACAATGTTCCCCAACTCTGAGAAGTGTTTTTTCCAGCAGGGCAATGCTCCATGCCACACAGCCAGGCCAGTAAAGGTGTGGATGGAGTACCACCAGATCAGGACCCTGTCATGGCCGGCCCAATTTCGAGACCTGAATCCCATAAAAAAACCTCTGAAATGTGATCAAGAGGAAGATGGATGGTCACAAGCCATGAAAAGAAGCCGAGCTGCTTGAATTCTTGCGCCAGGAGTAGCATAAAGTCACCCAACGGCAATGTGAAAGACTGGTGGAGAGCATGCCAAGACACATGAAAGTTGTGATTTTAAATCAAGGTTATTCCACCAAATATTGATTTCTGAACTCTTCCTAAGTGTAAGCATTAGTATTGTGTAGTTTAAAAATGAATATGAGCTTGTTTTCTTTGCATTATTCGAGATCTGAAGACACTGCATCATTTTTGCTATTTTGACCAATTGTCATTTTTCTGCAAATAAATGATCTAAATGACAATATTTTTATTTGAAATTTGGTAGGAATGTTGCCAGTAGGTTATAGAATAAAACTAAAATGTACATTTTACTTTAACACATACCAATAAATAGTAAAACCAGATAAACTGATAATTTTGAAGTGGTCTCTTAATTTTTTCCGCGGCTGTATATATATATATATGAAGTAATGCACGTAACTATAAAACATTTTTATTTGCTATAAGTTTGGTGTGCATCAACGTTTGGCAGTGCATCAACAGAATGAAAACATGCTGTTGTAAACAACACTTGATCTAGTGTTTTTGGGAGTACACACACACACACACACCAAACAATACCAGTTGGCTTGACCCAAAGCGAAGAAAAGCATTCGTCAGTTTTCTGCTGAGGTTTTGAGAGGTGGCTTTTCTTCTCTCGTTGTGCTGTGGCTGTCCGAGCTGCTCTGTTTTACCAGTCTGACCCTGCTCCAGTGTTTGGGGAGCGGGGGGGAGAGCAGGGGCTCCACTTCGCTGCAGCGCGCCGGGCAGAAGCCGCAGACCTCACCAGCGCTTAGCAACAGCTCAAATTCCATGGCACGGTTTCTGTTTGAGTTTCACAGACCCAAAAAAACCTCTGTGCTGTGCTGAAATATGGGCCAAAGAATTCAGAAGGTCTGCAATGTTTTTGCCAAACTCTGTTTTTTTTCTTCTTCTTCTTCTTTCTCTTAATGTCTGTTTCTATGATTTCCCAGAATCAAGTTAGTTTTTAAGAGGATGTTGGAAACCAAGCCAGTCACTATTACTGCATGTCTTCTAGTAAAGTGAGGGACACTAAATCTTTATTAGTATGCTCTCTCTGAAATGGATGCATGATGAAATCCTTTGCCGGCCTTGATATAAAGCTTGCAAAGGACAGGGCACCGTCATCCTGTGTGATGTTCCCCCCTCCTAGCTCTAATTCATGCTGAGCTGATGGCCTATCTTTTCTGCTGTGCTGTGGGTACTGGTAGGATTTCTGTGCACTCAGCTCAACCTGCTGCTTTATCAACTACTGCCAGGAGGACTCCTAGTGGTCAAGTACAGACAGTGCAACACATCTGCACATTCTTTTGCTTTTACAAGTTACACGTCTTTTATTGTCAGATGCACAGAATAACAAAGGGTCAGACTGGGCAATGAAATTCTTAGTGTACTTGTGTACGTGTGTGTGTGTGTGTGTGTGTGTGTGTGTGTGTGTTTTGATTGTAAGGGTTACCTTTACAGTCAGCTCTCAAGCCTATTAGCACCAGCTGATGTTACGGTTTAGTCTGTCAATACCTTCAATTACTCAAAGAGGCTCAGTGTTGCAAGGAAGCCCTACATGCATCACAGCTCCCAGTTGCTTTCCATCTGTTTGATTATACAGGGGTTCAAACCTGTCACCTTCCAGTGAAAATCGCTGTTTTAAATCCATAACTCTTATTCGTGTGAGTTTGAGTCTGAGTTTCTCAAATGGGGTCTGTGAGGAGAGACACAAGGAATGAAAGTGTGAACCACGCCTTCTGAGTTGTCAAATAAAGCTCTAAGCTTCTGTGCTTCACGTGCCGCACGTCAAAGAAGAGTGAAGTCTGGGGAGGGTCAGCTCTGGGAGGTCAGCTTTTTGACTACCAGCTTCCCTTAGAATCTCTCTCAGTAGCGTTTTGATAGCTTTGATAGCTTTTTAATTAGCCTGATGTGGTTGAGTTGTTTTGATTTAGCGAACACTAATCCGTCACAATTCCGATGTGGTGTTTAACATTATTTCCATGGAGTCTAACGTTAGCTAGCTCACTTGTTATTCCAAAGCCACAAGGTAATGTGTGATTACTAGGGGTGTGTTCAAAATATCGATACGGGGATACATCGTCGCGGGCCTCTTTACGATGCGTGTATCGATACGGAGGCGTCAGTATCGATACTTCACGTGCATCAAAAAAAAAAAAAAAAAAAAAAATTTTTTTTTTTTTTTTTTTTTTTGTCTGTTTCTTTGTACAGCGTCTACTTGGTTCATGTGCCTGCCTGCATACTTTGCCCATCATCCAGTTGATGGTATAATTTGAAAGCAGAGTTTCTGTAGAATCCACATGAGGTGACATATGTTATGATGTACTGTCAAGGAGTTACAGGCAATTTTTTTTTGTTATAAGCCTAAAATATCGGGATACGTATCGTATACGTACGTATCGCATGTATCGCGATACATATCGTATCGCGACCCCTGTATCGGGATGCATATCGTATCGCGAGGTGGTTGGCGATACCCACCCCTAGTGATTACCCAATGCCAATGGGCTCCATCTTTAACCCCATTAAAAGGTTTGGGCAGAGGCCTAATGTTCAGGGAGTAACATGGCGTGTCTGTGGTAGTGAGGTTTTGTAGCTTAAGAGAGTGTTCACGAGTGTGTATAGTAGTCCAACTTGATGATTGTGCTGTCCTTGGCCAGCTTTGCAATTGCACATTGGCTCTCCAATGACGTCCCTTCAGATGGAAACTCCACCTACAGTGGCAGAAAAGAAGTACACAGTACACAAGCCATAAAATGTTTTATTTTATTAACATACATCCCTTAACTTAAGAATGAGGTTTATGGAACTAAGGGCCCAAGAAAGAAAATTAAGGGAAAGAAAGAAAATTCTGTAAACTGCATGCTGTTTCTTGTGAGAGGACATATCAGAATATGATGCATGCTCCTTGTTAAATGGAGGTCAATATCGTGGAATTGCTTGAATTCTGAGTCTGTAAATAATAATTATTAATAACCCTACACTGTACTGTAAGTTTCCTCTTTGATGTGTTGGTAACTATTTTAACACTTTGTAGAATCATGGATTATTTTTTTTTTTAAGGGAGGATACATAGTAGAACCAAACAGCCTCCTGCTATATTTTCTCACAGCGGTGCTAAAGATTGTTCTTTTTTGTGTGAAATCTCATGATCGGTTTGAGCTGTATTACCTGACTGCAGGGGTTGAAGACAATTTACTCATACACCATGAAATAACTGTGCAGATTATCGTGTAATATAGCCCATCATGTATGTTTAACAATATGCATCCAGCTCTTTTAACCAAACTCTGGATAATTCTGCTTGAGTAGGTTGTCCAGCGGGGACGTTTTGATTCAAATTCATGCAGATTGAACAGGATAAACTTGAACTTGATCATTTATTTGTCTGCTACCCAAATACCTGTATATTCTAATCCTAAGGGGTCATTTTTTTTAATGAGCAACAATGGCTTGGCCTAGACTAAAACAGCAAGCTAGATGAACCAAATATACACAAATATAACACCTAAAGTCGGTTAACACAAAATGTAACATTAGTGAGTACGGCTCATTTCAATTCAGCGTTTTGTGCAATGTACCAATATCTCCAGTTGCTGTATTCTTTCAACAATACTCAAGGTGGGGTATCAGGCCCCTTCTCCTTCTCCTTTGCCCTCAGCTGATGTCCCCCTTACATGAATTTTGTAGAGCCGGTTTTGGAGCCTTTGTTTATATTTTTATGTTTATTCACATACATTTCTAGTGATTTAATGATTTTTTGAAATGGTAGAATGCATCACTTCTCTTTACTTGCTTGGGTTAGGCCGTGGGGTTTCTTCGGGTGTGCCGTGTATATCCGTTGCATCTGCTACAGGTGGAGGAGTAATCTCTCTTTCATTTTTTTGTTTTTGCCGTGAGGTGTTATGGTGTTTTTTTTTTTTTTTTTTAATTGACTGATTGGAGCAGCCCTCTTACCAGTGTCCATCCTCCTGCCAGCTTTAATCTCTCTAATTACAGAGCAGAGTGCAATCGATTCCTCACGGAGACACCGTCTTCAAAAGCCACGGCTCCCTGTGGAATATTCTCAAGGCTCTCTTTCCATCACAAGGTGCCAAATATGATGGCACTCCCGAATCTTAGAAAATTAATTTAAAGAGAGGCGCTACCGGGACAAGCAGCTTTTGTTTTCATGTGGACACAAACACACACACACACACACACACACTGAATGGTTGGATGACCGTAGTCCCAGCAACCCGTCCTATCTGGTAAGTCAGCAACACGAGATATCTGATGCGCCAGGTCCCCACCCCTGCCCCCCGACACACACACACACACACACACACACACACACACTCCTCATGATTAATGTACATGTCTCAGGGATTGCCGATCTCACCTCAGCTCTACTTCTCTCCATCCACAGTCTTGCCAGCCAGTGCATGCGAGTCTGCCTTCACACCGGCTCATGTTTAAAAGATTTACATTGCAGGCTTCCCCCCCATCCTCCCCTTCCTTTCATCCTGGAATATTAATGAGGGAGGAGTCCCTTGCCCGGCTCCCTGAGGAGGTCAGAGTTCAGCCACTGGCCTCCGCCGGGGCAGTCTCGTGCCTCTCGTCGCACTTAATCATAGAGGACATGTGTCTGGCCCACCGCTGGGGACCGCACCAGCACGGCCTCTCTCTCACGGCGGCTGTCGGAATGGTTCCCGTGTGTGTGTGTGCATGTCCGTGTGAGAGCGTGACCCAGATTTTTTAGCAGAGGTGTGGTCACAAAGGGAGATCTAAGTATGTGCATGTATGCATACGTCTGTGTGTGTGTGTGTGTGGCAGGGTGAGGCTGCAGACGAAGAGACCTTTGGGCCTGACTATTGCTGCTCCAAGAGAGTATACAAACTGGCGGTGGCAGCTATTTGCCTGTGCACACTAGAACACTTAGCCGCATAGCACATGAAGAGTCACTTGTGTAAGAGTCCCCTGCCAGTCCCACTGGATGAGCGTTGGCAAGACATAATCAATCCGCAGTGCAGACATTGGAGCGACCTTGGCAACTCTACCCAACAGGAGGCCGAGCTGTCGGACGAGATTTACTCCTATATAGCACTTTGTATACCCTGGTAGATACCCTCATAGTGATCGTCATGGTTATCGTCATGGTGATCTGTATTTTTGGGGACTCTTCTCACCACTACTGATATCAAGCACACACACCTAGAGAATGTGACTGCAGCCGTCGCGCACTAGTTTATGCATCACTCACAGACGCGCGAAGATAGGTTCATTTCATCGTCTCTTTCAAGTAGACGTGACGAGTTAATCGATGGAATTGCACCACTGCTGCAGTTTTGGGACATCTGGTAGTAAAGTAGACAGATGCAACAAATAGTAGTGGCAAAACTGGCCATGTGCTGGCTTATTTATCTATTTTATTTCCCTCCCGGTCCTTACAAAGGCCTCATTATTCTAGATTTCAGAGTAGCCCACGAGGGGAGTAGTTTTTATTGGGTGAATTTGTTACCAAAATGTTGTTTTTTTCGCTGCAGCTTCTTGAGTGCCGGATTCCCGTGAGACGCCTGAATGGACGGTTTACCTCCAGCAGAGAACCTGGGAAGCCCCCATCCTCCTTTTTCCTTCTTCTTTTCTTCTCTTTCCTCCTCTGTGCAGTTCCTCTCATGTGTGGAGATGCTCTCAGTGGGCCGGGTGAAGCGGCGTGGTGTTACATCATCTTTTTAACTCGAGCAGAATGAGGCTAATGTATCGCCCTCTCTCTTTCGCTGTTTCTTTCCTCTCTATTCTGTCTTTCTTTCTCATGTCATACCTCCACATATACAATGTATTTCTCCAGTGTCTCTCTCTTCCCTTCTCCCATCCCCTGTGCCCCTCTCTTCTTTCTCTTTCCCAGTCGGCATGTTTCACTCTTTCTCTCTCCTCTCTCTCTATCTCTCTCTCCCTCCTTTACTCTCTTTCTGTCCGTCTGGATTGAGACTGCTGCAGCTGCTCGTGCTCGTGTTGCTGCTGTGGAGTCTTTCCGGTCTGCTGCCTCTGCAGTCAATGGCGAGGCTGTGGCTGGTGTGGGGGGAGGGGGGAGGGGGTTCGTGCTGAATGTCATCCCGATGTGACGAGCCCAGATGACACGAGCAGAAATAGACCCCCACCACCCCCAAAGGCACACAGCGACACCATCTCATCTTCTCTCCCCCTCCTCTTCTACTTTCTCTCACTCTTTCATTCAGCTGCCCGATTAGCCCCCTGAAAATCTCCACTTCCATCACCCCTCCCCATACACACACCCCCATCACCACCTCCCCGAAACACTTCTCCGCTTTCTTGCTTCAGCCAATCACAGCTGGCTCTGTTGCTAGGTAATGGCTCCGTCTCCTCGGCACCCCACCCTCACCCACACCCCTCTTACTCTCTTTCGCCTAAATATGCTAATGCTGTGCTGTTGCATCCCGTCCGTGAGACGATAGCTCTTACACGCAACACATGTTCAGGGGGTTTGTTTTGAGGTTGAACGAGGGAGAGAGCAGAGAAGGAGAAGAAAGGATGGGAGAATAACAGGGGCCGACAGGCTGAAGGAACGACTGAATTTAAGGACTGTGTTAAAATGGAGCTCGTCCCCAAGGCACGGGCGTCAAACTCATCGAATGAATCATCACTCGACCAGACAAACGCTTGGCGCTATAATTTGGCTCTCCCCCGCTAGCCTGCAGGCCCACAGAAATGACCTCAATGTTGCTCAACAGTGTGAGCAGCGTTCCATACATTATGTTTAGCCATTCAGCCAACATACGGTAAAGGAACGCTTTTATGGGCTCTTATACACCTAAAACTTGGTGTGAAGGGAGGGGGTATGAACCCCATCAATTTGTTCACCTTAACTAGAACAGCAAGACAGTAGTAACTTCAAGATTTAGGAAGCATACGCAACCGATTCAAAACAATACACTTCCTTATAATGTACATCAGCCTGGATAAAAGAAGTAAATCATCTAGCACACGTTACAGACACACTTCACCGAGAGCCAGTCTGCCCTGGAGAATGTCTGCTGAATGATTAACTGAAATGAAATGGAAGTGAAGTGAGTTTGAGCTCATGCTCTTCGTCGTCGTCGTCGTCGTCTTGGGGCCTAGTTTGGGCTGTCCTCATTCGCTGGTACGCCAAACCCTCCATCTGCCTTTCCCAACAACTCTGTCCCAGCACTCTCTCCTCTCTCTTTTCC
>NC_137911.1:8961024-8986024 GCF_963457725.1 Sprattus sprattus
GATCGGGCTAAATGGATTGTGCTTTTGGATGCTGTTTGGGGGTACTGTGGTGTTATTTATTTATGTGGAGATGTTCCTCGACTGCAAGCCCTGCGAGAATCGTACTTAATTGCAACATATGATGTCAGCCCTTTCCATGGCTCCGCTCCACGTCTGTGACTGTGAGGAATGAGAGCGCGTTGGAAACAGGGCTCATATTATGTGCGGACCTGGCCGTGCTTTTTAGTAGACGGGAATGTTTTATATGCCACCAAGCCGCTAAAGCAGACAGGGTTCTGCATACAAATGCGTAATGTCCTGAGGTTTATGTAAGAGTTGTCAGTTGTGTCTTGCACCACTGGACAGCGAATCTTTATTAGTATGGACCACATGGGAAGTTCAGTGTGTGTGTGTGTGTGTGTGTGTGTGTGTGTGTGTGTGTGTGTGTGTGTGTGAGAGAGAGCGAGAGAGAGTGGATGAGTGTGCCTGAGTAAACGTGTTGTCAGGGGAAACCGTCTGTCGTGGCTCTCCGCTCTGAATGCCTGGTTTCATGCCTTCTGCCCGAGGGAGGGCCGAGTAGCGGCTCGATCCTCACACACCCCACCCCCCTCGGTTGAGGATGTGTGGCATGGGTACAGATGCGAGAAGAGCGAAAGACCGAGAGAGAGAAGGAGAGAAAGAAAGAAAGAAAGTGAGACTGAGAGAAAGTAAACGGGAAGGCTGGGGCCAATGACAGGCAGCCATGTCTGTGTCGGCTGCCACCGGAGTCAGCGGTGACCCTGTGAGGCGCGGCTGCCATAAATATGTATGTGGGCCGCTTCAGCCCCGCTGTTATTAGGAACGAACCTTTAATTAATCATGAAAGGAGGGGAAACGCCGCAGCTTTGTTTCGGCATGGATAAATATTAATGAGAGCCGTGTAGATCGGGGAGAAGGCGGGGGCGGGGGGTGCGTTGAAGAGTGGCTGGACGGATGCCGCTTAAATAACAAGCGTATGTGGCAGCTCGCAGTGGGCGTGTGTGTGTGTACGTGCCTGTGTGTGTATGTGCACGTGTGCAAGGAATACTAATGGTGAGAGGCAGCTTTGTTCCAAACACTCGACTCTGTTCCCACAGCTATACTACTGATTCTCCATCATGTCGGAGGTATGCTTTCTAGCTTAAGGAGAGCGATATGGTTACGTGTACGTTCAAACACACACACACGAGCCTGTACCTTTTTTCACATAAACGCAGATAAACGCATACAAGGATGGATGGACAGAGTTACCCGGTCCAAAACGTTCTGACCTCTACCTTGCTTTAAAGTCATACACTCCCTCACTCTTTGCGTGCACGTCCTTTCAGTGGGGAGGGTTATCTGTACGTCAAGCCCTGACAGGAGAGCTCTCCCGTTGTAAATTCTCCGCTACGTTTAATCACAGCTCGTCCAGAGCCTGGGTTCACATCTGTCAGGGCTGTCCTTTGTTACCTTCCAAGGTTGATGTCTTGGCGAGCAGAGCTTCAGGTAGCCTCACTCTCTGCACTGCACATGTGCATTCCGGGATACAGCCAGGGAGTTGGATTTGCTGTACGCAAAGTATGGCGCTCATCTGCACCAGTTTTCATTTTGAATATTCTTGGCTCAACCAGAAGCTGATTTTCGGAGTAAGATCATGACTGAAATAGCACAGTGCTCATTGGTAGCTAGAGTTCATTTTAATTTAGCAGTGAAGCCGTGCCGTTTTACCACTTAATGCCAATCTGTGATTTATCCATTTAAAATAAGCCTCATCTGCCGGAGGAATAGTCAGATTTTGGGAGAAAATCTAGAGGGATTAGAGCCAAAATGATGAAATTCCGTGGACTGGACTCCCAGGAGGTTTTTTGGAGCTCTCAGAGATTCAGGGTTTGTCAAGGTTTGAGGTGTGTGTCTGTGGGGGTGGGGGTGGGGGGATTGGTGAAGGGGTGGGATACCTCTCTGTGCTTGGCTAACATCTGCTGGGGTGTGATTGAGCCCAAATTGTAGGAATTTTGTGGGCGGTGATTGAAGACAGGGCTTTTTTTTAAGGGGGTGAGGGTGAGACTGAAACAGCTTTGCTAGCCTCTTCGTGACACTTTGGGCGGCCTGAATACAAGATGGAGCGGGTAAAATTGCTTTTAAATTAGACTTGTAGGAGAACTACCTCCCCCTCCCAGATTCTCCTTCTTGGTGTCAGCGGGGGAGAGAGAAAGGGAATGGGGAAAGTGAATATCCAGTCGGAACATCCAATTTGGCTTCGCTGAGAGACAGCGGGGCATGGAGCGAGGGCAGATGCGGCCAGAAGAATGAGTCATTGCCGTATGGTCTGTTCAGCGTGATTTAACGTTGTTACTCCCCTAACTCGCCGACTTACTCATCTGGCCTTTTTGTAGCTGGCCCTCTCGTCAATTTGTTAGCCAGGTCTGTGCCTGTGACTGACTGGTATGTTCCTGTCATCTTTGTGTGTGTGTGTGTGTGTGTGTGTGTGTGTGTGTTTGTGTTTGTGTGGCACTTTTAGTATCTCTTAATCAACAGCTACCATCCAGGCTACATCAGAAACGGAGAGAGACGTTAACCAATACAGCAGTAACCTAGTCCGTTTCTTATAAAGGCCTACTGGTTCGTTTATTGGTGGAGATAGATATCTTTCTACATCTGTGGTGGTGGAGATGGGGCTACTCCATATACATTTTGGACGAGAACAAGCAGAAACATTCGCCGTAAAGCGTGCAAACTCCACCCTTCAGAGCTTCACCGTCTCCACAGGGTCAATGGATACAAAATGTAATCCAATTAATCTAAATGTGATTCAATTACAGTAAACAATGTATGTATGTGTCCAGTGTGTGCGCATGTGTGTGTGCATTTTATGTAGTCGTGTGTGTGTGTGTGTGTGTGTGTGTGTGTTTGTGTGTGTGTGTGTGTGTGTGTGTGTGTGTTCGCTAGTTGTTTCCACAAAATGGCAACTCGGATTTCCTTCCGACAGACAGACAAATGCAGTCCTATCATGTTAAAATAAAATGGCTTTCTCCCATTCCACACCTCTTCAGTCCACTCCACTCCAGACCCGCTGTGACGTTCTAGACCGGAAAATAGGCGAGCAATTCTGTGACAAAACGTCGACCCACTTCCTGGCGAGATTTCGCTCCATTATCGTTATTATTTCTGAGAGCATGATTAAATTGAAAGCGCTTCTGCCACGGCCGCAGGGTGAAGCCAGTCCACGTTGCCCCTTCACTCTCCACACCCAGACAGGAGGCCATCAGGTGGCTGGGGTGATGACGAGGCAGTGTCTCATCTGCGTCGTAGCCGGTTCACTCCGCCAGAGGTTGAAGCCGCCAGGCCGGGGGGTTGGCATTGGGCACTCTGGCACACTGTGACATTTAGATGAGGCTAAGGGCGCACCTGGCAGGGCAGACGCCACCCTCACTGCCACCCCTCCCCTGGAATAAGGGAAGGGGGGGAGCCTCAGAAATGTGACCCAGGAGACCACCATTAGGCCAGGGCTGCCAACTGCAGCCACAGACCCATTCATTCTGGTAGGTTAAGAGAGGGTTCAGCAGCACTTCTTGGCTGAGGATGTTTAGGTGCCTGCGGCTGTGCACTATTGGATGGCTACTCTGATGTGACACACACACGGCACACACAAGACAGTTCTAAGGCTATATTGTCCAAACATTCATGGCTTTTGTTTGTTTATTTTCTCGCATTGTGATATTTGATAGTGTCACAAGCAGGTACTCCGGTCCAATGGTAATAAACGTCATGCAGGTTTTGTCCTTTTACCAGAAACACTTGACTATGGCACAGCATTTCTGAAATTACAAACTGTGCGTAAAGCAATTTTACTCCATCTTTTTTTAGCCCATTTTGTCCTGAAGCATTGTGAGTGAGCATAGTTCGGTTTTGCTCTGGTTTCGGTACTTGGCAGTGTGAAAGCCTGAGGTAACATCTTTTTGCAGACACAGAGATGTCACACGCCGGCTGAAATCAGTTTGTCAGCCATTTTTAATTTGCGTCTGGAGGCTGAATGTGTCACTACTTCTTCTTCTTCCTCTTCTTCTTCTTCTTCTTCTTGAGCACTGCCTCTGACTACCTGCAACCGTGTGTCCTCTGCGTTGGAAGAAAAGGGTATAAATAAAGAGAGAGAGAGATTTGTCGTCGTCAGGAACGCCTTTTCAAGTTGTCTTTCCTTCCATGGCGACCTACGCGTGCACCAGCTCTAATTACTTACTTTCACTCTCGGAGGTGTGAGTAGCATAGTGGCCGTGTTTGGAGATCAGAGCATCTTTTTAGTATTCCGTTTTCATTTTTACCCACTGTGTGTGGCTGTGTAAGTGTGTGTGTGTGTGTGTGTGTGTGTGTGTCCTCGCTATTTCTGCCCCAGATATTGGGAGAACGAGAGGAAAAGGAGGCGAGAGCAGTAATTGCTTTAGATGATACTGGGACTTGATTTTCACCGCTACCCCTGGTTTTTTTTGTAATGTTTTTAGTCTTGTTTCCTGTGGAAGGACAGACATTAGCATAGTATGACCTCGATAGAGGGTCTTTCTGTCTTAATCCCCACACCCCTCCAACCCCCCCGCCTCTTCCTATTTATTTCACTAATCAATTTGAGCAGGAAAAAAGGAACACAGGAGGAGGGGGAAAAAAACCTGGCACCAATGAGACACGTTTGTTCTCCAAATGGATTAGCTCTTTCTGTGGGCCATCTTAAATCTGATTGAAGATGCCTGCTTGAGGTGTTGGGGTGGGCTGGGTTGGGGAGAGGGGGGGGGGGGGGGGCTGACAGGGGGCCCTTTTTTAGTTTTTTTATAACCCCTCCCACCCTTTCCTCGCCCTTGTATTTTCCTGCCAGAGCACCTAACCTTGAGTAGGAAAATCGCTGTGCTGTCGCTTCGAAGAAACATTTGCCTGCCTGCTGTGGTGCTGTCGCCTAGTGCAGTGTTTACAAATGAAGACTGACTTTAAGAGAGAACATAGACACTTGAAAGACAGAACCTGAAAGAAACCTCACTGTCTGGCGCCAATTGAACTACAATATACAGTAACTCTATTTTTTATAGCTTGTGTATTTTTTCACTACAGATGGTTTATTCTTTCTTTTTTGAATGTCACTTCACCGGTAGTTGTTGCTGTGTCAGTAGACGCAGTCTACTGAATATGTTATACCCTTGTGCACGTTGGCCCAGACAGACTCGCCATCCTGGGTTTTGTAGTTTCCGCTACACTCAACACACTGCAAGGAAAGTCGTCATCCGATCGCCAGTCATATTTATCTGGGGAGTCTGTGTCTGTATTTGTGTGTTTCCACATGTTGCACCTCCAACCCATTAGCTCTGACACAGTATGCAGCTGTTAGGAATCCAGGTCAGTCACTCTCATCCAACAAAACAAAACTCCTCCTCTTCCATATTGTTGTTGTATGAGTCCACCCTTTATCGCACATGCTCTACCTTCTCCATCCCACCCTTTCACACCCCCATCACCCACTCCTCCCCCCCCCCCGTCCCATCCCCCTCTCCTCGTCCAGAAACCCCCCATTCATTGATTTTATTCCATTTCATTTCTCTTGGTCGCCACAATCTCTCTGTCATCGCCTGGCCTTATTAGCGGTGGGCTTCTCCCTCTGCCGCTGGCGTCGCCGTCAGGACTGCATTATCTCCCCACCATCCTGTGGCCTTATTACGGCTCGAGCCTGCCGCCTCGCCGGTGTAATGAGTCCAGCCGCCGCCCGCCTGCTTGCCATCTCTCACAACCCTCAATTATAGAAAGGGGAAACAACAGAAAGAAAGAACCCACTCCCCATCCCATCTAGCAAACGAACAAATACACACATTGCTCTGAGATTTGAGCTGAAGAATGCCGCTCCCATTTGTGCGTCCGCCCCCCAACTTGTCAGAAAGAAAGCAAGGGATTGAAAAAAAAAAAGAGATGTAGAGTTCTCTATTTCTGTGGAAAGCCCCCTCCTAGTGTCTATTGCAACAGCTACTTTTGCATTTGAATGACATCCTTGGAAATTACGAATAAATGGTCTGTTTCTCTTTTTTTTGGTTACATTCCCCCCCAGCCATCTTTCTTTTTCCTTGGCCAGAAAAGAGAAAAAACAGCAGGCACCATGAAGTGCTTTTTGTGTGGATTTGGAGTGCGTTAGCTCGACGGCGGCGACTGGAAACTGTCTTGATGGTGATTAATTGCCCTGGAGCCGCACAAGTACAGCAGTGTTGAAGCTGTCGGGGTTCCGCCGTAACTCGAGATGGATCAGCAGACCATACCCCTCCAAACACCCCCCACCCTGGGGCCCGTTCTTGGCCGTAACTTGTTAGACCTGACCCCCCTGTTACCCCGTGCACCCCTCCTTCATACACTCACCCTCTCTTCCCTGAGACCCCCCCGCCCATTATCACTGGTGGACAGGCCAGGATAAACACACCCTTCAGCCTCAATTTGAGCCCATGCTCGTTTCAGCATCTTGCCTGTGCAGCAGTCAGGGTGAGTTTCTCTCTCTGACAGACGGGAACATAACAGCCCAGCTACAGAGCTTATTTATTCAGTTGTGTTCGAGGCTGTGCGTTATATGTTATAATGGCTGGCTGGTGAGTTTGATATCAGAGTGGTCACACGCTCACAGTGTGACACTTCTGATTAATGATGTGGGTACCATCAACAGGAGGGAAATATAGTGTGTGTCCTCTGAGTGAACCCCTGAGGCCTGCCCCCTTTACCATTACATACACATATGCATGCACTCACACTCACACTCACACTCACACTCACACACACACACTCACACTCACACTCACACTCACACACACACACACACACACACACAAGCATGCATAATATGCACATATTATGTGCCAACATGCACAGACGACTGTTGGCACACATAGTCACTTACTTACACACACATATTCATAAAAAATTGCACACATACAGGCGCTTTCCCAAACACAATGCCCTGACCGGACTGAAGCCTACCGCATTGATTTGTGCTGGCAGCTGAGCCTGGTGCCTGTTGGAGGTGGGCCACGGCGTGAGTCACGTAATGTGCTTTGGGCACCCTGAGGGCTAATCACCTCTCTGGCCAGATGGAGATTTAATTTTTCTTTTCTTTTTTCTTCTATTCTTTTCTTCTCTTTTTTTTCTTTTGCTGTCGTGTTTTTGTTTTCTCAAGTGAGCGCGAGCAACACAAAAAGCACTTGGCATCTCCACTCTGCAGGGTGGTCCCGCTTTCGACACACGGGACGCCGGCCCTGTTTGTGTGACTGATGTGCGTGGACAAGCCGTGGTAGCCATTGGGAGCCAACGTGCTCGTAATCTCACAATCACTTACTGACAGGGGCCCTCTGAAACAGGTGTCTGTAGTCTTGAGCCATTCTTGTTCCCTCTGTGAGGTTTTCATTCCACGGCGAGTTTGGATGAATGCCAGACATTCGCCGGTTCCACCGAGACCGATTTGATTCAAGTGTGTCTGTAGTACTCTACCAAGAGGTTTTTTTCTTGGGGGTTGGGGAAATTCCAGAAAGGGTTTCTATTTATTTTCAGGTCACCTTGAGAGTTTCAATCTTTTTCCCTCCCTCTCCTCAGGGAAAACCAGGCTCGACATGAGGTCAACAGGACCTCCCCCGGCAGAGCTCCGGCAGAACCGGGAGAGCTCTCAGGGAGGAAGCCCCTGGACGTGCAGCCAACGCTGGGCGGAACAGCTGAGCCAGGGCCCCCGTCTGGAGCCGAGGCCGCGGAGGGTTCCAGCTCTGTCGCGAGGAAGGCGAACAAGATGCTGCAGGACCTGGGCCGACTGAAGGCTGAGATGCAGACCCTGCTGCAGGTCAGGTTACACACCGCAGAATCCATTCTGACAGGCCAGCTTCAATTACTCACCAGCGATTTACAGCTTTGACAGTTATTTGGAGACCTGATTAATACCTTTTGGTATGCAATTATTTTCACAACCACGTATTGTTAAATATTTTTCCAGAATGTTTGGCACATACAGAAGTGTCAAATATTAGACTATTAGACTGTCTATGGTAAGGCCTTGGTCCAAGATTTGGTTTGGGTTTCATTGCATTGAAACCTCTGATTGACCTTGTGCGGTGTCATGGAAGCAATAAGATCATCCCAAAAGCCTTCTCTCCCTGCTTATAGCGTTGCAGACTTGTCCAGTTAAAAAAATCTAAGCTTTTGAAAGAAGGTCAACCCCCTCCCTTTTAATGTAGTTTATTGTACCGTCAGCCATCGGGATGAATGATGTCCCGCAAGCCTTACGGGAGTGGAAGGTGTGTTGCTACAGCTGTGTGTCCATTTTCAGGTCAGATAGGTGTGTGTGCTCCTTCCCAACACACCCGCACACAGACACACTGGCGCTCGTCTCGGTAGCACAGCTGCCTGTCGATTGCTTTCGCCATCCAATCAGATAGCTGCCAATTGGATGAAACTGGCCATTTTAGGCTGTCCATGTTAGCAGACACTAATCGATCGGGACTTTGCCAGCGAGGAAATCAAGGAGGTGACAGAGCCCCCGCTTTATGCTCCCCCCACCACCTCCCCTCCCCCTCACTCCCCACAATCACCCTCTCCCAGACGGGTATTTCAGGGACCAGAAAACTATTTTCCATCCCTAGTTTTGTCCTCCTCCGCTCCTAATAACTGACAACACTTCTTCATTCTTCGTGAAATGTATTGCTTCCTCTTTCCATTTGTAACCGCCTGTTCACCCCCTCGTACCTACCCCCCTCCCCCTCTCCCTGCCACCCCCATCCCCCCCCAGACACACACCCCACTCCAACAGGCAGAGCATTGAGTTTCCAGGCACGCCTTTGCGGCTGAAAAATTCCATCAGCCAAGAATAATGTGTCACAAGGCAAATGACACATTAGCATATAATTGAGGATGCAGGATTGGAATGCTCTTTGGCCGTCGCTGGTGATGGGTGGGTGGGTGGGTGTGTGTGTGTGTGTGTGTGTGTGTGTGTGTGTGTGTGTGTGTGTGTGTGTGTGAGAGAGAGAGAGAGAGAGAGACATAGAGAGCTAGGAAGCATGTGACACCCTTCTCCTTGTCTACGGTCTCCGTGGTTTAATAGAATATCACTCATCCCTTCTCTCTGATAATAATAAAAAGCTGCCCGTCATCAAGAGAGGGGCCTCACACGGCGCGATGTGGTTGTGGTTTGTCGAAATACTTTATTAAGGAAACCATAAATAACCATTGCCTATCTGAATCATCACAACCCTTTATGTCGTGCGTTGCAACATTAACAGGCCACTGAATGACCTAATGTGTCGCAGAGAGCGCCGAGACCTAATGGGTATTTATGGAGGCTGTTTAATGGTGGTTTTCTAAAAGTGCTGCTGTGAGCATGGCGACTGGGATAAAGTGGCAGTCTGTGATGGTGCTCTCTTCTCGCTTTCTCTCTCTCTGTCTCTCTTGTTCTCTCCTCTCCTCTCACAGGCGCGTGATGCGTTTCCTGTGGCGAGCAGCAGGAGCACCCTCCACTCGGCGCCGGCACCCGCTACCGCCGCCCCTCCCCCGCCCGCCGCTGCCGTCTCCATGGTGCGTTCCCATAGCAACCACTGCCTCTGCAGTGGCAGGTTTACAAGGTTTTTTGTTCTCTCTCCCTCTCTCTTGCTCTCTATCTCCTTCTCCTCCCTTCTTTTTCTCCCCCCACCTCCCTTTCTCTCGCTTTCCTTGCCACTGTGCATTCCGCGCACGGCTGCATCCCCGGCGTGGCACGGACACAATGGCACCACAGCAAGGCTGCGGCTTCAGGCTGCCATCGTCGACGAAGAAACAGCAGCTACCGAGATGAATCAAGCTCCGTTATCGCCACTTCACACCTGTGCGCAGAAACTGCAAACAATAGTGGCTATAAATAGGCCTCGCCTAACTATACTTCACATTGCCATAGTTGTTGTTTTTGTGGTTGCTGTTTTATTTTTCCCACTCAGAGCAGACATTCAGACAGAAGTTCGCTGTCCCGCTGTGCTGTCGTAATTACCACCCCCTCATAGTTTGATTCATCGAGAGATAAGTGTCATCGAAAATAAACTGATGAAGGGGAGGAAAAAGTCACAGTAAACAAAACCAAACAGATTTAGTTGGAGGTCGGACTGAAAATGTGCTTCACCTTTTTGCAGGCCGCCTCATTGGATGAAAAAAAAAAAGTTGCTGCCCCCTCTCCCTCTTTATCCAAATGTCCCCAAGACTCATTTCAGGTCGAGATCAGTTCCATGCTAGTTTTGCAGGACCTTGCTCAGTCTTAAGTTTTTCCTGGAGTATGTGCTGGTTGTTGCACAGACTTTTAAATAAAAGGAAAACCAACCAAAATGCAGTGCAGGTTGAGGTCACCTGGCCCCTCACTGCAAGGTGAAGATGGGTAGTGGCCATATCTCTTTTTTTTGCCCTCTCCATCTCTCTTCCTCCCTCGCTCCACCGCTCCTCTCTCGTACCCAGCATGATGGATTTACGCTCCTCGCTGATAGATTTATATTCGGAGGGAGGATGAAAGAGAGAAACAGCCAAGGACTCACAGCTGCACCCAGCTACGCACACTGGAAAGAAAAGCGCAAGGGGAGAAAAGGAACGAGCAAGCGAACGAATGAACAAAAGCAACGTGTCGTGATTGCCGAACGAATGGAATGGTTAGAGGACGCAGGGGATTAAGATGGATGGACACCCAAACGGGGCTATTACCCTCTGCCATTTTTCTCTCTGTGACTGGCCGTTTCCATCTGTCTCCTCCTCATTCCTTACCATGCTTCACCTTTCTCTTTCTTCTTCCTTTATCTATTTATCTCCCTCTCTAGCTCTGTGTTGCTTGCTTGCTCTGTCCCCTCAGCTTATTTCCTGAAAGGATTGTGATTCTGTCAGGCCACCTACAGTTATCCCCTATTGTTGTGTAGCTCAGGTTTATGTCCTGGTATGATGCTATTTGTTTTTTGTCTGCATATTCTTGTCAAAAAAACTGTCTCTACCCACCCCCCACCTACACACACACACACACACACACACATACAGACACATTCACACAGTTACACCCAGCGAAAGAATATCCCTCTTAATTGAAATCTCTCAGACAATGTCAAAAAAGAGACATCAACCCATTTCACCTGAAGCCTGCCAACCAGCTCTGTCTCTCGCTCTCCACCAGCGGCCTCGGGGGGCTTCGGCTTTGTTCATGCCCACAGCGGTGCCTCACAGCCGGCCCAGTCTGCTGCAGAACAACCCTCCCCCGCCCTCCATGTTCGAGGATGCCGGGCAGGTGCTGAGAGAGGTACGCCATAGCCGGAAGGTTCTGGAAGAGAACCTGGAGGCCATCCTGCGGGCCCGTGATGCAGAGGCCCTGCACTGGCAGCTGGAGGCTCTGGCCAACAACAGGTAGGAGTCGCACATGGGGACAGTGGTAAGACATATGGAGTAACCACTCACTGACCTTGGTGTGTTATTTGTGATCATATCTTAATTTGTTTTTGTTGGTATGGTCTAGTGGTAAAAAAAAATAGCCACTTCTAAGTGCAGTTGTTAGATGACATCACCATACCATCGTCAGTGTATTCCTTTATCAGCTTACATTTTTCATTCTTTGCTGTGTGGATGCGGTACTTTACACTCCTAACAGTGTGCTACAGGGGATTGTCAGCCATATTGTTTTTGTGTGGCACTAAATACAGGATGATGTGGTTAGGCAGAGTGACGGTGAAGAATGCGGCGCAATAGTTTTCTAAATGTCACAGCGTGGGGAAGAGTGCAGCAGTACCTCTAATTTCAGTAGGCTAGTATCTAGCATGTGTCCTTTTCAGTTTCAGACTTAAAATATAAATCCCCTTACAGTGATACAAGTTTACTATTCCAACAAGATTAATATTATCACCTGGGCTGTCTTCCATTTGAGACGTCCTAATGCTATTAGAACTAGTCTCTCGACACAAGTAGTTTGTGTAGACTGCGGCAAGGTGCAGTGTGGCGCACTAGAGTTCGGTCTGGGTCCCGAGCGTGCGTGTATGTGTGTGTATGTGTGTGTATGTGTGTGTATGTGTGTATGTGTGTGTATGTGTACGACGTTGAGTGACAGCGGGCCTCAGAGCACACTCCAGGCAGCAAAGGGCCAAGCCAAACGGAACGCTCAGCGTGATTGGCAGCTGTCAGGGGTGGTCCCTTCATGCCTCCGTGCTGCCGGCACTCTGCTGAACCCAATAAACTCAATGCGAGATGTCAAGTGTGAAGCCAAGGACCGCAGCCCCCAGAGGTCAACACAGCCCAACATCTTCTCTCCACTTATTTATTTGTTTGCTTAATTTACTCGTTTCTTTTTGGAGGCACATTGCAATCCAGGCCAAGGTGCATCTGGAGAGGGGTTGCTGGTTGTTGGGACAGGGTTTGTTTCTCATCCTATTTGCAGTGGTGGAGTGCAGTTTAATGCACACTGCAACTGTCATCACGCCAACTGGAAGGCAATTTATTATATCCATTGTGCTTGTGAGAGAGATTTCATGCATGTTTGGTTCATGTATAAGCGATATGTTAGTATTTTGTGTTTGCATTTATCTTTTGGCCGAATTAAAGTAGCATGATTGGAAGAAGAAATGCCCGTATCAGGAGGAGTGAAATTAGACAGTCCTCACAGAGCGCATCACAAAAACAGACAGCTTAACAATAAAGCCCTTGAAGCCTTCAACTTTCTCGTTAAAACAAAAAAGGCGAAAAGAAAGAGATTTTCCTCTTGAAAAGCTCCTTTGAGGGGAATTGTGACAATCTCTTTTGCAGGCACCAATCCGTCCAGAATTAGAATATAATATGAGGACTGCCAAAGTGACCACAAAGTCTAGCTGTGTGTGCAGGCAATTCAGAAACACTTTTCATGAGAATATATTGTCTCTAGATGACTAATGCCCAAGGAACACGGCCCATTGTCTTCACAAGGGTCCTCGGATATATGTTATGATCTCTCTCTCTCTCTCTACTCTCTCTTTCTCTATCTCTCTCTCTCTCTCTTCTTTCTCTCTCTCTTGATTATATCATATGTTTGTATGCGTTCTGTTTTTTTTTTTTTTAAGAATTTGAAAGAAAATAGCCAGTTTTTCCTTAAAGGGGGGACATTTCTCAGCAGACAAATATCAGCCGGTGCAATAGCAGCATTACAAGAAGTGGGAGAGGAGCAGATTGTGCGGGGTTAACCAGCTGTACTAGCAGGAGGTCAGACTCAATCTCTGCTCTCAGCCCCGTCTCAATGTGACCTTAAATGGGCCCTCTCCGGAGGTGGGAGTGCATAATGGTTTTACGACGCACAGCGCGATCTCTCTCTCCAGCTGGGAAAACTTCTGCGGGGTAGAGAGAAGATGTAAAGAGGTTAAGAGCTACAGTGTCCTTTTCGAGCAACAACAACAAAAAATGAACTGGTTGTTCTTCACTGTCTTAATGAAGGTAGCAGGATAGGATTGTATAACATGGAAGCCATAACTCTGCTCCTTTTTTTTAACTCTTTTTTTTCCCCTCCGGAGGATTATCTGGGAAAAGGATTGTCTTTTAGACCATGCATCATGGTGGCAGTCTGCACTTGGCACCAGTAAATCAGAAGTAGCTTTCTTTAGAATAAATCATACATATTTGGACCTGGGGATGTGAGACATTAATGTCTTCCAATGTAGAGTAGTGTAACAAAATGGCGTGAGGTCGCTTACCCTGGGACGGTGTTTTTAGTAAAAACATGGCACTTGCAGCATGAGCTCGCATGTTTAGTAGTGGAAACTGCTCATAAAACGCAGTATGTGGTAACAATTTGTGGGACCCAACTGGAGGTGTTTCAGAGTTCACATATAAATCCAGATTCTTGCACTCCGTGTGGAGTAGGCAGTAGCCTTAACTGGTTTGAACTCCTTCCACTCAGATGCGCAGATCTTTTTCTTCTCGCCTCGAACGTGAGGCCCTCTCATTCTAATCACCTCCAAAATGGCAGCATTAATCAGCGAGCCTCTCAGTGCATCAGTGGGAAAACATAACAGCATGCTGTTTGATGGCGCTTCCCTCCCGTAATGACTTTGCTCTTTTCTCCGTTCTGGAAAGGTCACTGGGGGGGTGGAATAGGGTTTGCCAGATGCTCACTTGTTTTGTTGGTTTGCATGGCAGCATGGAGTCACTTCAGGAAACACCAGTGAGACGCGAGATGCTAGTTCGTCACGCTCAGTGTAGCCGCCATTGATGGATTTCTTCATTTGGCTGGGTGACATGGCAAAACGAGGCCGGGTTATGATTTTATGCACTCCATCCATTTCACTGAAATATTAATGAAGCCCATTTGCAAGCGTTAAAGTCTCCAACATCCCCCCCCCCCCCTCCACCTAATGTTCCTGGTGTTTCCTCCCTGAAGACTTGTCCCCTCTATATAAAGGCTGTCTTCTCCTATAATCTTAGCCTTAATTACTATGCTGTTGTGCTCAAGGAAAAAAAACTGGAACAGGCTGGAATGTATGTTTCATAATTCATTGGATGGTATGATACTATCACCTGCCACTACCAACATAAACTACAGCCATATGAAGGACTAACTCCAATGCAGGACTAACTCAAAGCCTCCCTCTCCCCATTCATGCTGGTTGGAACTGAAAATAATCACAGAATTCATACAGAAAGGATCAAATGACAAAAGTACAAACTATGTTCAGCCCACTCGTTAGCATGATGTTGCATAACTTCTCATTCGCTGAACACTTTAGCCAGGAATTCTGAATTTATTTTGAATTCCAGCCGTAATTGCAGTCATTAGTGTGGCGAGGCTGATGATTGGTGATTGACCTCTTGCCCCAGCGGTGTTCTTACGTAAGGAGACGAGTGCTTGGCTTGGCTCCCCATCTCATCAAAAGCAATTTTCCATTGTAGAGCTCTTTGTTCCTTTCTTGGGCCCTCTGTCTTCTCAGTCACTTCATTATTTGTGTTTCTGCCAGGCTGCGTTCTCGTCTTCTCTTCAAAGTGTATGAACACTCACTCAAGAAATTACACTTTTCTATTAGTTTTGGTGTGTGTGGGGGATTCTTCGGGTCCCTTTCCCTGCTTTGTGCCAGACTCTCCGCTGGATTTCATTATGGTGATTTGTATAACTTACACTGCTGCTTCTTTTAAAACCTCAAGTTGCAGTCCTTCGTCAAATTCTGTGAGCCATTTATGTTTAAAATGCAAGAAATTGCCTTTTTGACATTTTTCGAGTGCACAATACCACAGTTTCTTCTCATGCACCTCTCGACTGGTTTGTGGGTGTTGGCGCCGGATGAACCGTAAAAAAAGGAAAAGCTCTGAGGTTTGGCACTCGCCAAATAATATCCATCTCCATTGTAGCCCCTCGCTCCCAGGCTAACATGGCCATTTGAATGCTGGAGGATTGTGCTTGTGGATAATGACTGTATTGATGATTCTTCTCATGGACACAATGTCAGAGAGCACAAGCGGATTGGGAGGGTTAATTGAAGGTCACCTTCAGCCCTGAGGATCAATTGTGCTCCATTTTGAATCAAGTGTCTGGAAGCATCATCTGATTAGGCGAGTCCATCTCGCACGGCAGACATACACACAGACACATACACACCGACACACACACACGCACACATATACACTCACACACACACACACACGCTCACCCGCTCACACACTCATACATTCAAAAGTAGCAAAATTGTCCCAAAATCTCAAAGCCAGGGTTTCTGACATAGGTGGGGGTTATATGGGAATTGAGGATAGACGTATTGATGGCCTTTCACTTTCACTGCAATGTGCCTGAAGCGTGAGGGGGAGGGAGAAGAGGAGATGGAGGAGACACTGGCTCGTACGCTGTGGTCTTATCGTGTTGCTGTCACCTTCAGCCTCCCCAAGAGGTTGAAGAGCCATCGAAGCTTATTTTAACCTCTGTTGTATGTGTGTGTGTCTTTGTTTCTCTGTGGATGCCTGTACCCCCCCCCCCCCCCCCCCCCCCCCTCTTTCTCTCTCTCCCTCTCGCCTCTTTCCTCCCTCTATCTTTTTCTCCTCTCATCTGTCTGATTTATGAAGCATATTGAGGGTCACAGGGATAGTCTAATTGGCCAGCAGACAGCCGCCCCATTCTGATTATTTGTGGAGGAGATTCTGCACTGAGGCATATGAATCCTGAAGGGGGCTTCATGGTACTATCTCCCCTCTTGGCAGGGGGAGGATGACTTTGCTTTTTTGTATTGAAGGCTAGGACAGGTTTATTTTCATAGGAGGTCTGGCTTAAAGGAGAACCTTGTGATTGCTCGTAGCTAATGTATGAGCTGCTCATGTGGTTAAATGATTGGTAGCAACCACATGTTTGTTTGTTTGTTTGTTTGTTTTTCGATCCTCCTTGGCCTCTTGCTGAGTAGATGAGTCAATACAATATTAAACTACATTTGGCCATAGAAGACACCACCACATGGAGTTAATTGGTACTTGAATTTTATTAAGTTTTAATACTCTTAAAATCATGCAGCCTTGGCTTTACTCCTTTTTTTCTTTTGAAGCAAGCCGCCAAAGATGCGCTTCCAAGACTTCCCCCTCTTTTCTTGGCCTTCATCAGCTCCTAGATCTTTAGCAAGGGACACATGGGAGCTTTTGCTCCTCATACTCTCCTCCTTGTTCTCTACAGAGCTGCTGGACTTGGGCCTATCGCTTTCCTTCACCTTACTGTTCTTCCCATCTCTCATTTTTGAGCAAATGAAGCCTACATCAGCTCCTAGATCTTTAGCAAGGGACACCTGTGAGCACACAGAGGTTTTGTCCGAGCTGGTGCATGTTTGCAGACTTCTGTCAGACAAAAGGTCACTGGCTGCCAGACTCTTCTCAGACAAGCTCCTCAGTTCAGTACTGGCGATGCTGCTCATGACGCTTTCTGCCGAGGTGTCACGCCTCTGTCTCCTGCTCCTCACAATCTCCTCGTTGCTCTCTGTGAAGCTCCGGGACTTGGGCCTACCCCTTTCCTTTACCTTTTTGTTCTTCCCATCTGTCCTCTTTGAGCGAATGCTGCCTACATCAGTTCCTAGAGCTTTAGCAAGGGACATCTGGGTGCACACAGAGATTTTGTCCAAGCTGGTGCATGTTGGCAGACTACGGTCAGAGAAAAGGTCTTTGGCTGCCAGACTCTTCTTAGAAGAGCTCCTCAGTTCAGTACTGGCGATGCTGCTGATGTCGCTTTCTGCCGAGGTGTCACCCCACTGTCTCCTGCTCCTCACAATCTCCTTGTTGCTCTCTGAGGAGCTGCTGGACTTGGCCCTCCCCCTTTCCTTTATCTTTCTGCTCTTCCCATCTCTCCTTTTTGAGCCAATGCTGCCCATTCCACAAGCCTTATTCCTCTCTTCTTTGCCTACATTAGCTCCGAGCTCTTTAGCAAGGGTCACGTGGGAACAACCAGAGGTTTTGTCCGAGCTGGTGCATGTTTGCAGACTTCTGTCAGACAGAAGGTCACTGGCTGCCAGACTCTTCTCCGACAAGCTCCTCGCTTCAGTATTGCCGATTGTGCTGATGTTGCGTTCTACCGACGTGTCACGCCTCTGTCTCCTGCTCCTCACAATCTCCTCGTTGCCCTCTGCGTACCTCCTGGACTTGGGCCTACCCCTTTCCTTCACCTTCCTGCTTTTTCCATCTCTCCTTTTTGAGCGAGTGCTGCCCAATCCACTGCCCGTTGTCCATGATTGGCCCCCATCATCGGTGGTCTCATCATCCTGCTTCGTCAGGGCACTCATCGTCAAGCTGCAACTCCATTTCTGCATCTCTTTGAAGGCCCTCTCCATCTCATTGTAGGCCTCTGTGATCTGCGCACTATATGCAGCTTTCATTTTCCCCGCTTGCAGCTCAAACAGGTCCTGCATTTGCTCCAGCCTGCGCATGTACTGGGCCTCATGATTCTGAAGTGTCTCGTCTTTCTCCCTCATCCGAACTTCCATCTCCTTGATGGCTTTCTCAGCTTCTTGCAGGAACTCCTCTTGTCGCACCATCATCTCGGCAGACTCGCCATCCCTCATCATCGGTCCTTTGGTTGCTTGGAGGTTTTCGTGATTTTGCCACTCACCAGAAGCCTTCGGAGTCTTTTCACAGACCTCCATCATAATTGGATTATATTCGTCTTTGGTTATTATGGCCCTCGTCTCCAGCATCTGCTCCAGTTTCCCCAGCTTTTGTCTCTGCTGGACTTCTTGACACAAGAACATCGCCTCCCTTTCGCTCATCCAGCGCTCAAGCCTCTTGTTGGCGCTCTCCATCTCCCGCAGTCTCACCTCTTGGCAATGCCCTGTTGCGTCTCTCTCTCGCAGCCTCCCCTCCAGCTCTCTGACCTGCCTCGCCATGGCCTCAACACAGTTTGCCATCCGAGCTCTTTCGTCGCTCCACAAGTCCATCTCTCTCCTCCTCTCGTTTTCTTGGTCAGCCATCTTCCTTCTCCCTCTTGCATCCTCTTCCTCCATTCTCCTGTGGTCTTTCTCTAGTCCTGTGTTCCATCCATCTCCATGACACCGGTTGGCCTGCTTCACTATGCTTCTCATCTCCTCTTTCAGGAGCTCCATGTCATCCCTCAAGTACTGGCGATCTTTCTCTGTCCACTCCATGAGCCAGGACTTGAGAATCATCTCGCGACTGTTGACGTATTTCTTTACCTCCTCACACATTTTGTCTTTTCCCTGGACAGTAGGGAAATTAGATGGAGAAATACATACTTAGTCAGGGTTTGCTCGCAATGCCAACCATACATTTTCATTTCGTTACAAGTGAAAGGTTAAATGTTTTCAGAGGCTTGAATTTTGTGATCATCTCGTTTCAGCACTACACAAACGAGGTTAAACAATGTGTTACCTGGCCAGAATAGTCACAGAAAACATATTATTATTTGAACTATTTAAATGTCAAATTATTTAAAAACATATATTTTAATAGTAATGTTAACTTCCTTGAAGAATTGTCCTCACTATATTAGAACATTATATCTTTTATAGATGGGGGAAGGTGAAGTAGTGATATAGAGATTCTATAACGTTTGCATATAATATTTATACAAGTGACATCCCCAATCATAATTACACAGACTTAAGTCGGGTCAAGACAGGATTAGCTGCATTAATCATTTCCCCTGTTCCCTCCTGCCATGATACTGCTAGAAAATAAGGTTTAAGTGGATGTGGGTAGTAATTCTGCAGCGCAAGGCTAATATTCTTCACAGTAATGTGCCAAGTTTAGGGGCATTTCTGTCAATGAATAATAGCTGTTAAATGTTAGAGATCTGGCTCTTACCAAGAACGATCTGTTCATTTGGTGGCCATCCATCATCACCTCTGAGCATACCAGAAACATGCAGAGCCCTTAATGATACCTTTTAGAATGTCTGTTTCTAATGTCATCTCTTACTTGTGATGTCATCATAGCAATAATTCTTCTATCGCCATGGTTACAGCATTGTTCAGTAGTTGTTACAGTATTAATTCCAAATGTCCAAATGAAGAGAAGCAGTAGGCAGTATTGCAGTAGCCATAGCCTGCAGTTCAAGTGGCTTTAGCATATAAGAAGATTACAGGTGTGGCTTATATTTGCCACAGGCCACATGGACCCTGACCTGAATTTCTGGGAAACTTTTCAAGCATAAAGTTATTACTGTCTAACTTTTAAAGTTCGCCAGTAGTCAGTTTAATTGCTCTTATGGCATTTTACCAGTTGAATACTACATGCTTTTCATATGGAAATACTAGAGGTACTCTTAACCTGCAAGTCTAGCTTTTGCTTTGCAGTATAATCAGCATTTAACATGAACATTTATAGTGTTTTAAAAGAATTGTCAAAATACAGCAAATTTAAATAAATAGTAAAATGCTACATAACCAAAAGTTTATCACATTCTTCACATCTTCATTGCATCAGATTTTTTTGTACTACTTTGTCTGTGAATTGCCTCTACTGCGTGTGTCCAGTATCAAGACTGCTTTTGGAATGTTTCTAGTCACAGTGCAATTCTGCAATCCCATTTATACATTTATAAACATATCAAAAAGACATTTTAAAAAACACTAAAAGGTAATGAAAACATGTAGTCTATTGTGACAATTCGGTAACATCATGAATATAGTATGTTTCTGTAGTATAAACTGCACAAGCCAGATGTAGGGCATTTAATGTCTAGATATTCAAAACCTTTGTTCTCAGTTTTCAGTGAAGAAGCAAATTTCATGGTTATTTGTTAAGAGAATGAACCGAGGTGCAACAAGCAGCTCTGTTTGCATTCTCTCCTCTCCATTGAGCATCATTCATCCCTTTTCCTTTAGTTGCTGTAATAAAACCGCTAACAAGCACGCAAAAATCCATAGTATCTGACATGCATCTTTAAATTTGCATTGTAAACAGTATACAAGTGAGGTTGATATTTTGAACAGTAAGCAGCATTATCATGTCTGTTCAACAGTCCTTAACATCTCATCTGTGTAAGGCTACATTAGAGAATCACTAGAACAGCCTGCAATACTATGGTGGAGTAAACAGTTCAGTAAATACTTAAACCGAATTATGGCACTATGATTAAGAGAAAGGATCCTGAATTTCAGATGTAAACATCCAGAATGCCCTTTATTTTTATCATTTATACAAGCTTTATGTTATATGTCTGTATGATCAATTTAGGAAAACCAAGAGATTGAATAATAAGGTTATTGAATCTTCGGCCAAGGTGAACATTTTAGACTAAAAAATATCAATCAGGGATTGCAATAAAAGTGTGATATTAAATCTGAGTGGCTTTGTAGATGTACAGTAATTTTGCCAGCAGCATACATTCTACATTCTATATAGATAGCAGACAATTAAATCAATCCATCAATACTTTCCCCACAGTCAAGTGAAACCGAGAAAGAGCTTTAGTCTAATACCACTGCTGTATTGTCTTATGAGGAATGATGTCATCCGCTCACTTTGTTTATACTATATTATACCTCCTTTAGTTTTCCTCTGATACGTCGCTGCAAGTGTTTGCTTCTGAATATGGGCTGCTGCTCAGTCATGATGTTCAGAAATGAATAGAAATATAATGATCGCTGCTCTCTGCTAAAGTTAGTAGCTCATTGACCATAGCGTCTGTTTACAGAAGCAGCAGCAGCATTAACACAAGAGGCTTGCCTGCTGATTGGGTGTTGACAGAGTTTAAGTGACAGTGCTGGATTCCTGTGTGCGTGTGTGTGTGTGTGTGTGTGTGTGTGTGTGTGTGTGTGTGTGTGTGTGTGTGTGTGTGTGTGTGTGTGTGTGTGTGTGTGTGTGTGTGTGTGTGTGTGTGTGTGTGTGTGTGTGTGTGTGTGTGTGTGTGTGTGTGTGTGTGTGTGTGTGTGTGTGTGTGTGTGTGTGTGTGTGTGATTTAGTTTAATAGTTCCAGCTAATTCCTCATTGTGTTTTAACTCTGCAGAGGTGCCAATGAGGAGGTGCGTATCAGGAGGACTGTAGATGCTTGGATTAACACCTTAAATAAAGACATCCAGGTGAGCTCCGCAGAATACCCAAACCACCTCTATTTGCTGAGTTGGCCCTTTTTTTTCTCCTCATTTTCTCTTTGTCTCCCACATAAATGAATGCATTTTCAACCAGTTTTAATAGAATGAATAATTATAATATATATGTAAATGAGCCCCCAACAAACTGGTCCCCCAGACCATTTTACCATAGCATTGCAAATCTTTTCAGATGTAATTTATATGTGATTTACTCAACCCGATGGTTAGATAACTGTGGTTCTGTCAACGATTTAATCCCAGCCTTGATTGAAATGGAGAGGTGACGATGTCACTGTAATTTTCTCTTCAGAACAATTCCACATTTTTCACAGTTGAGCCACTCATTTTTGGTATTGTGTGGGCTACCCTCAGGACCTGCCTCTGTTTGGTGTTGAATCATATTTTGTGAATAACTGCCTTGTATAATCCTCCTCCTTGTGTAATCTGCAACCAGATGACCTAAAGAATTTTCTACTCAAAACTCATAAAGCACTTTTGTTGTTGTAATGACTGCCCTAGCAGCCTCCAGACCAACCCTCTGTCACTGGCAGAAAGTTTCTCTTGTGCTGAACTGGCTTTGTTGTTCTCACCAAGGACGAGCTGGAGAGAGAGAATGCAGAGAGGGAGCGCAGCAGAGACGCCACCCAGCAGGCGGGCGGGGAAGGCAAGGCCACAGCCAGCTCCTCTGACCCCCGGCCCAGGGCCAGGAGAGCCCCCCAGACAGCAGCCAGCAGGAGGCCCCTCCACAGAGACACCAGGGGCCGGGAGAACAGGCAGCCGCCCAACAAACAGGGCCTCGCAGGCCCCCCTGCACACACGACCCAGCAGCAGCAGAAGCCTCAGACAGTGAGCTGCGTGTTCCATATGTGCATGAATGCTGTGCATTCTCCATCCCATATCCACAACGGCTATGCTAACATTGACCTCACGCAGCTACAAGAAAATCTTTTGGGATTTTCCTGAGCTCTGCTTGTAACATACATTTTCTTAGTGATGTTTTTGCCTTTGTGTTGACCTACAGACACAACTTGAGCTGTTAAGCACAAATATTTTTTTCTTTTGCTGTTCTCTGCATATAAAAAAAATGCCCTCAGATTGATGTTGACATTGCACATTAATCTTGCAGGCATGGTACCATTTCAAGCTAGAGCTCGAACAGCTCCAAATGTATTACTTTGTCCAACCGCCTTTTAGAATGCACCGTACACCATAGCCTAGCGGCCGCTTTCCGCTAACTGTGAGTGATCTTAGCCATAACTGGATGCAGATACACAACACACACAGTTCTCTTTGCATTGCACTTTAACTCAATGAGGTGTGCAGGGCGGTCATATGTTAGCGGCCGCATTGACTCGCCATAAATAACAAGTGACAGACAAAAGACAGAGCTGCTTATCTTTCTCTCCGGGCAGGCTCCCCTCACTAACAACTGCCCCTGTTGCCAGGCATCTGCTAGAGATGCACCAACTCCCAGCAACCAAGGCATAGCGGTTACTGTGTGTGCAAACTGTTTGATTTGCAGCGGCGCCCTTTAAAAGACGTGCGGCTATCACAAGCAGATGATTAAAAAGAGCCGCATGACGTGTCACTGTGGTCAACATTGCCCTCAAAGCAAGTTCATATTAGGTCCCTCTGTGTATTAAACCCAATCCTGTGTACATAAAAATGTCTATTATTTGGTAACGTTAGCTCTCTTAGTTAATGATATGAAAATGAATGGAACTTTGACTGCACAATAGATGTCGTATACATAAAGCAAAGGCAGTAGCATCATACATTACATGGACAACATTTACTTAAGGCTGTACATTTAAAAGGTAATTTAGGTATGATCTCTAACTCTGCTCACTGTATGGATGGGACAACAGGAACTTTGGGAATTTTATGGAATTAACAGCTGTGACGTCCCCTCAGATTGTGGAGGAGGAGGATGTGAGACTGGACGGAAGGGATGATGAGGAGTACCTGTCCAAGCTCTACGGGAAGGCGCTGTACGAGGGCCAGCGGCGGACTCTGAAGAAAGGCCCTTACCTGCGCTTCAGCTCCCCTTCGCCCCGGTCCAAAGCCCCACGGCCCAAAGTCATCGAGAGTGTCAGAGGTGGGGCGCCTACTTATACCATTATAGGGGGCTCCCCCAGGAGAAACGCTAGGCTCCTCCAAAAGAGAATAAAAAGAGAACTCTTTTAAGGTGGCCAACCTCTGTTCACTCATTCTTTTATCTCTCTCTCTCTCTCTTTCTCTGTCTCTCTCTCATGCTGTCTGTCCTGCTCCAATTCTATCGTCCTCAACCTCATTCCTCCTCTCTGTTCTCATTTCATTTCACATTATCACTCTCCATCTGCCTCTGCCCCATCTCACATATGCTTTTTTCATTTCCACTCCCTCTCTTCCCCGTTCTTTACAAATTCTGTCCCTCTCTCTCTCCCCCCACACTCTATCTTTCTGTTTCTCTCCCTCTCTCTTTTAGGTGTGAAGATGAAGTCCTCTAAGACCCAGACCAGCCTGGCGCCTGACGCAGCCACAGTGGCCTTGGAGCCCCGGTTCCTCTTCACCCCCACTGGGCCTGCAGAGCAGCAGGACCCAGCCTCCCCTATGCAGGGCTACCTCATTCCCATGGCCATCCCCCTGGGTAAGCCCCCCGTCTCCAGTCACGCCATGCCAACTCATGTCCTATGCCAGCCTAGGCTCACAACTTAACTACAGAGGGCGGTCGGATGTAAGCAGGGCATTTAGTGTACACATCCCTAAAGGAGATGTCATATATCATAATATCCATACAGCTTCCTTTTGTTCAACTGACTACTGTGGGCCTGGTGCTAACATCGTTGTCTGCTCTTAGTCCCACTCTCTGCTTTGAGATCTGATGAGTTTAACACGTCTGCAAAAATCATAATGACATCTTTCCTCATAGCATATAGAGCAAGAATGCAACCCATGCAAGAATGCAACCCAACAGTAAAAGAAACACCTGTACATTGTATTACATTAAATGAAATGGATAAGTAAATTAACAAAAGATAATATAATATAAAAAAACCTCTGTCTTGTCAGTCCAAACAGCTGGCTAGGAGAGTTGGCATGACCCTGGCAGCACAGGCTGACTGCTACCATTAAATTACACCCCCCTCCAAACTACCAAACGTTACTAAGTAATACTAAGAAGAGAGAAGTTAATTAGACATTTTAGCTTTGTGAGTTTAAAGTTTAATTATATGGTAGCTGCTAGCTTTTCTCGGTCTCACTTTCATGCAGTCTCTCTCACACACACACACACACACACACTAGAACGCACTCTCACACAGACTTTGCAGTATAATTTAAAGCCCTCACTGCCTTGTTCTTTTTTAATCACATCACAGCTAAGAAGTAGGTCCAGAAAATTAACGCCTTTATTCTCGCTTTCCTTTCTTAAGCTGTAGTCCACGTCTGATTCACCGCCTTATGCCTGGAATAATAAATCTGCTCATTAACTGTAATAACCCCTTATTTCTGTGTTTTATGAAAACACTGGGGGAACTACGTTCATCTTAATAGAT
>NC_137911.1:8991024-9108524 GCF_963457725.1 Sprattus sprattus
CCTGTGGCCTCTCTCTCTCTCTCTCTCTCTCTCTCTCTCTCTCGGTCTTACTTCCAATCATCTCTTTCTCTTCCTGTCTTTCTTTTGTCCTTAATGGGCACCGCTCTGTTTCTCTCTCTCTCTCTCTCTCTCTCCTTCTTCTTCTTTGTCTTTCATGACTCTAATGCTCTCGTGCCGTCTGCTGAGTCCACAGCTCAGGCACAATAGAGCATTGAGAGATCAGTGTAAGGAGATCCACGCACGCTACTGGAGAGGAGGAGAGATGGACGGAGACACTCGCTCTGCTCCTCCTGCTCATGCTCCGGAGAGCTCTTTGTGTGATCATGCTGCGTGGACGCGCCATCGGTGACTCTGTGGAGGTGTCTGTGTTTTTGTGCGCTCTCTGTCACATATAGGACGTGTCAACGTACGGTGTGGGTGTGTTTGCGAGAGAGAGAGATGGATGGAACGAAGGAAAGAATGAGTCTGTGAGGGAGCTCCAAAAAAGATTGCATGTAAGAGAGAAAGAGAGAATGTGTCTGCGTGTTAGTCATATTAGTGTGTGTGTGTGTGTGTGTGTGTGTGTGTGTGTGTGTGTGTGTTTGTGTGTGTGTGTGTGTGTGTGTGTGAGCTGAAGTTAGTGCAGCAGCAGCTGTTGAGGTCTGTATTGGGAGCAGCTGCAGCTGGAGCGTGTGTAGTACTGTGTGTGGATGGCTGCTGGAGCAGTGGAGTCTGGCTCTGCTCCAGACGCCCAGGGAGAGAGAGGCAGGCTGCAGCAGCAACAGCAGGGCCCTGTGGGCTCAGAGAATGCCCCTGCTAACACTGGGTTAGGGCATCTGTATCAGTCTGATTAGTCTACTGTGTGTGTGTGTGTGTGTGTGTGTGTGTGTGTGTGTGTGTGTGTGTGTGTAAGAGAGAGAAGAAAGAACATGCACACTGCAATGCCAGGACATGCCTGATTGTGTGTATGATGTGAATACATATTGGGTTCCTTCTGTCCTGGGAACAGATTACTTCATGAATGCATGGAAGAGATTTCAGTGTGCCGTGATTGGGATTTCAGGAGGGATACGGATGCGTCTATGGCATGAATGTGCATTGTTACTCAAAGGCTTCATCTCAGCAGAGAGAAATATGAACTCATACATACACGTACACGTACACGTACACACACACACACACACACACACACACACACACACACACACACGACTGCAATCTCAGCTCTAGTCTGTCACATCTGGTTGCCTGGCAACGCATGCGGGTTCACAATCTGGACACTCTGCACTTTCACACACACACACACACACACACACAGAGAAAGACAGAGAGAGATAGAGAGGGGGGGGGGGGTCACACACCCACAGAAAAAGAAGGGGAGAGAGAAAGAAAGAAAGAGGACAAAGCCTCTCTATGCTGTAGCTGCCACTGCAGCATACCCCTTCCACTGACTCCAGCCTCCCCCATACAGTAACACATATTTCAGAACAGGGGTGCAGCCAAGCACATAGACCCGAGGGGGAACAGCCAACGCATCTCTCCGCAGTCTCCCCCTCTACTACTGTTCTCATCTGACACTGGTATCATCTTGCTGCGGCTATTGTCTTCTTATGTCAGTGACATATTCCTTTGGCAGTGCCTGGGCTTCTCAACGTGTGGGTTGAAGCAATGCTAATTCTTTGTCTACCGAGGACAAATGTGGAGACATGCACACAATAGAGGGTCGGATGTTTCGTTATTTATTTATTTCCCGTCCCTGCTTCTTTTGGCCGCAGGTCGAAGGGGGGGGTATGGGGGTCGCATCATCCTGCCACAGCCCCCCATTTTATTTTATTGCGGTCTAGACAGGCGCCAAACCCAGAGGGCAGGGGTGGGTTCCAGCGGTCTGGAGTGCAGAGGAGGTTGAGTGGTGCAGCGTGGATGCTGTCGGCTTTCTCCCCAGGCTCATCACTTGTCCAAACCCCGACGCTTCGCCACCGAAGTCTGGCTGACAGTTCATGCTGCCCCCCCACTCCTCTCGCGCCTCACCCAGGCCCCTCCAACTCCTATTGTTGTGGAGATTGACAGCGCGCGAGATGGGGGGAGAGAGTGAAAGCAGCGGTGAATGTAGGCGCGCGGAGAGGTGCTAAACTGGTGGAGAAGAATAGAGGTGGCAGCGGGGCGAATGAGAAATGGTGGTGGTGGTGGTGGTGGTGGTGGTGAAGGGTGGCGGTGGAGGGTGGCGGGGCTTGATGGACTCACTCCCAGCCCAGCGGACTGCACCGTATCCAGGCTTGGCCCCGAGGCAGACAGCACCTCAGCGTAGAGCTCGGCTGGCCGGAAACGGGAGGGGGTGGAGATGGAGCTGATGTGATGGAGTTGATGTGTGTCTGTGTGTGTGGTAAACCTGCTTTGAGCAATGTTCTCACACACAGACAGACACACACACACACACACATGCGCTCAACCTCCCCAGCCCCCTCGACTAGTCGTCATCGCGTCTGCCAGAGCCAGTGAGTCATCCAACTGGCATGGCCGCCCTTCTAGACGGGCGCTGGCACTGCCAGCCTTCGCCCAGCTGCTCTGGAGCGCCATCTGATCTGTCTGAGACCCTGAGTGAGCGCCCACCACCGCCTCCACCCTCCCCTGCACCCAGCATCGACAGCGGGGGTGGCGCCAGGGCGACTCATAAGCCAGGCTGTGGAAGACTGCGCTTTTGGGAACAGGAGCTGTGGGGGGAGGGGAGGAGAGTGGAGGAGAGAAGAGGAGAGGAAAGGAGAGGACAGGGCCGTCCGGGGTGTCTGTGTGCGTAGTCATTATGCCATTGAGTGTACTAAATGCCAGTGAGTGAGGTGTGCTTGAGGTCCCCTTACTTAAGTACCCAAACAAACACAGTTCATGGCTTCGGTTGTAATGTGTTTGTCAGGGTCAGCAAGCACACTATGCTTTTCTCTTATTTTTTTGTATTGCTTTTCTTCCTTCTCCTCCTTCCATCCTCCTATCGTCAGTGAATTGGTATTGACCTGCTCTGTTGCTCCATCTCTCTTTTTTTTCCCTTGTTCTCTTCCTCCTCCTCTTCCTCCTCCTTGTTCCCTCGTGCCATCCTTCTATCTCTGCACCACGTGTGAGAGGAATAATAATGAATGGTCTCTTTTTATCTCTCCTCTCGCTCTCTCTCTCTCTCTCTTTCTATCCCTCCTCGCACTCGCGCTGTCTCTCTTTCTATCGCTCTTACTCGCGCTCTCTCTCTCTCTCTCTCTCTCTCTCTCTCTCTCCCTTCTTTACTCTCTTTCTCTCTCCTCTCTGGTCCACTGCAGCAGGCCGCCCCTCAGGTCTTCCAGCAGTGGAGCGCGCCAGCCCTGCAGTCCTCTGTGTATCTGTATCTGCAGCACAGCCGCAGTCTCACGTGCACACACACACACACACACACACACACACACACACACACACACCGAAACCGTCTCAGACACATACATACAAACACACGCCTACACTTTATACACATGCACACAAACAAATAAAGGTAGTCTTATACGCACTTAGTTTGACACAATCTTTTGTGAACACACACACACACACACACACACACACACACACACACACACACACAGCAATTGTTATGCACACTCATGAACAAGCACCACTGCATACAAACTCTAATACCCTTGCATACATGCACCCTCTGGCGCATAAAGCACCATCCCTCCCACCCTCTCCTCATCAACTCATGCACCCCCCCCCCCCCCCCCCCCCCACACACACACACACACACACACAGACACACACACACACACACACACACACACACACACAGAGGTCACCACTGGCATGAGGAAACACAGCTAGGATTTTTCCAACTAAGCTCACACTTTTTTCGGGGGGAATTCTGGCATCTGGGGCACTTTCTGAATGATAGTTAGCCAGCAACAAATAGGTCAAATCCCTTTGTTGAATTGGATATTATTAACACATTTGTAACACAGAAACACACTGACCAGGTTTTCATACTGTGTGTACATTGTGAAACGTATCATATGTTGTTGTGGTAATTATATCAAACTATCCCCCTCTACACAGCTTTCACATTTATTTGCAGGAATATGCACATCATAGAATCATAGAATTTGTGTGTGTTTGTGTGTTCGTGTGAGACTGTGATTGCTTGGCCTTGGCCTCGAATCTACCGAGGTGAATCATCATCTCCCCCCTCTCTCACACACACACACACACGCACACACACACGCACACACACACACACACAAAAACACACACAAAAACACACATATACATATATACATTCACTCACAGGTTTTTCGCTAAGCCAATGAACCAGATTATATATACTATACAAACCCTTTCATAGCCTCAAACACAGTACTGATCACAGCACCCATCACCGGTGAGCACTTCTATTGCCTGGGGCTGCAATGGCCTCAGAAGACTATCTGAGTCTCACCTTCCTACCTTCTCTTAACTCCTGCTTAGACAGGAGAAGACAGACATTGATGATACACTTATGCCACCCCCACCCCACCCCCACTTACACACACATCCGAATCGAAAGGCTCACGTCTGAGATGATGACGGCAGGAAGGGCTTGATTTTAAGACAAACATCTGACGTGGGTGTGTGAGAGGTGCATTATGGGTAGCGGGCAGTGTAATGGGCCGTTTTTAAAGGATGCAATCAGCATCGGCAAACAGTGATTATCAGCGCGGTGCTTGGCGCGGATGTCTCCCGCTGTCACATTGTCCTCCTCTCCTCTCTTCCTCCCCTCCTCTCCTCTCTTCCTCCCCTCCTCTACTCCCTTCATATTGCTTTTTGGCTCACGTACACACTCCTATCAGAGAGCGAGCGAGTGATTCAGGAGATAAGCCTCCCCGGATGGGATCAATGTAACACACTACAGTAACTGTGTCATTTCTGGTGCACACTGTCCCCATTTTGAAGTTTGTTCTGATGAAAGCATCTTTTCATCTTCATGTGTGTCAATATGTAGCCTGTAGGAAACCATGACAGCCACTCTAGTACTACTCTCACCATGCCACCATCTTTGCCTTTCAGACGTTGGAGGAAAAACAGCCGATCCGAGTAGAGGAGGAGGAGATTGTGTTTCCAGGGACAAATTTCCTGGCAGTAGCTGACATTGCTCAGGTAAGATTGAAAAGGGAGTCTGTAGCTCGAGGTCCGGCCTGTGGCAGCAGGCGGTAGAAAAGGTCACAGTGACAATCCGTACCTGCAGCCGGGAGGCTCAGGGGTGGGTGGGTGGGTGTGTGTGTGTGTGTGTGTGTGTGTGTGTGGAGGTGTATTCCCTCCTGCGGCCCAACCTGGTATTTAATCATCTCTTCCTTTCCATGCTGATTTGCATGTTTTATTTTTCAAGCTTTCACCCCCCTGAAAAAAATGTAGACGAATGTAGAGGGAGGAAGTGGAGGAATAAAACACATCACACATTAACGCCAAGTGTTCCCATAATTAGATTGCCAGAGCCACAGGGTGAGGGAATCCATTGCTGTTTGATAATTAACTGAGACGGGCTTAGAAGACGGAGGAGAGGAGAGGAGAGCAGAGCGTGCTGCAGGAATCTCATTAGGGCGCCGGGGGTAATTGGACTCGAGGAGGATAGGGTTTGTCTGGTGGGGCTCATCTCCGGTGCTCTTTGTGTTGGATCATCACGACCCTCACTGCATCCCAATGAACACACACACACAGACACACACACACACACACATTTATACTCACACAGGTACATACAGACATATAGTCATATACACATACATACACAGAGCTGTACTCATATGCACACACTCATAAACAGACATACACACATGTGCACCCAGACCCATGCTCATATGTCCTGCCATACACACACCTACACACAGCTCTCCCAGTCAACCTCTGGATGAAAATTCACTGTGATTCACTGGCGAGGTGATCGGCGCTCAAAACTGTTCAGGAATTCTTCTCACACAACGCGATTCACTCAACCATCCAGACGCACGCCGCCAGCACCCCCTCACCCCACTTCCTCTCATATTTATTACTAACAAGCAAGCCTGTTAGTATAAATAACATCAGGCCGCGCATTAGCCCCATGCCTCGGTCACACAAGGGCAGACCATACGTTAACGCCCGGACACCCCCATAACCATTAGACCTACAAGCTAGGAGGAATGAAAAGAGAATGGAGGATGGAGGGTTGCTTCGCTCTTTTTTTGTAGGGAGATGGTGGAGGGGTTTACTTGGAAGAGAGCACAGAGATCCGTTTTATAAGAGACGAATGAAAGAGGGTTGTAAGGTTTGAGGTGGCGGGACCAATTTGAGCAGTTCCACAGTGCCCCCTGTTGGTGGGGATGAGAACTACACTTGTTTTTTTTTTTTTTTTTTAAGACAAAGCAATAAAGAATTATTGTTGCCGTAAGAAGAAAAGCCATAGACACATTAAACCGACATCAAAGAACTAGTGGCAACAAAGGCCAAACTGTTGACCATTTCAAAAAGTGCCTCTTGAACACACAGCAAAGTCTCCAGCCAACGGCCAACAAGCACATACTTTCTGCGATATTTATTTACAGTTGTGGTTCAGTGCAAAGGCAAGTAATATTTCTGCAATATTTCTTCATCCGCCGCCGGTTCAATATGCTCAATCAGCCAAATAGCTGCTGACCGTCGGCCTGGTTTGTCACTGGCTTTAGTTGTTCTCAGAATCAGAAGTCTCTGGTAGAAAATCATGTGTTATGTGTTCTGTGCACACAATGTCTTTGAGATTATCAGTAGTCATGGAATATCTGAATAAGTAGGGTTGTCCAAGATCCCATAGGAAAATTACTTTGGATATATTTGTTTTTTCAATTAACAAGGAATGTGTTTTTATTTTCCTACCGCTTTTGGCAGGAATACAAAGTGCAGATGCGAACTGCCTCGTGTAGCCAACAGCAGTGTTGTATAAACCCTTTGTGTTTTAATTGTTAGCAAAGCAATTAGGATTGAAAAAATATAATTCCAGCAGCCGCAAAAGCTGGTAAAACGTTTTAGGGGCCAAATACCGTAAATTGGAGGATTGCCTCTGATTAACTACATTTTTTTTCCCTTCCTCTCTCCCTCTCTCCCTCCCCCTCCAATTATTTATTCCTTCCCTTAACTCACCCCTGAAGTTCCAAACCAGCAGCTAAAGGATGCGGCAGTCTGTGCCCATCCAGCTGGCGTTCCTGCCAGGAGTCCTTTAAGTGAGCAGCACTGAGGCTGACGTAGTCCTCCCTCGCTGCCAGCGCCCTTCATTGACGCCCTCTTAACGTCTTGGCCCCCTTTACCAAAAATGGCTCCGATGAGGCAGGAAACTTCAAAACAAAAAAAAATGCCTCGCTCTGCTCGTCCTCCTGCTGTCCTGCTCGCTTTCTCTCTCATTCCCGCCCCCATCCCCGTCCTTACTGTTTTTCTCTCTCTTGTTTTGGTTCTTCTCTCTCTCACACACTCTCTCTCTCTCTCTCTCTCTCTCTCTCTCTCTCTCTCTCTCTCTCTCTCTCTCTCTCAGTCTCTCTCTCTCTCTCTCTCTCTCTCTCCCCTCTCTTCTCCGTCCCTCCCCACCAGCCTGCATACCCCCCCATCCCCCCCTGAAAAACAGCCGTTGGAATTGAGCTAATAAACTGGCACTGACACAAGTCCCCCTGTCTGGCTGCCAAAGGAATCTGCAAGTAATGCAAACCAGGAGCCAGAGCAGGAACGGGATGCATGAAGATGCTCAGAGGAGGATGGGGAGGGTTGGGGGGGGTAATAACAAATCCTTTTATTCTCTCTGACTCTACGAGAGTAACTCTCAATGGCACAGAGCCCTAGCCTGGCCAGATGTTGGCAATAAGAGTGCTATAAGATGGGTGCTCCTTTAATGTGCTCGGGTGGAAGAAACAGATGCTGTCGGTTCTGCAGTGTTTCTCAGTCAAGTGATTCAACCTCCACAGTAACTGGGATACGTCTTTTGTTCTTGTTTGTTTTTTGTTTTTTGTTTTTTTTCCCCCTTCTCACGAGCAAGACGTACCCAAATGCTCATTGTAGCCCAGCTTTTTAAATGAGATTTCATTACCCACATGAAATTAAACCTGAGGTGTTGACACTTAATAGTTGGACCTACGACTTTTGGCGACTATAAGGCGAATCATAACTGTATGGTAAAGTTAAATGTCTGCTAAATGCTGTAATCTCTTGTGTGTGTAACCCCCTAGGAGACTGAAGAGGACGCTGTCCTGGCAGATGCTCCCATTGAGCTGGATGGCCAGGCCACCTCTGGGGCTCATCTTTACCATGGACCCACCTTCCCCCCTGTCCCCCCTCAGCCTGTCCCCCTCACGGAGCCCGTGCTCGCGGTCATACACGAGCGGGAGACCCTGGAGAACCGTCTAGTTGACTGGTGAGGCCACATAGTATACTTACCCCTACTAGGCGTATACTTACCCTGACATAGCTGGTATGAAGGGTCTGTCAGGATTGCACCTACAGTACCGCAGTTCTACTCTGTACTCTACTGTCGACTGTGTACTATACTTTACTGTTGCACATTTGGTCATGTTTGGTTAACATGACTCATAGTCTGTCTAGGGTCTCTTTCACTCTTACACACACACACACAAACACACACACACACACACACACACACACACACACACACACACACAAACAGCAGTGAATGTATCTGGCACAAACAGACACACACGCACACAAACAGCAGTGTATGTATCTCGCACACACACACAAACACAAACAGCAGTGTATGTATCTCACACACACACACACATACACACACACACACACACAAACAGCAGTGTATGTATCTCACACACACACACACACACACACACACAGTACCGGAGCCTGGTGAATAACTTTGTGCAGTGGTGCAGGTGTAACCACCTGCAGCTGAACACCTCTAAGACCAAGGAGATGGTGGTGGATTTTAGGAGGTCTCAGCCTCCTCTGCTACCAGTCTCCATAGAGGGTGTCAGTGTGGAGGTGGTCAACACCTACAAGTACTTAGGAGTTCATCTGGACAGTAAACTGGACTGGTCAGCCAACATATATGCCATATACAAGAAGGGTCAGAGCCGACTCTACTTCCTGAGGAGGCTGAGGTCCTTCAATGTCTGCAACAAACTCCTGCGCATGTTTTACCAGTCTGTTGTGGCTAGCGTCCTTTTTTATGCTGTGGTGTGCTGGGGAGGCAGCATAAAGAAGAGGGATGCAGGGCGACTTGACAGGCTGGTGAGAAAGGCAGGAGCTGTTGTTGGCACCGAGCTGGACTGCCTTACAACAGTGGCTGAGAGGAGGACCCTCATCTCACTTTATTCCATCCCACTGCCCATCCTTTTTTACTGGCTACACTAGCCCCTTGGACAGTCTTCACTTTGTTTTTTACTATTTATATCTCTTCACTATCCTCACACACACAAGAACAGGACTCTTTGCACTATCCACACATGCACATGTTCACTCTTGCACTACTTTCCACTACTACTTTTTTTTTTTTTTTTTTTTTTTTTTTTTTATAAGGGCCATTCTACCGAATTGATGCAAAGTCATGTCGGATATATTTTGAATTTTTGTATGTTTTTTTCCCAAAACTTTGTCCGTATGTATATTGTACCATATCTAAAGTACACATATCTAGTAAAAGAACTGTCAAGTTTTATATTGTATTTTCAGAATGTGTTGGAATGTTTTTCCTCTTCCAAAAATTGTCACTACCGAAACATCACATTTACTATAGTAAAAAAGTATTATTATTGACCTGTTCAGATTGTGTTTCCTTCCCTTCTCTGAAGAGTATTTTTACAAATATTTCTTGAAGATTTTCACAATGAAATCCATAGAAATGAATTTTTTACCAAATTTTCAAGTTCAATTGATTTGTTTCGGTAGTGACTGCACTGTTTCGGTAGTGACTGCACTGTTGGATGGATGTTCATTTCTCTCCCAAAATCATCCAAAAGGTGCTCTGGGCCTCCCTTTAGTCCACACAACACATTTATTTAAAAATTATGGGATTGAACTACTTGCCATTTCATTTTGTCACTACCAAAATCATCTGGTCACTACCATATGTTTCGGTAGTGACTGTTTCGGTAGTGACAATTCTAGCTAACTTTAAGCATAAATAAAGAATTCTAGCAAGCACACGGCTTGCAAACACATCTTTGAAGAGGTGTACACACATACAAACATAAGATTTTCCATGAAACCCCAAAAGGTTTACTTAATTGAAGAAAACATGCGTTTCGGTAGTGACAATTCTTAAGGTTACACGTCGATTTTTCAGACTTTGGAACACATTTATATAAAAACTATGGGATTTAGCTACTTACCATTCAACCATGAGGGACAGAGATGCAGTGTCACTGCATGGTCAAAAATGCAGAGTCGTGGCTAAAACACAGGCTCAGCCAATGGACTAAAACTCTTGTGTTTCGGTAGTGACATGAAAACTAGGGACATGATTTTTTGAGTATAGTAAATTGATTTAAAAATTAAACCCACAATACATCTAAATATTCCAAGTTCTGTTTCAACCCAATCATAAAGATCTTTGAAATTAAATCATTGAAAAAAATCAAAAAAAATTGAAAAGTGTTATTTAAAGGCATTGAAATTTAGATGTCAGGGTTGGGGACAGCTACTTCCCAATAGAAAGTACCCTATAAATGATGATTTTATATATATTTAGCTTATCACTATCTCATGTAATGCATTGGGTTTATATAGACCATAACATTTTCTAATTTAATATCTATGCCTAAATACCTAATTGTTTTGTAAATAGATTTTATTGTTGAGGGACTGCATATTACACGAATTCGGTAGAATGGCCCATAAACACTATTTAATGAGATTTTTTCTTTCCACTACTTTTAACACTGTCTCAAGTAATGCACAATGTTATATAGATATGTGTATTGTGTGTATTGTATTTATTGTATTGTGTTTATTGTGATTCACATATGTATGTTTGTGTGTTAAATGTAAGCTACTGGATGACCTTAATTTCCCTCAGGATCAATAAAGTATCTATCTATCTATCTATCTATCTATCTATCTATCTATCTATCTATCTATCTATCTATCTAGCTATCTGATCTCTATCTCTCTGACTTTTGTTGTTTTGTTGGTCAACAGGATTGAGCAAGAGCTGATGGCCCGCGTCATTACAGAGAGGTTTGCCCAGCGAGCTCAGGGTGACCCAACCAGCCAGTCAGACCCTGCGTGGAGTGAAGCCTCAGATCCAGGTGAGCTGTGTAGGAGGTCACACACTGCACCGCCATGGACGTCTCATAAATTGAACAAACTTACAAAGAATACTTGGAACACGCCCCACACAAAGGACCTGACCTGCAATTCTATGCTTGTTTACGGAGAGTCGGTCATTTAGCCCTAACTGCACAGTACACATCAGAAGCACTCCTCTCATGAGGACAGCCAAAGAGTAGACAGTGATATCTCAATAAACTTAATCTGTGTGGATATATTTGGATATTTCGGGAGACGGGGGTGGGAGGGGGGTTCCCAGCTGCCTTGGGTTGTGGCATTAGTGGCGCCAATTTCTATCAGTTGAGTCACAGAAAGATTTATGACTCCAACAGAAGTTCAGCAGTAATGGCTGATCCATAACACACATGGCACGCACAAATGCACGTCCCCTTATGACTCTACAAGATTATTAAATTGAGTTTGGCTCTTAATGAGAGGACGTGTGAGTGGGGGGGGGGGGGTCACGCTCACTGAGAGAGAGAGAGAGAGAGAGAGAGAGAGAGAGAGAGAGAGAGAGAGAGAGAGAAAGAGAGAGACTGGGCGTCGGGCGAGGCGCTGGCAGCTCCCCTCCTCTCTGAACTATTGACTCATACTTAATTCTGCCCATGCCAGCACTGCTCTGTCAGACGTGTCAGCGGGACTGGGGTTGCAGTTCCCTCATTAAGCCCTGATTGCCGCTGTGCTGTGATGGATCTGAGGGCTCCGGAGCCGTAATGGAGGCTGTGCACAGTCACCGGCCCATTAATCCACACTCGCTTTTTTTCCCCCTCTTCCTCCCCCCCCCCCCCCCCCCCTCCCCCCTCTCTGCGTAGTAGAAAGATCAATTGCGTATCACATTTGCAGAGGAGGCTACAAGTCTGCGATCAAGCCAGCGGGTTGCTGTCAGCACTTTTCTCTTCCTTTTCACTTTTCAATCTCTCTCTCTCTCTCACATACACACACACACACACACACTTTCTGTCTACCCTTTGATCCCTTACATCTCTCTTTTAAACAATCTCGTTCACTTTTGCTAAAGGTGGCTCTTCTCAAAAACTTCCAAAAACCAAACAGCCACAACAGCCTGATTTTGCATTTCCAAAAAAACGTCTCAAAAACGTCCAAAAGTCTCTTGTTTATGTAGTCTGGTTTCGCCCACCTATTGCTCACAGCTCCATTTTCTTTTTCGCTAACATGTGCAACTGTGCTTTGCGGAGCCATATATGACACGACACAGTCCTGCCAGGTCTCCTCCAGTAAAGATGAGTTTGACATGAGTGAATGAATGAACCATAGTCTCCTCTATTGCAGATGATTATTTATGATGAGCTTTAAGTGACTGAGTGAGATAGACAGTGAATAATGACTGGTTGTGTTGGTGTCTCCATCTCTCTGACAGAGGGGGCAGCCAGTGGACTAGGCCTTCAGTTCTTCCTGGAGGATGGTGTCCCAGTGGACCCAGCTCTACTCAGGCATCATGTGGAGGAGGTCCTGGCTGATATCATCTCCACTATGCTGGGCCAGAGGGAGGGACGGACAGAGCCCGCAGCTCCCAGCACTCAGCAGCAGCCAGCTGCACCAGAGGTACACAAACACACACACTTACACTTTCACACACACACACTCTCTCTCTCACACACACACACACAGTTTTTGTATATTAAAAATGATTTCCCTAGTAGATGGTCTTGCCCAAAATGACAGCCTCATTGTGAAGGTGTTTCATATGTTGTCAGTATGTTTGCATGTTATCAATTGCTCTACTAGTCACCCATACACAAAACGATTTGAAATCATTGTACTTGCTAAGCCTTTCTAACATATGGTACAAGTTACTTCCTAAGTGTATATACATTATAAAGTAAATATATGTCTTTTTTTATAGATTCATATGTAACACGAGTAAAGCCATTATATCATGTGTGACCAGCAATGATTCGTAATCCATTTAACCTCAGATAGTAGTAGTTATTGACAGCGGTGCACGTTCTGTTTTCACCAAATAATTCGGTCCCTTTTAGGAGGCTGAGGTCCCCTCCCCGGTCCCCACCCCTGTGGCCACTCCAGAGCCCAGCATCAGACAGAGCCCTCCACCCCGCAGCCACCCCCAGACCCCTCTGGACACCCCCCAGCCCTCGGAGCAGTGCTCCCCAGAACAGTCAACCAACGAGCCTGAACCACAACTCACCACTCCAGGTCAGAGGGCACACACACACACACACCCACACGCACACGCACTCGCACACGCACCCGCTCACGCACACACAAACACACACTCACACTCACACATTCACGCACACACATACCGTCACCGCAGTACACAGGAACTGGCATAAATATAACACTCCTTGTGTCATACCCATGTGAATCCATGTACGGTGTGTTAGCCAACAGCATACCATACAAGGTCTGGATTACCATACCCATTGCACTGACTGCTCAGTGTTCATGCTGCTCAATGGAGGAGCTGTAAGTGGTCAGCGGTCTTTAACATTGCAGTCTTTGACAGGTGATTTCATGTCTGATCAGAGGAAATAAGAGGTTGTCATTGAGTCGGTCACACACACAAAAATCACGTATTCCATATTTTCCCTGTTTGTGTCAACGCTTCAGAAGTGGAACAGCCTCCGGTCGCCACACCCTCTACTACTCCTGTTCAGTCGCCCCCTAGAGTGACCACGCCCTCCCCGCCACCACCGACCCACGCTCTGGCCAGCCTCCGGAACAACCCCTGGGGAGACGCAGAGCTCCCGCTAAAAGAGGAGGAGCCTCACAGCGAGAAGGAGGAGCCACTCCAGCCCACACCAGTGTGAGTGACAGGCCTCAGACTATACCTAAAACATCTGACAAAACCAGCTCAGCTCAACTCTCTTGTCTCGTAGTTAATTTATTCCGTTAGCAAATGCTTTTCTCCTAAGTGAATTACAGATATACGTTTCATTAGTAGCCTATGTGTGCTCCCTTGGACCCATGATCTTGGTGTTATTAGTACTGTCGGTAGACAATGGGTGGTCGTGGTAACAGGAAGTAATTCTGGTCTGTGATTGGTTACTTCCTGGAATCAGATAGTCTGCTTACCACCCATTGTCTACCGACAAGTACCATGCACCAGCTGCCCTAACAGTCAAGCCACAGAATCTCTTACATTCAATGGCCACCACTTCTATGATCTGATATAAGTATCGAACAAGGAATGAGTGGCAAAGAATGGTACAGACGTAGCTGTGAAGAAGTTATTTTGAACCACAGCTCCCCCTGCTGCTTTCACTATGAACTGCTTCTAAAATGGAAACTTGTTCTTCTGAGGTTCAAATCTTTGATCTCTTCTGAGAAAGCAAGAAGTGCATTCAAATGATTGTTTTGAACAAACAGCCGTGTATTGATCAATAGTCTCAGTCAACCAGACTGTGGGCTTTGAGCTCAGATGTATAGATCAAGGCCGCATTAGCTGAGAACATGTTTTGACTTGAGTGATATCTGAAGGGGAAGGGAGGGGAAATCAATAGAGACAGACTTGCATAAGACCTGTCTTGGTTAATAGATAAGAGGAGACATTAGTGAGCTTGTGCTGTCCACCTCACACCTTTTAAATTTGACACGTTGAATTACGTCTGACACGCCTGCACTCACCCTCAATATTTGAGAAGAAGCAGCTCGATACGTAGTTATTCAGTACAGGGAAACTTTTATCCAAAGTAAGTGACATATACTGTCAGTGAAACACAACTTCAATAGAAATGATTTCTAGCAACTGATAAGATATGCATCATCACAGTGGAGTGCACGGCAGCATCTATGACCTCTGCGTGTAACAACTGAGGAAGAGGAACAGTGTTGAAGATGTTCAAGAGCAACAAACATCCAAAGGAACACTGTCAGTCAGGTCCCAGTGTATGAGACCACCCCGACAGTAGCTGAATCCTGAGCAGACCTGGTCCTGATAGGACTATGTTTGTTCCAGATTAGGCGGCTTTTGAGACTAGGCCCAGTGACCATGCAGATGTTTTAGAGCAAGGTTGTCCATTCCAGCACTGCAATACCTTGGTGATAACAAATGCTGTCAGGCAGTAGTGGGCTGGATAGAATATAGGCCCTTATGAGTCTTGTAAAAGCAGCATTAAAGCATGCATTGCACTGCTGGGATTGATGTTTATAGTAGAGTTAAGACCAGAGGTGTGGCTGCATCTGATCATCTCCAGTAGAGAAACTCTGCTAGCTTGCAGGCCCACCAGAAGGGAGTTCCAGTCATCCTGTTGTGATGTAGGGCGGTAGAGACTCTCTGATCGATCCCTTTTATGGATTCTTGTCGTCTCATCTCCTTTCCTTCTCTCCCTGTCTCCCTCATGCCGTGGTCATTTCCTACCTCCACCTTGGCAGTATAATGTCTGTGGCCAGAGAGGAAGAGGCCATCCTCCTATCTCCTCCTGCAGCCAAACCTCAGACTCCAGGGCCTCCTCCTGCCGCCAGCTCTCCACCTCCTGCTCCTGCTACTCCTCCTCCTCTCTCTCCCTCCTCCACGGAGGAGAGCAGTTCTGGCGTCTCGCTGACTGAGACGGAGGCCGCGGGGAGACACATCTCGGAGGGCGAGCTGCTTCTCAGCTACAGCCACATAGCAGCAGCCAGAGGTATTTACATTAACAGTCCGCACATATATCTAAACACTGTTCCAATATACATAAACACATACCTCTACAGCCATTCATACTCGCAGAGTTCACCTTTACCTTATGCAGCCATATTCATTGTCTGTATACATAATTATATCTACTCCTACATAGCTGAGGTCGAAAGTGCTCAGGAGGCATATAACACAACCACACATACATGCTAAAAAACTGGGCATGCTGCTCAAGTATATATCCAATAATAACCCGCTCTCACAATCAAGATCTAATCTGAGTGAAGACAGTAATATGAAGGATGTCAGTTGAGTGGATCACCTACAATGCTCTTACTGGTTGGTGGACATTAATCTTCCACAGCTCTGGAAGAGGAGGGTCTGATCATGCCCAACCTGAACGCCAGTCTGGCCAGCTCTCTTCTGGGCGTGCAGGACATGGTGAGCGTCCCTTTCATTCAGGATCAAGCTGAGCTCATCTAGGTTGACAGAATTGTAAACTGTAGCATGATTGATGTTATACGAAACATTTTCTCTGCAGTTGCCAATATACTTACAACAGATAGTTATGCCAGGTCACTACATCATCAACGTAATTCATAAAACTTGCAAATTATAAAGCTGTGCTACATGTAGTGCTTTTTGTATGTGTGCTGTTTGTGTCTTCACTAAAAAAGGCAATTTGCCCAGACTACAAATATTCTAAATCTGTCCTTGGTATCCATGACTGATTGATTGTCTCTTGAATTAGAACACATCACTGTGAGCTGTTTACAGATCTGCTGACAACATAAGACAAAAGTCTGACTGATAGTATTGTGACTTGAGTGGATGGACTTCTCTTCTTCCCGTTGTGACTCAGGACTATGACCCACCTAGTGAAGGTCAGGTGATCCTAAGACCACACCCACGGTCTCACCACGACCCAATCCTGGCTCTGCTGGCCCGTATGGATCAAGGCCCAGTCATACAGGAGCATGCTGAGGTAACAGTTCCCATGACCTTTCCCGATCTTTGACCTGTGAGCTGAGTGGTTCATAGGCATTAATATCTAGAAGCATCAGGGAGTGAGACCGCCAGTTTGGCAGGACATTTTGCCATGTAGAACAATCAATCAATCAATCAATTTATTTATTTGATCAAGAGGGACAGTATAAATTCATGAACATTAAAATGTACCCAATTATAGCCAAAAGGCTAGTTGCCATTGGCAGTCCTCCTGCCAGAGTGAAAAAAGGATATACAACCTAAAAAAAAAGGCTTTAATGTATATATCAAACATAACATTGACAATATATCAAAAATAAAATAAAATCCCAATATACAAGCTCCACTTAGTCCTCAACCATGGGTAGAAGGGAAAGAACAAAGTGGTAACCAAAAATAATCCAGTATGTTATGTGGATGTGAATGTGACGCTCCAAATGTATCAATATTGGGAGGATGTCCATAAACTCAGGTGCCGTGGGCACATCCTGTGGGTATGTCTAACATGTGTTCCTGTATGATAGTTGTGTCTTTACCATGGCGTGTGTATAGCATCCCACGGAAATATGGAGCTGGTATCAAGAATTGCTTTACAAAAAAAGTATCTTTGTTTCAACACGGGCTTAAGACCTCATAGTGTAAGTGTAGAGATCGCCACCAGGGGGCACTAGAACCACAGCTATGGATGGTCTCTCCTGATGTAGTTTAACCTTGGCCAAGATGGTGTTTCAAAAGTCCAGACCCATTCCAGTGCTCTATGCCGCTCTTCACAGGACGTGTGTGTGTGTGTGTGTGTGTGTGTGTGTGTGATCTTACGTGTGTGTGTAATCTTACGTGCGTGCGTGTGCTTGTGTGTGTGTGTGTGTCTGTGTGTATATCAGAGGTCCTGGGATGAGGGCAGCAGTGCAGGCGAGGTGAGTGAAGGCCAGAGACCCCTTCTTACAGCAGCAGGACAGAGTGCGATGACTGGACACACACTCCTGGAGCCCACACACACACACAGAGCAATGCTGACATCACCTGGACAACTCACTGAAACAGGTACGCTCGCACACAGGCATAAGTATATGTGTATAGTATACAATATACGTCTATACGTGATCTGTACTGTTAAGAATTCTGTTACCAGAGTCTGGACATACTCAAGAAGCCAGTCTTACACACCAAGCAACAACATGTTTTGTTTTTTTTCTACACTTTTGCCAGATCCAAAAGTAGTACACACAGTACTGTCTACCCCTAATGACTTAAATTACTGAGACTACTTGGTTCAGTCAGCCATTACTGAGACTGCTGTTGTTTGGTCCGTTATCTGCTCCATCACCCTGCTGTCATTATGAGGAGAGACACTAGCACGTCAGTCACCAACATCAGTCAGACAGCCTTATCCTGTTGCTGTTTACCGCACGGTGTCTGACGTGAGCCGTAAATCAGGCCGATGCGGTACACTAATCTGGTGACGGATGGTGGTCTCCTATCTAGCAGCCAACGGTGAGAAGTGTCTGGCTCACAGAGAGGGGGAATGTGAAGCATCTGGTCTGTTTTCCATCAGTTTATAATACCAAAATGCACAACTATGTAACGGTATAGGCGTACAAGACCATCTCCTTCAGTATGCAGGAGCTGTGCCATGTTCATGACACGTATACATTCACATGCACGCACTCACACACACACACACACAAACACACACACACACACACACACATACACACACACACACACACGCAGAAAAGAGTCCAATTGCAACACACCACTATACCCCTTCTCCACCACAAACCTCAGCATTCTCAATCTTTTCCCACCCCATGAAATCCACCTGATGTTCCTCTGTAGCGTTTTTGACAAGCAGCCCTGGCCCTCCCAGCCCGACCCCCGCACGAGGGTGCGCTACAGGAGGGGTACAGCTTTGGGGTGGTCCACACCTCGCCCCCGCAGCCCCCGGAACCTGGGGGAGAGTGTGGATGAAAGATGGGGAAGTGGAGCAGGAGGTGGGGTGACAGGGGCCTGGGCCGTGGAGATGTTTGTGTTGTGGGCTGGTGGTGAGAGGAGAGACAGAGCGAGACCGGGCTTGCTCAGAAGGGACGTCAGGCCACTCCGCTCTGGATTCTCCATCAGTGGGAGGAGGTGGAGGAGGAGAACTGAGTGGGGAGGGAGTAGGAAGGGGTGGAGTCAGGCAGTAGGTCTTCAGTGGAAGGTCTTTTTTGTGTGTGTGTTTCCCTTTTATTTGAGTGTCTAGTGCTGGTTTATTTGTGTCTTTGGATTTACAGGACACAGTGGGGGTCTCCATACATCTGAGGTTTCCTCAGTGACAGATTCATTTTACTTGCCTTGATCTCCTCTCTCTATATATATATCTCTCTCTCTTTCTCTCTATTTCTCTTTATGTCTGTGTAGTCGTTTATTTGAAGTGTGTTGATGTTTGTAATAAATGATGGCAGTGTTACTGTCATGCCATCAAAGCCCATCCAGATCTCTCCATGTGTGGCCGAACAATCTGATTAACGTCCCTCAAAAGTCATTAAGCCTTTGAGAAAGCACTGGGGCTGCAGCTAGCCTGCTTTCTGTGTCTCGAAGGAAGAGCTGTGAATCGTCCTCTCCATCAGATCAATATTTGTCTCGTTTTAGAGGTCCCTCCTGCCACAGTGTGTGGCTTGTTTTTCTGGCCTGAACTTTGAAGCTGTGAGAAGTCACAGAACTTTCTTTTGCTCTTTCTCGCTCTCGCTCCCTTTTTCTCTCTCTCTCTCTCTCTCTCTCTGTCTCTCTCAGGCCCCATTTACATGAAGCCTAGATTCACTGAATAGGGTTCATTTTTCACACGAATCGAATCTTTTAATTTCGTAAAGACGGAGCCTGGTAACGAGAGGTTTGCGTAAAAACGGAGCAACCAGATTGTGTTGAACGGGCTGTAGTACATACCCCACGCCTGTGGGTGGCGCTTTAGCGCTGCTACATACAACTGAAAAAACTCAAAAACGTAGAAGAAAGCACTAAACAGCACACGGTAAAGGAGCACAGCACACGGATAAACACATTACACAAGACATTCAAGCTCCAATTAGCAACATTACATTATGGTGGTTAATAAAATCAGTGGTCAGACTAAAGGTTATGCGAAAATGAATTATATTTTCTATTGATAATAAAGAGTTTGGAACAGTACAACATGACATGTCTGTCATCCCATTTCCCATGAGGCTTTGCTCCGACCATTCTACATTAATATACGAAGAAAAAAGCTAATTAATTCGCTGGCCAATTTATATTTGTGGTCATGAAAGTTATATAACGTCTGAATAAAAAGAATTAGATCAAGATAGGAGGCTAAACAAAAATCAGTGGGCTGGATTAATGAGAGTGAATTTGAGACCCACCACGAGTGAGATGTAAACGGAGAACAAGTGTTATATATATTGGTTAGAGTTCACATAGCGATCACGTGGGGCAATGACGGCATCAGGTTGCGTGAATCCGTGCAGGCGAACACCAGCCCCCGTACCGATTCAAATCTACTCACTTTCTACCCCCGATTCGGATTGTTGCGGATACCGTGTGCCGGTAGAGAGTGTTCATCTAAATGATAGGGCTATCTGTATTCTGAACTTTACGGACGCAGACAAACTAGACTTCGTCTGTACATGGCCTCAGGCACACACAGAGACAAGCACACATACACAGACACACACACACTCACATACCCCTTTCCTTCACACATGCAAGCATTTGTATTACACATATACACACATCAGTAGCTCTCATTTGTGCGTGCACACACACACACACACTCCCCCCCCCCCCCCCCCCCGAAGGAGAGCACAGAGAGGGTGCTGTGGGTCTGGATGAGAGCTTTCATGTTGCTGGTGCTGCTGGCCCAATACTGACTGCTCCAGCATGGTGGGGGGGGGGTCAGTGAGGCTCCTGACTTATGAGAGGGCTCTGTCGGGAGAGAGAGAGTCCTGGATCCACAGCTCCCTTCCTGTCCAGCCCTAAACCAATATTTACCTTCCACACAAGCAACTCAACTCACAGCACACAAAAAAATTAAAATAACGAGAAATAAAACACAGCCACAGTGTAGGTCCGAGAGAGCGGGCTGTGCTGTGAGGGCAGAGAGGACACACACATGCATGTACTCACACACATGCGTGTACTCACACACACACACTCATACATGCACTCACACACACACACTCATACATGCACTCGCACACACTCATACATGCACTCACACACATGCGTGTACTCACACACACACACTCATACATGCACTCACACACACACACTCATACATGCACTCACACACACACACTCATACATGCACTCACACACACACACTCATACATGCACTCACACACACACACTCTTACATGCACTCGCACACACACACTCATACATGCACTCACACACACACACACACACACACTCATACAAGCACTCACATACACACACACACACACACACACACTCATGCATGTACTCACACACACACATGCATGTACTCACAAACACACACACACACACACATGCATGTACTCACAAACACACACACACGCATGCATGTACTCACAAACACACACACACATGCATGTACTCACACACACACTCACACATGCAAGTACTCACACACACACACACACACACACACATGCATGTACTCACACACACACTCACACATGCAAGTACTCACAAACACACACACACACACACACATGCATGTACTCACACACACACTCACACATGCAAGTACTCACACACACACACACACACACATGCATGTACTCACACACACACTCACACATGCAAGTACTCACAAACACACACACACACACACACATGCATGTACTCACACAAACACACACACATGCTCACACATACACAGAGACGAGAGCCGTGTTTTTGACTTAAAAGCAATTCTGTTCTTCTCTTCGTGTGGAAGCGTTTAAGACAAAGTAAGAAAAGGCCATAGACTTAATGACAATGTGAACATTAGTAGGGGGGTGGGGGCGTGTACTGCATGTCTGCATTGTGGCATCTGCCCAAACTCACTGAGATTCCCACGGCCAAGCCGCAGAAAAACAGCTGCTCCATTCCACGTACAGATCATTCAGAAGCTCCTCTCTGGTGTCAGCCATGCGAAGACAGGCTTTGAAAGATGATCACCAGGGCTTTGGCTTCGTGTGTTTGTGTTTCTGTGTCCTTGTCTGTGTGTTTGTGTGTGCTTTTGTGTCTGTGTTTGCGAGCGCTCAGTTGGCTCAAACCTTACATACGTACATTTCAGCAGAAGACTCCATATGTTTTTCAGTATATGCCACTTTAGTGGCCTCTGTGGTCTACACACACACACACAAACACACACAAACACACACACCAATCCATCTTCTGTGTGTGTTGGAAAGAGAAAGACATTTAGCACACTGCTCTCAGTTTACTTTGTTGCTGTTATTTATTGTCAGTCAGCGGTTGAACAAACAAATGACGGCATGTCTTCAGGGAGTCGTAAGTGTGTGTGAGGTTGCTTTCCACTACTGTACGCATCCCCGTTGTGTGTGTTTCCATGTCTCTCTCCACGTTTCTGTGTACTCACGCCTCCATGTCCTCCAGGTGAGGCTGGGCTGCTGTCCACAGACACTGGGCTCCGGGCCAGCCAGACCGGGCAGCACAGGCCCATGTCTGGGACCAACACCCCCCCACCCGGCACAGCTAGACCTGCCAGGCCTCCATCCACGTCAGGCCGCTCAGCCAGCCCAGAGGAGGCACATATCATGGTGAACTCCTCCCCAGTGCTCGCATCCTCTTTTGCACTCACACACACACACACACACACACACACACACACACACACACACATAATCACAAGCACATGCAGATACCATCACATGCTCATACACACTGTACAAACACCCAATACAAAAAACCCATAAACATACATTCGCACTCATACATGTACATACACTCACAGACACACTCATACCGGCACACAAGTGCACACACACCATCCAAAGTCATATATATACTTTCACACTCACACATGCCATCCATGCATGCAAAAACATGCAGTCAAACACCACACACCCGTACACTTTTACACACACTCTATACAGATACTCTCACAAACAGATGCACACACATACATACACTTATCCACACACACACACACACACACACACACACACCACACATACTTATACACACACAAAACCTCGCACACAAATACACAAACTCGAACACACTCTATACAGATACTCTCACACACAGATGCACACACATATACACATACACACATACAATGATCCACACACACACACACACAAGCTTGCACACATGAATGCCTTTCTCTTGGCAGGCGTATACCTGTTTTCTCTTGGCAGGCAGATGCAGACGATGAGGCCAGACGTTGCTCATATGTTATCTTTTGCCACAATCGTGTTCAGGGCAGAGTACGCTCATTGTTGAATCGCACCGCCTTCCATGCAGATTTTACCCTGGATTTGTACTTGGCTTATCCACGTCCCTGTTGAAAGGATAGAAAAACGGCGGTAGCGTTTCTGTCGCCACGCTTAAATCCAATACAGCTCCATCTTAGTAAGCCCCCCCCCCCCCCCCCCCCCCCCAGTTTAGATGCTCTTAGCGTACAGAGGCCCGTCCTGTGAAATGTTTTCATTGTGCTTAAATCATTATTTATATTCTGCCTTTAAGTGGATTAATTTCGGTCACAGATTAACTCAAGCACTGATGAACTGCAAATATTTTCGCTTTGGTATGAAAAATTCAACACTGTTAACAAAGTGACTGCATCTGAAAAGGAATTAGAAAGCAATGAGCCGTGGCCCAGTTCCTAGTGTTGTTGCAGTAATGTTGGTCTCTGTAGGGATACTGCGTAAGTGTTTAACATGACGAATGACAGGGCGTGCACACTTAGGTAAGCACCTGCTAATGTTCCAGACGGGAGCTGGCTTTTCACTAGACTTTCCCCTCTTTTTTTTTGTTAAATGTGCAATAAAGACAGAGTGCCATTCGCACACACCGCTACGGCTAGTCTGGGAGCCCCTTGCCTGTATACTGGACATATGGGGGGATTTTACCCAGGAAATGGGGAAGAAACTGTGAGTGTGTGTGTTCTCTGCTGACTACCCCTATCCCACTGTTCCCATCTAATCCTTCTCTTTAATGCAATATCTTCCTATTCCTTCTCTCTCCTCCTCTTTTGTCCTCTCCCCTTTCAACGCTTTGATCTTTTTCTCCTTCTTTTCTCCATCCTCCTTTCCTTTATCCTTCCCTTCCCCTGTCTCTCTATCCCCCCATATGCCCTCCCTGCTCATTCTCTCTCTCCCTCTTTCCTGTCTCCTTCCTCCTCCCTCCTCCTCTCTGTAGGCTCCGGATCCTTTTGTTCAGCCGGCACACAGACCCGCTCCTATCCTGGTGAGGCAGTGTGAGCAGCAGGCCCCGCGGGACTCCTACAGGCCAGGTACTGTCTCTATACCAGTGCCCTCCTCTCACCCTCCAGATTATCCCTCAGCACACACACACACACACACACACACACACACACACACACACACACACACACACACACACACACACACACACACACGTACAGCCTAAGTGTGTCGCTCTGAGGTAGAGCCCAGAGCAACACTGTCACATTTGCATACAAACCTCCTGAAGAGCCTAGATAATAGCTATGATGTCAAGTCTTGTGTGTGGACAGGTAAAGACCAACCCATTTTCTCTCTGTCTCTATCTATCTCTCTCTCTCTCTCTCTCTCTCTGTCTCTCTGCGCTCACGGTTTTAAGGCTGTCATTTTGTGTGCGTGGGCAATAGCCCAGACCTCGGTGAAACACGGCCATGTCGCCAGGCTTCCCCCACCACACCTTCTCACAGCTGTCTCTTTGTTGCTGTTGTTGCTGTCCTCTCCACAAGAAAAATGAACCACATTGTTCCCCTTTCAGCCACTAGATGGCAGTGTGCCTGTGCTCCTCCCTCCGTCCCTCTCTCCCTCCCTGTGTCTGGGCCTGGCCTCTCTGGGGGGAGACTGTCAGCCCTCGTGTCGGTTGTGTGTCCTCCTCGCCAGGCTCACGGGAGCCCTAAAAGCGCCAGTGTCAGCTAACGGCTCACACGTCCAGGTGGGGGGGGGGGGGTTGGGATGGAGCAAGGAAGCAGCAGCTGGGTCAGACTGCCAGGTGTTTTAGAAGGAGAAGCCTAGGTTGGACGGAGAGTGGAGTGTGTGTGTATGTGTTTGTGACTGGGTGTGTGGGTGTGTCTGTGTCTGTGTATGTGTATGTGTGTGTGTGTTTGTGACTGGGTGTGTGGGTGTGTCTGTGTCTGTGTATGTGTATGTGTGTGTGTGTGTGTGTGTGTGTGTGTGTGTCTGTGTGTGTGTGTGTGTTCCCATATTGGATGGGAAGGAGGGCAATGAAGTGCAAATTGGTGCACTTCACTGGAGAGAGAGGGCGACTGTCTGTCACTGTCACTGACATGTTCTGTCTTTATTATTTTGACATTCTCTCTGATTTATAGAGCTGGATTTCATGGTATAAGGTTAGAGGGAACCAGGAAAAGGATGAGTGCAAAGAGAAGGACGCTGGTCAGTGTTTTAATGATCTCTGTGCGCCCCACTGTTTTTAGAAGGTTTAACAAGACGCCATCGAGGCAGCACCTGGGCCCGAACCCATATACTGAGAAGGAGCGAGGTGGTTCCCTTGTGTGAGAACCTTTTACAGCACTGCGTACAGCTAAGGCAACTTTACCCACACACACCAAAGGATACATTTCACTGCACACGTGCCCCACTGCCCAGTCCCCTGGTTCTCTTGTCTTCCATACAAGTGGGTTGGAACTTTGTGCCAAGTAGGTCAACATCGGAGTAGGTCTTTGTGCTATTTAAAAACTCCAACGTAACTTTAAGTGTGATGGGACTAGGTAATGTGGGTCTCCCTCTGCACTCTGAGCACTGCAACAGTCTTCTATTGGTTCTCTGAGGAACATTGAAGGACTAAGAACTGTTGTAAGTACTAAGAATTGTGTGGGGGTTCCAAGGGTTGTTTGGTTATCATCATACCCGTTTTGCGTAAAAAATGTGTAAAAAAAGGCTTAGTAGCTGTTAGTAGCTACTGGTATGCAACCATAAACATGAATGGAAAAACAGTTGTTTTGGGAACAGTTGTTAAGATTCATTTCATATTGACATAGCTCTGAGCAAGTACTACATTTAGCTCTGTGCCAGCGATGCACGTTGCTGTTTTGTTTACTCTTTTGCATCAGTGGCCATGTGGTTGGTTTTTATGCTTATGATTCTATTTCAAGTTATATAACCGCCCATGTAATGACTCCGCAAGGACAAGCTGCTTTGACTGACTTCAGCTCTGGGGGCAAAATTGCGTAAAATGTGGGTCGGGGTTGGTTCACCTGATATGAAATGGAATGGGGACAGAAAGTGGGTCCTGGGCATTTGAATATTTATGCCGTTTTTGCACCTGTGGAAGAAGAGCAGACGGGGCCTTTACGTTATGTTGCATACAGGTTTGCCAGGGCCACACGAGGTGACTTGACGAGTAGAAGGCCAGTTTATGCCCTCGGCATTCGTGGGGGTGTGCGCGCACGTGTGTGTGAGCGTGTGTGTGTATGTAGGAGCATTAGATAAACTCTGAGTTATCTCGGGCTTTGCCGGAACGCTGTTTTTGAATGTCAGACTTTTTGGTGTGTCAGTGCATGACTTTAGGCACTCATGGTGGAGCGGATGCACCCGTAGGGTGGAGCCAGATGCTCACCTGCATTTTAATGACCCCGCCACTTGTATTATTCATTCCTCTGAAAATGGCCCCCCAATGCTCTCTGCCTTGTCTCCCGTCTTCTGATGCCTCAGTGTCCTGTCCACCCCCGCCCTGCTCTCGTCGTCTGTTTTCCGGCACTCTTCCCCATCCATCTGCACCCTTTAGCTCCAGCTCAGCTGTCCTGTGCTATCACCTCTTGTCTCTTCTCATGTCATAGCCCCTACCATCCGTTCTCCTCTTCCTCTTTTCTCCTTTCTCGCCTTAATCTTTGTCATCCCTCTCTCCGCTACAGTTCTCTCAGCAGGGTTCCCACGGTCATGGGAATCCGGGAAAAGTCATGACATTCAGTCAAGTAGTCACTGAAAGTTTTGGAGAGGTCATGAATGTTGTGGTGTGTAGGTCTAATGAAATGAATGATGTTAATGTGCTCTTCCATGGATGCTTCGCTGTGCCTATTAGAAGTAAATTAGATGGAATTGGTTGTTTGATTTTCATTTGATGTTTAGGCCCTACCTGTAGAGTAAAGTGTGCCATCTTGGTACATGTAGGTTGTGAACATTTATAGAAATTTCATTCAAATTGAATTTCCTTCATTATGGAAACGTTTTGCAATGTTGTCAATGATAATGGGTGGGAACCCTATGTCAGGCACAGGGCTTAGCATTCCCCTCCCCTCTCCTCCCCTTCCCTCTCTCATGAGGCAGTACCTGTTAGTCATGTGACCATTGTCATGTGACTATCCGACATGAGACATACATGGTCTGTGTCTTCTCTACCAGTTTGCAGCATATAATACGAACAGATCTCATTGCGTATGTCCATGTTGTTCTGCACACACAGCACAAAGGTATAGCAAATCCGTGACCATGATGTCTTGATATCCCCTGACTGTGACGAGGTCATGCTTTGTTTCGTGTTTTGTTTGCCTTGGCCTGGCATGAGGCCGCACTGCACCACACCACTCACACCTTCCCCACAAACTGTGCGTCACCTCGCCTGCCATTCTCCCTCCAGCTGTCCCCCGCACCAGGACAAAAGCCTCATCAGCCCAAGGACGGCCGCTCTGCAGGCAAGCCGGCGCACATTTGTCTCCCTGTGGCTCCTGGTAGAGTAGAGTCTCTCACCTCACAGAAAAGGAGCACTGATTGTCTTGAGCAACGAATCATTCCACAGACCCAGAGGCCAGATCGTATAATGGAAATCTTCGACGCTGCCATAATATAAGTACAGCATTCTTTTTACAGTGGGTTACACCTGGGCCGGAACAAAACAGAATAAAATGACAATGTGGCCGTCCGTGTTTGCACACGGTGATGACCTGGCACACCGACAGCTACTAGCGGTGAGCCTGGGGTGTGTGATTTGTCACACGGTGTCTTTTTGAAGAATAGTATTCCCTAAGATAGGTCCATAGAGTGGGTGGTGGGTAATGATGAACACCTCTTGGCCTATAGATCCAGCGGGCTGTTAAGTGTAACAATGGGCTGTTTGTGAGAGACTGGCTGGCTCTTGTGCTGATCAGTGGTGGAGTGGTGCAGTCAGGCTCCCACCAGGTCTGTGCATCTGCCAGCCTGATGCCTATCTCGCCCTTTTGCACCCCGTCAGAGCCCTCTAAGCAGAATGGATGCTCTGTTCACACACACACACACACACACACACACACACACACACACACACACACACACAGAGAGAGACACACACTGACACACAAGCACACACACACACAAACACACTCACACACTCACTCTCCCCCACCATACACATACAAACACACACATACTCATGTGTGCACATATTCACACTCACACACTCACTCTCCCCCGCCATACACATACACACACAGACTTATACTCAAGTGTGCACATATTCACACTCACACTCACACACACACACACACACACACACACACACACACAGACCAAGAGGTACCTCGCCACAGGCCCTCCGGCCTTGACATCCAGCAGAGAGTGAAATGTGAATGGGCTCACTATGACCAGTCGGTCGGCTAACGGCTCCTGGTTGGTAAAAGGCACTGCCTGTGGGTTGAATCCCTTCTCAGTTTTTCATTTCATAGAACATTATCATGCACTATTTGATTAAATTATAGGTGGGTTTTTATCTGGTCATAGCCTTGAAACGGATATCCAGGCAGTCCCATTTAAGTGTAGCACAGTTCTTTTTTTCAACGTTTAATATACTTGACACATTAACAGCCACACCTTTAAAGGCGTGTGTGTGTGTGTGTGTGTGTGTGTGTGTGTGTGTGTGTGTGTGTGTGTGTGTGTGTGTGTGTGTGTGTGTGTGTGTGTCTCTCTCTATCTATCCCCATGAGCTTGGCACAGTCTGTATTCACCACTCAGCCCTCGTAGCTGAACACTGGCTTGCTGTTTGGGAGATGTTGATCTTCGTTCGGAGGAGAGAGGTGGGGGTGATATTTCTGGGAAGAAAAGGTGTGTGTCTGCCTGGCACTCTCACATGCACAAGCTCCCACCTCCACACACACTCATACACACACACGCTCATACACACACTCTGCCCTGCCCTCCTCCGGCTTTTAGGCAGTGTTTTTTCGGGGGGATCAGAGTGTGTTTCGTGCCACTGGACTTCTGCCGGAGCTCAGGCCTAAATCCTCCCATTTCTCCTCCACTCCCAACTTCGCTCCAGGTCAGCAAGTCCTTCTGCTCAGCTCCCATCCCAACACTGCCTCTCTTTCTCTCTATTTTGCTTTCTCTATCCTTCTATCTCTTTGTCTTTCTCTCTCTCTCTATTTCTCTCTCTCTTTCTCTCTCTCCAAGAGACGCCCAGAGCCGTTATTATCCGAAAAAATACAAACCTTGTAGACAGGATATGTTAAAATCCATGCGAGTAGGGCCAGATGGTATTTAATATATTTTCTCTCCCCATCCATTTCTCAACTGTGAAAAACCTGCGTGTTTTATCTTGCTTGATGTGGTCAACCTCTACCATTTCTCCATGCTTGTTGGAAAACTGGCCCACAAAGGTGTGCTTGCCATTATAAACTATCATGTTTGTTCAAGTCTTATTTTCGCTCTTGCCCCCCTGTGTCTCTCCAAACCTCTCTCTCTCTCTCTCTCTCTCTCTCTCTCTCTCTCTCTCTCTCTCTCTCTCTCTCTCTCTCTCTCGACCTTTGGCTCTCACATATATCCGTACACATATGCACACAAACTGTCTGTCTCTCTCTCACACTCCTGCTCTTTCTCAACCCTTTTCTTTATCTCACCCTCTCTCTTTCTCTCTGTCTCTCTGTCCTTCCTCCCTCCCTCCTCTCAGTTTGGGGTCGCATAGTCAGGACCTTTCATATTCCCCTATTCTAACTGTGCAGAAAAGCATACAAACACTACACTACAGACACACACACACATACTGAGAGAGAGAGAGAGAGAGAGAGAGAGAGAGAGAGAGAGACCCAGTTTCTACTTCTTTCTCCTGGTGTCTGCACGTGAGGAGAGGAGAGGAGAGGCGAGGCGAGGCGACTCCTATGGTGGATGTTGGGAACAGGGAGCGGGGTTAAGCCAGAAGCAGGAGTAGGGGGGCGGGGGCAGGCTTGATTATTTACTCAGGCCAAAACTGGATGTCTGGTCTCTGGTCTCTTTTGTGCTGAGAGATGGACAAGTTAAGTGCACTGTGTTAAACAAGTCGGGCCCACGCGGGCTGATAGCCAAGATTTAATGCCGTCACTGCAGTATAAACAAACACAGGAGATGCCGGAGGGGTGAGATGCGTTTGAGCCTACATGCTACCCCGTTTCCACCCTCCTTCATGGCCTCCTTCTCCCGTCTCTCTCCCTCTCCTTTACTTTCTCTTTCTCTCTCTCATTTTCTTCCTCTCTCTTTCTCTCCCTCTCCTTCACTCCCTTTCCTTTTCTTTCTCTCTCTCTGGCTCTCAGACATGGCTACTCTACACAGACTTGCTGAAAGACAAACTTGACGAAAGGAAAAGGGTGGAGGATGAATGTAGAATCTGGGGGAGAAACTATGAGAAACAATGAGCTCATCTCTGTCTCCTGGCGTTACACTGAGGAGGGTTTTTTTTTTTATCCTGCATGGATGTTCTAGGTTGATCTGTCGTAAATGGTCAGTGTTTGGCTGGCGACGTGGGCTCTAAACGACCACCCCCCCCCCCCGTTTCTCTGAAAATGGCGGGCTAACCAAATGATGCCGAACACGGGTGGCTGTACTGAGAGGGATTCGCCAGTGTTTTCACTGCGTCCATGAGCAGGAAGTAAAGGAACAATAATCCGATCCGGCACAAGAAAAACAAACAAAAGCGGAAAGCGCGGTTTTCTTTGTCTGCAATGTGCTGCTACCGGAGCGGACCAGAGCACCTTCCCCCTGACCATCCCCCATCCCCACGTAAACCCCTCCACACACACTCATTCACACACACACACACACACACACACACTCACTCATTCACACTCACACACACACACACACACACACACACAGCCCTCTCTGCTACCCTCCTCTGTGGCGCTGGCTCTGCTCTCTGTAATAACACACTGAGTAAACACTGCCGAGAGAGAGAGGCAGAGAGGACTATTTTAGCCCCCCTGCCCTGGCTCTGGGCCCACCCCCATCTTCCCATTGCTGCTCCGTGGAGACTGAGAGCAGAGGTGATGGATAGAAAAAGAGAGACGGAGAGGGAGAGAGAGACATAGAAAAACAGGTTTTGAAACATGGTTGGATAGCTGTCGTTGTCATGCCCTGTCACAGGACCTCCATGTTCTAGTCAGTTGCTGTCTCCTCCTTGCTCTGTTTTGTCCGACAGACCAAAAGAGACTGGAGCCCGTCACCCATGGCAGTGCGGTTACCTAGCTACCCTCTTTCCTTTCTTTCATCCATAAACCTAAAACCTGATCTTCCACAAGCTGCATTAGGTGAAGGCAGCTGTCATTCCATCTCTGCTTACTCCCTTTCCCACCATTTTGTACCTCCAAAGTAACCCCCACACACACACACACACACACACACACATATGCACACACCCACATACACACACACACACACACGTATATGTATGTGCAGAAGGGTTTCACTGAGGCTTTGGGTTTGGGGGATTCTTGTCAGTAGCTGGGTGTGGAGACGTATACATCCTGCCCCCGAGGCCCAGGGTTAAGGTGAGTTTCCATGTTTGGCTTAGAGATTTGGAGGTTGGAGCGAAAGGTTTGGGAAAACCCGACGCCGGAGCAGAGGTCTGGGCAAGGCCGTAACTAGAGCCGGGGTTTCCCGCGGGCCCTGAGAGGGTCTAGCAGAGCCAGGCCGTTTATTTGGACAGCAGAGCGAGCGGTGAAAGTGGGCATCCGCTCCCCAAACACAAAGAAGGAGAGAGAGAGAGATGGGCAGACACAGTGTGTGCTAAGACTGCTGTCAACAGAACTGTGTTTGGAGAGGCTTCTGGAGAGGGCTGCCAGTTGGGAGTACGCATTAGATAGAAGTGTTTTCTTTCACGTCGCTCAACAGGTGTGTGTTTGTGTTAGTGTGTGTGTGTGTGTGTGTGTGTGTGTGTGTGTAATGTGTATGTGTGTGTGTAATGTGTATGTGTTTGTGAGTGTGAGTGTGTGGGTGTGTGTGTGTGTGTAATGTGTATGTGTGTGTGTAATGTGTATGTGTTTGTGTGTGTGTGAGTGTGTGTGTGTGTGTGTGGGCGCTTACACACATATGCATGGCTGCGTAAATGTGTTGGGAGGCAATGAAAATAAAGAAAGGATTCAACATTTTTTTGTTTGTTTGGTTTCAAATTGGTTATTAATTATGTACGAGCACTCTCTTCTCGTTGTCGTTTCATCACGGGCTCCGGGCGCTGTGTGTTCACACATGAACTCTTTCTCAGAGAACTTTACCTTTTTCACCCACATGTCTTTGCTTTTTGTGGAGGGCCGTTCCACCGGGAAAGGTTCCCACATTTGCCCGAGGCCTGCGCGTACACACACACACACACACACACACACAAAGAACGCGGCTGTTCTGCAAACCGGCCGAAGTCAACAACTTCCACGAGACATTAATTGGGAAGTCATGTCACTAATGCAAAGTATGCGTCTGCGAAGGAAAGGAGGACACCAGAGGGCCTAGAGCAGTCCACGTGAGGCAAGAGCGGGAACGAGAGAGAGAGAGAGAGAGAACAAAAGAGGGAGAAAAAGTGGAGAGATGGAGAGAGGCTGACCTCAGGGTCAGAGATGGACGTCACGCTTGTCACAGCGACCCTGGGGCACATGACGCGTAGCTCAGTGGTTAAACTCAGACCTGCGGAAGAGATAGAGGAGGAAGAGCGAAGGCCGCGGCGCGTTTGTCATTCCGCCTCAGTTGTGGCCCTGCCTGGCCTGGCCTTATCCACAGGCTGCTCTACTCTTCTCCTTAATGTCTGTTGTGACAGGGTGGTAGTATGCTCGCGGGTTGGTGTGTGTGTGTGTGTGTGATTATGCCCTTACAAGTTCTTTATTTTAGCGGTAGGTGTGTTCACGCATGAACAAACATATACACACACACATACACACACACACACACACACACACACACACAGACATTCATTTGCAAGTTGTTTACATGTGAGGTGTGTGGAGAGAGGCAGAGAGGTAGACAGTGTGTGTGTGTGTGTGTGTGCATCCGCATACGTCCAAACACACACTTGTTTATATAACACATCTCTCTCTGTGTGGTACCACAGTGACTCACTCACCCGCAGTGATTGACTGAGACATCAGTGGAGCTCAATCCTCTTGTTTGTCTTCACGGTTCATCAGCTTTTCCCAGCCCCGCGCTTCCTCCGACCGGCTCCAGCACCCAGGCCCACCAGCCTCTTCTGCCCCACCAGCCTCTTCTGCCCCACCAGCCTCTCCTGCCCCACCAGTCACCCGCAGTCGCAGGCCGGGCCCAGGCAGAGCCGTCATGCCCCTGACCTTGGAAGTCGAGTCAGAACATTCACAGTGGAAAATCTTAGCTGTACATTTTTTTTTCAGTGGTTTCTTGTGTACAGTCAGACCTGTGTGTGTGTGTGTGTGTGTGTGTGTGTGTGTGTGTGTGTGTGTGTGTGTGTGTGTGTGTGTGTGTGTGTGTGTGTGTGTGTGTGTGTGTGTGTGTGTGTGTTCACATTATGGCTCTTGCGGTTTCACCCCCCAGTAATGCGGTGAGATGAGCCTGTGTGCGTCTGCGCTCCATTGGACTTGGCATTTCCCCCATGGCGTAACAATAGCTTTAGCGAAACGAGACAGAAGTGTGAGCCATGCCTGAGCTCATGAAAAGCAATCAGAACCGCTTTTAGGGTTTGTCTGATAAAAGCTGCAAACCGAGAACACATCAGAGAATTGAGCATTCTGCATAGACTCAAGTGGTTACATCTGTTGGAGTATAGATTCTTTCTTGTTGTTTTGTTCTTGGAGATAGATTCGATGTTTTGTCCGTGACTGCTGGTGACGAGAGAGAGCCAGGAGCTTAAGAGTGTGTGAGTCACACAAACAGCATCTGACCTCTTACCTCCCGCTCTGTGACTAAACTGTGAAAAGACGTTGGGACATCTCCGGCATATTCAGCTGACGGGCGTTGTTGAGAAACCGTGGGCCACTCTGTTCCGTTCCGATCTGACTGCTGTCCTCCTTATTTATAGAATATTTACCTCATCTGTTTGTCGACTTTAGGTTCAGGTAGGACGAGATGGGGGTTGGGGGTGGGGGTGTTGAGACTGATGTAAGATCATCCATCTGCGTTCTTAGTGTGTGTGTGTGTGTGTGTGTGTGTGTGTGTGTGTGTGTGTGTGTGTGTGTGTGTGTGTGTGTGTGTGTGTGTGTGTGGTTGAGGGAACAGCTGCAGCCAGCAAATCGGCGAGAGAACACGCAGGCCTCGAACAGGCTTGGCATTCCAAATGTCTTGACCAGGCCACGCATATCCTTTTATTGTGTCTGCTAAGGATTGGACCGGAGTGTTTGAAGTTCTGCTGAGCGAGGGGTTCCGGGTTGGTGGGGAGTGGTGGGGGTCTAGGGTGAGCTCCACAGATAGATCTCTCCCCTCATCCCCACGCCAACTGGCCGTGGTAAGAAGCACCCCGCTAATTGCTTAAACAGAGACAGAAGCCGGGGAAACATGGCGAGGACGAATCACGGCTTTAGATGTGCTGTTAATTGATGACTCCTGTGCTGCCTGGAATAAAGCTTATTGTCACGCAGCTTTGCCAAGTAAGAGACAGAGAAAAAGAACGACAGAAAGGGGGGAGGAAAAGGCAAGATAGAGAGAGAGAGATGGATGGATGGAGAGAGAGAGAGAGAAGAAGCCAGCTTGCCTTTTTTACACAACAGGAGAAGCCATTAACCAACACTTCCATGAAAAAGGACAGAGTTGAGGTTGTGAAGTACATGGAATAATCTGTAGCGTGGGAGCCTGAATGTTAGTGTCTGATACTGTAGTGTGCTGTGGCTACAGAGCCACGACTGACCCTGGATCTGCCTCTCCTCACTCCTCACATGTGTTGGCTGCTTCTGCCCCGGGCTCGGCTTCTGACGTGGAAGAGAATGAGACATCATGGACTGGCAAGCTTATCTGTGGAAAGGCCATTTGCGCAAGGGTCTGTCAGTTTTTCAACTTTTCAATTGATCGACGATTCAGTCTTGCCAGATGGAGAGCACTCACAAGCTAATTAGTCTGGTTCAAGTGTGAGGCAAACCTTCCAAGAAAGAGACACACACACACACACACACACACACACACACACACACACACACACACACACACACACAAACACTACTTACTCACACTTACTCAGAGGCTGTTTTGTTGATTAGAAGTGAGCCCCCCCCCCCAAAAAAAAAAACACTCCACTCTCACTCCAAATGACATGTTTTTTGGATCCTTTCTTCAGTAGAACTAAACAAACAGAGCAAACAAATTTCGCAGAACTTCATTTCACTTTCGGAAAACACTTCATCTTAAGCTCTCCACTCCTCCACACGTGACTGATCAGTTCCTAGAGTGTAGGTTTTATACAACATGCAACCGTCTCGGTGTGAAGTTGAGATAAACCGGCGTGTGTCGTGTTCTCTGCGGAATCTTCCCTCCGTATGGTCCCTCCAGAGCTGGAGAGATTGTGTTCCCCTGCACAGATGGGTAGGAGGAGACGGGGGTGAAACTGAACTCTGAGCTGTGTGTTTGCGTGTGTGTGTGGGGAGATGGTCCTCACCTCTTCACCCCTCACCAGTCACCCCACACATGAGTCTCTTAAAGCTCTCCTGGGAAGGGGGGGGGGGGTGGTGTAAGTGAACGGTGCATCTCTTTGGCGGTTGGAGTCTTTGATCAGGAACGCCCGCACCCTCCACAGAGGGCCCCTGGGTGCTAAGCCACGCGGCAGAAGGTCTGGGGGGGGGGGGGGGGGGGGGTCGGGGGTGTCTCTGCTTTCACAGGTGGAAGAGCACAGAGGTTTAATGGAAGGTCTCCCGTTTCAGTTCACCCGAGGTTTCGCAGGGTCACAGCGCGCCTGTTTGAAGTCCCTGCCGCTGCACGTCTTCTCTCCCACTCTCTTTTTCTCTGTCTTCACTTGTTCACTCTCCCTCTATCGTCTGTCTCTTTTCTCTCTGTTTCTTCTCTTTTTTCGACTTTTTGCCCCCCTCTTTCACTCTCAGTTTTTCTTCCTATCTTCTTAATTTTTCTCCCACCTTCTCTCTGTTTCACTTCACTCTGACTCCACTCTCTCTCTCTCTCTCCCCCCCCCCCTCCCTCTGCCTCTCTCTTCTGAATGAGAAGCACAGATGTGCGTCAGGAGAAATGACAGCACGGTACAGTCTCAGCGATTGGCCTGGCTGCTCTGCGCTGGTAAAGGAAGTCTCTGATAATGGGGAGCACTCCAGTGTGGAGTTCAGCCGCTCTACCTGGACTAGCTCTGGTCCTCCTGTTTGTCTTTGCTCCTCAGGCACATGCCAGTCTAACGCAGATGTTTCTCCATTACACCATAACGCAGAAATAATGTGTATGCGCGCGCGTGCGTGCGTGCGTGTGTGTGTGTGTGTGTGTGAGAAAGAGAAAGAGAAAGAGAGAGATTGTTCACCAGTTTGGGCAGGAGGGAGAGCGGGCTTGCCTGCCCCAGGTCTTTTGTTTAAAGAAGGCCATGTGTGTTTTTGCCTTTGTCCTGACTGGGTACTGGCTTTCTTTATCTCTATATCCCTCCTCTCTCCCTCCCTCTCCCCTTTTCTCTTTCTGTGCTTTGCTTGTTCTCTCTTCTCTCCCTCCCTCTCTCTCTCTCTCAATCCCTCGCTCTTTCTCTCCCTTCCTCCCTCCCTCCCTCTCTCTCTCTGTCTCTCCCTCTCTCTCTGTCTCTCCCTCTCTCTCTCTTTCTTTCTCTCCCTCTCTCTCTCTCTTTCCCCTCATCTGGTTTCCATCAGAGGCTGCTCTCTCTGCCAGCCAATCCCCAGCTCAGCTCTCTTCCTCTGGTTGGCTTCAGCCTCCCCGACCCCCCCCTCCCACCCCCCAACACCTTCTCCTCTCTCCTCTCTCTCCTCTCTCCCTGCTCTGGGTCGGTACTGGGAGCCCATGGCCCAGCCAAGCCAAGCCCAGCATCTTGAATCTATCAGCGCTCTCGCACACACACACACAGCACTCTCCTCTCCTTCACCGCCGCAGAGAAGGATCCGTTGCCGTGGCCGCCATCCCAAAACACGGCCCAAGGAACGCTCACTCTCCCGCGCGCTGTTTGCTGTACTGTCTCCTCATTCAATTACTCATTTAGTCACTTCTCTCTGTACATCTCCCTCTCTCTCCTCCCCCTCTGTCTCTCCTTCTCCTCCTCCCTCTCTCTCTCTCTCTGTACATCTCCCTCTCTCTCCTCCCCCTCTGTTACTCCTTCTCCTCCTCCCTCTCTCTCTCTCTCTCTCTCTGTAAATGTGGCTTTTGTTTTGCTTCCTCCCCCTTCCATGGTCTTTTTCCATGATGCGTTTCTCACTGTCTCTACCCCTCGCCTGTCTTCTGTAATGGAAGTCTTAACCTATTCATGGAGCACACCAGGCTGGCCACCGAGTTTGATGAGGAGGTCAGAGCGTAAAGATGGCCCCACTGTTGAATTTGATAACGCGCCATTAAACCCCCCCCCCAAGGACATGACACTGCAATATTCATAGGCGTTCAGCTCATGAAACGAAGCCTTTACAAGGGGCCAGGCGCACAATGTAATTGCTTGAAGCCTCAGCACAGAAATTAAATTGAATTATTTCAATGGATACAGCCATCGGCCTATTGAGTGTGAATTTTAATGGCTTTAGCAATGGTGTCCTCTTTTTTTATTATTATTATCCCAAGGGCAATTTCCTCTAAATTGAAATGAATCACCATTTGGTCTGCAAAACTAATCAGCCGCTAAGATGGTCTTGTTAGTTTAGTAAATCCTTTTAATCAAATTTGCAAATGAGGGCTCGAGTCCGCAGTTTTTGTACAGTGGACACGCAGCCAGTACTCCTGTGTGTGTGTGTGTGTGTGTGTGTGTGTGTGTGTGTGTGTGTGTGTGTGTGTGTGTGTGTGTGTGTGTGTGTGTGTGTGTGTGTGTGTGTGTGTGTGAGCGACAGAGAGAGTTTGTGTGTGTGTGCGTTTGTGTGCACACACGCGCCTGTCTGTGTTATTGTACTGTTCCTCATCATTAAAGATGAATATCACCTCATGGTTTGAGACTCTGAAGGCCACCCAGCTGTTTATGGCTTGACAAACTAGGGGGAAAAATTCCTCTGCAAATCCCCACAAGTGTAAACGTGGGGCCGCTGCTCTCCGCGCTCTCACTAACCCTGTCAAGAGCCAGCTATTGGCAAGGCTGTATAATGACAACCAAAGACAAATGCAGTCGGGTTTCTATCCGCCATGGTCACTCTGTCAGTCACTTTCCCCAATTGCAAGAGCAGACCTCCAGCCACAATATAGAACATATGCACAGAGAATCCCCCCTGAGACACTCACACACACACACACACTCACACACACACACTCTCTCACACACACACTCACACACACACACTCACACACACACACTCACACACACACACACACTCACACACACACACACACTCACACACACACTCACACACTGCTATTGCACGGTACACCAGGAATTTGCCACCCGGAATTCTCAACACCCCTTGATATTCATATATGTCCCCACACACTCACACACACACATAGGTATACACACACACACACACACACACACACGTATACACACACACACACACACACACACACACACACACACACACACACACACACACACACACACACTCACACTCACACACTGCTATTGCAGGGTACACCAGGAATTTGCCACCCGGAATTCTCAACACTCCCACTTGATATACATTGCCCTCCGCAATTATTGGCACCCTTGGTAAATGTGAACAAAAGAGGCTATGAAAAAATATATCTTTGCTGTTTATCCTCTTAGTCTTTCACTCAAAATATTCACAAAAATCTTACCTTTTCATTGGAGTAAAATTATTGAGAGAATTTCTTTTTTTGACATTACATAAAATATTTTTCTCCAAAACATGGGTGCCACAATTATTGGCACCTCTAGAAAATCTTATAATTAAAATCTAACTGAAGTATATTTCCAGTCATGTTTAACATTTTTGAGTTCAGCTGTTTGATTAGGAACTTTTAAGTGGTCAACCATGACTTCCTGCTTCACAGGGCTATAAATATGAGGTGACACAGGCCAAATACCCTTAGTCATTCATCAAGATGGGAAAGACAATTAACTCAGTGTCGAAGTGTGACAAAAAGTTGTTGAGCTGCTGAAACCCGGATATAGGGATATAAGAAAATATCTTAACAGTTGGAAATACCCACTTCCACAATCAGGGCAATAGTTAAGAAGTTCAAAGCGAAAGGATATGTAAGGAATCAGCCTGGAAATCTGTAAATTGACCTTGCACACCGTGAGAAGGATGGTTCGACTGGCAAAATAATCTCCAAGGATCACAGCTGGAGAATTGCAGAGGTTAGTTGAGTCCTGGGGTCAGAAAGTCTCCAGAACTACCATCAGACGCCACCTACATCACCACAAGTTGTTTTTGAGGGTTGCCAGAAAAAAGCCTCTGCTGTCAATCAACAACAAACTAAAGTGGCTACAGTTTGCCAAATGTAAGTCAGACTTTTATTATGAAGTTATATGGTCAGATGAGACCAAAATAAAGCTTTTTGGCAACAAACATCAAAGGTTTGGCGTTCGACAGAAAGATAGCCATACCTATACCCACTGTGAAGTATGGTGGCGGATCTTTGATGTTGTGGGGCTGTTTTTCTTCCAAAGTCCCTCGACATCTTGTTAGGATACATGGTATCATGGACTCCATCAAATACCAGCAGATATTAAATGAAAAATTAACAGCCCCCTCTAGGATGCTTAAAATGGGTCGTTGTTGGACCTTCCAGCAGGACAATGATCCGAAGCACACCTCAAAATCAACACAAAAATGGTTCACGGACAGCAGAATAAAGGTCTTGCCATGGCCATCACAGTCCCCCGACCTAAACCCCATAGAAAATCTGTTGGAAGAGTTGAAGCCGAATCTGCAAGTGATGACCTCAGAATCTGAAGGATCTGGAGAGATACTGTATGTAGGAATGGTCTCAGATCCTGTGCCATGTGTTCACCAACCTCATCACGCATTATTGGAGAAGACTCAGAGCTGTGATCTTGGCAAAGTGAGGCTGCTCAAAACATTAAATTAAGGGGTGCCAATAATTGTGGCACACCTGTTTAGGAGAATAAAATGTATGTAATGTCAAAAAAAAAGATTTATTTGAATAATTTTACTTCAATGAAAAGCTAAGAATTTTGTAAATATTTTGAGTGAAAGACCAAGAGGCTAAACAGCAAAGACATATTTTTTTATAGCCTGTTTTGGTCACTAAGGGTGCCAATAATTGCAGAGGGCACTGTACATATATTTCCCCACACACACACACACACACACGTATACACACACGTTCACACACACACACACACACGTATACACACACGTTCACACACACACACACACACACACACACACACACACACACACACACACACACACACACACACACACACACACACACACACACACACACACACACACACACACACACACGCACACACACGCGTATACACACGCATTCACACTCCCTCTTGCACACATCACAATACACCTCAATAAAAGTCCCCTCTTCCTGGTCCGTAGTTATCAGTGGACACAGTGCCCTGCCCTTGCCCCAGCCCTCTCCACAGTTGATATAATTAAGGGCATATGGACAGATGCACTCCCCCTCTCCCCCCTACGCAGATGGCACTGGGGCTGGGGCCTCTTGCCTACAGGCCCTCAGTGACCCACACCACAGCAATCCCCCTCTCTCTCTATTTATCTCTCTCTCTATTCTTCACTCTTCTCACTCTCTCTTCCTCCCTCTCTCTCTCTCCTCCCTCCCTTCCTCTCTCTTTTCCTCTCTCTCTCTCCTTCTCTCTTCCTCCCTCTTTCCCTCCCTCTCTCTTCCTCCCAGTCTCCCTCTCTCTGTCTCGCCCTCTCTCTCCTTCTTTCTTTCTCCCTCCCTCTCTCTCTCGCTCCTTTCTCTTCCTCCCTCCCTCCCTCTCTATCTCTCTCTCTCTCTCTCTCTCTCTCTCTCTCTCTGTGATTAGAGCTGATAAAAGCTTGCCCTGCTGTGCTGTAGATTCTGTCATACCTGAGTAAACGTGTTCACACACCTCCTCCACCCCTCCCTTCCTTCGCACACTTCTCCTCTCCTCTCCTCTCCTCTCCTCTCCTCGTCTTTCCACTCTCAGCCCTCCCATCTGTCCCTGTTTCCATCTGGGCCTTTGGCAGATTCTGGCAGGGGATTGGAGCAGGAGAGGAAAGGAGGCAGGAGGGATTTCTGACCCCTCTATTGTATGGGAACATGTTTATTATTATTATTATGAGCATAACCTACACCTACACATACATGGTCACCTGGTCATGGGCATGATCAAAACACAAGCTGACAGGAGCTGGCCTACTGAAGAACCATAATTTCCACAGCATGGCACACACACACACACACACACACGCACACACACACACACACACATACACACACACACACACACACACACACACACGCTTAGGTCCTAAATATGGTCAAAGACGTCTGCGTCACAAAAATGTGCATGTCTCCAAAGTATATTAGTTTTGTGTCTGTCAGCACATAAGCTCCATCTTGTCTACAGCAAAGACTGTTATTTTTATAGGTCTGTAGTTTTCTCTGCCTCTTCATAACCGTTTACTCCTCCATCTCAGCTACCTACCTTTATATACTGTTGCCGGTAATCTAATAAACTATGCTTTGCTGAAGCATAAAATAAACGAAACTCAGCGATTTTCCAGCAGTTTTATTCCCAGGGAGCAAATATACTAATGAAAATGTGCATTTGTACTGTAAATCGCTTGCATTAAAGGCGTCTGCTAAATAGATTTGGTTTTGTCTTGAGCCTGAGCTTTAAACCTTGCGTGCACATGCACAATAAACGTGCACGAAATGGTGATGAAATTTGCACCATGCCCACCAGACTTAGATGTAGCAGTGTCCACTGAAGTACACTTCCCCTTTTACACCCACAAACCCACACACACACACCCACACGCACGCACACACACACACACACACACAGAGACACACACACACACACACACATCTCCCTGCTTCTATGTGGCTATTGTGGACTTGTGTCCAAAGGTTCTCAGCAGGGCAGGATGTCATTGAGTCTGGCTGTCTCGACCATGTCCTGTAGGAGATGCACAGCAGGCTGCCATTGGTTGGAAGAAATCTGAACATCAGAGGAAATCTGCACTTAACCAAGCAATGGCCTTCAACAGGGGACTCATTCTGCGTTATGTCCTTCCACAGTTGTCGTAGAATAGCGTTGGCTTGCGTTCACTGCTTCGGCTCTAGAGCCCTCCCAGTTCATAGGTTAGCCGGTTGGCTTTAGCTGCCCGCGTGACTGGAAGGACGGCGTACGGAGAGACTCTGCACAGACTGCTTTTACACCTACGTCCATTCAAACATAAATAGAAAAAAGGGAAAGTTCACTCCAGATGACGTATTAGGAGCCAGGTTGGTACTTTATGCATTTTCCCGTGAAGTTTCCTTAGCACAGTCCCAGCCTGAGAAATGGTCCCATATTTCTGAGAAAAGGCCAGAGAATGTCCCAATCATTGGATTGATTGATGTTTATTTTGTGTGCCTCCCCTATTATAGACTAAAAGGAAATGGCGCTGGCATAAATCCCGTGTGTCTGAATGAGAGGGTCCTCTCAGTTCGAGGTTCAGATTTAGAGCTCTTAAACACCTTTTTCTCCATTTGATGTAGAGGTTTTCCTTTTTTTATTTTATTTTCCATTCAGTCTGTTTGGATTTCAAAATGGTTTCCTCAATTTCACAATGACGCAAGATCTGCCTTCCCTTTTAAAGGAGCAAGAAAGATTGGCGAGGTTGAATAGGAGTAGTTAGCTTGGATGATTTCTCCAATGCATTCTGGGGAGTGTGTGTGTGCGCACAGATGCGTTTTTGCACGGATGTGTGTGTGCACGCGTCTGCAGAGTGTGTGTGTATACATTTGTGTTTGTGTGTTTTAGTGTCTTCACAGCTGTTTGGCAAATAGACTCAAGAACATGATTGCTATTTAGGTCGGATGAGTCCTGCTATTCCCAGCGGAGGTTGACCCCGTACAAAAAAAACACAACCTTATTTTCTCTGTAGCAGTTCTTAAATTGTGAAAAGATTTGAGGAAGTGGAGCAAAAGGGAATCAAATAACCGTTTATTTATTTGTTTATTTATTTATTTTTGCCTCGAATGATGGATAAATGGATAAATGCCTTGGGCTGAGCAATGTTTTCTTAAAAGGATGATTCAATTTAGAATTTGGTGGATTGCAGAGGTTGTGTGTGTGTGTGTGTGTGTGTGTGTGTGTGTGTGTGTGTGTGTGTGTGTGTGTGTGTGTGTGTGTGTGTGTGTGTGTGTGTGTGTGTGTGTGTGTGTGTGTGTGTGTGCGCGTGTGTGTGCGCGCGGTAACGGGGAAGAGGTTCACCTGTAGTACCTTTCAGTGTGACCTGCTTTGAAACGGGTCTGCTCTGAAGTGTGTTTCCACTGGCTTTCTAGGCATGGTCTCTGAAGGTCTCCCCCATGTCTCCTGAGACAAATAACCCACTTCTCTAAATATATCCCTCTCCTAAGCAGTGGATCAAAAGGGGACCTAGGCTCCTCTTTCTGCTTTTATTTAGTGGGGGGAAAAAAAGACAAAGAAATAACCCTTTCTGAGAAATAATGACCTTCACTTCTGGAATATGCATTGTGCTGGTTTCTAAACGTTTCCCAAATGATTTCCTGGTCACGGTTGGAGAGAAACAATATTTAGGCATCATATTGCATTGTGTAGACATAGCGATAAGCCCTAATCCATTCACAGTGCCACTAACTGTTCCCAGAGAGACTTCGGCGTAGGTGTGAGAGTAAAAACACACACCACACGCATACACTGGGAAGGAGATTGGAACAGGTCTAACCAATCCAGCAGATGCTTGTTCCATTCCACTCTATTGAGTTATAATTCTGGATTTGGAGCGACTGGCAGGGCTGGGGTCAAATCTGATGCGTTTTCCTGTCTGGCAGTGAGAGGCTGGAGCTGCACCTCCACTCTTCCATGGGCTGGCTCACGCGCTGGTCTGAAAAGGACCCACATCAGTGTCACCTGGATGGTCTTGTGTAATCAGGTGTCACACCACACCAGTACCACAGTAGTGCACCCCCTGACTGGATGGTCTTGTGTTATGGGGTCACACCACACCAGTGCACCCCCTGACTGGATGCTCTTGTGTAATGGTGTCACAGATTGATTGATACACTACTCTAAGATGGGTGGAAAAAGCCCAGGAGGGCCCCCACATAACCCCCCACACACACACACACACACACACACACACACACACACCAAAAGAAGAGGGATAAGATCTGTTTTGAGTCAGAGATGACCCAGGGCCCTGACCTGGCCTGACCTCACTCTCTCTCTCTCGCTCTCTGTCACTCATTTGAGATGCTGGAGCTGCACCTCCACTCTTCCATGGGCTGGCTCAGGCTCTGGTCTGAATAGGACCCACACAAGTGTCACCCCCTGACTTCATGGTCTTGAGTAATCAGGTGTCACACCACACCAGTACCACACCAGTGTCACACCAGTGCACCCCCTGACTGGATGGTCTTGTGTAATGGTGTCACAGATTGAGATTGATACACTACTCTAAGCTGGTTGGAAAAAGCCCACGAGGGCCGTTCCATAACTCACCCACCCCATGCACACACACACACACACACACACACAACAAATAAAGAGGGATAAGATCTGTCTTGAGTCAGAGATGACCCAGGGCACTGACCTCCTCCTCCTCCTCTCTCTCTCTCTCTCTCTCTCTCTCTCTCTCTATCTATCACTCATTTATCTTCCCTTATTCCTTCTCCCTTTGTGCTCTCCCACAATCTTTCTATCTGTCTTTATTATGTGCCCCTATAAGTCTCTGTGTGTCTTTGTGGTCTCCTTGACCTCTATTTTAGACTCCCCTCCCACACGAGTGACTGAAGTACAGTGCCTTTACGAGGACCTGTACTCACTTATTCTCTCACAAACACACGCACACACACACACACACACACACACACACACACACACACACACACACAGATTTGGTCTTACTCTGTCTCTTGTGTGTCTGTCTGTCTTTTATTTCTGACCTGTTACTTCTCTTGTGAGCCCCTCTCCTGTCTCTCTCTCTCTGGTCTGAGCTCCTTGACCCCGCACATGGACACTCAAGACCTCTGCATGTGTGATGTGGGTCTTGACCCTGGTTCTCTCTCTCTCTCTCTCTCTCTCTCTCTTTCTTTCTCTCTCTCTCCCTCCTTCCCTCCATCCATTCCTGCTGTCGAAGTTGTAGCTTCAGAGGAAGACTGAATAAAAGCCTTTTCTTTTCCCTTCATGCAAATCCTCAAATCCCCTCAATCCCCTGCTATTCCTCTCTGGGACAAACCAGTGGCAGGGTCTGTGAAGGAGTGTGTTTGTGCCCTTCTCTGGAGAAGAGACCCAGGATGGGGTCCATAGTGGCTCCTCTGCTTGCCTCTGGAGAGAGAGAGGGAGAGAGGGGTCGTGACCTCATGACTTTCAATTAGCACTCTCCCTCACTGTGACCCCAGCACCCTGAGGTTCTTGGGGTTGGGCTCAGAAGAGACCAGGGAGCTGCTGACTGGTGGGGTGTGGGGGTGGGGTGGGTAGGTGCTGGTGGTTTCAGCAGGCACTTTGCAACTCAAAGCCTCAATCGGCAGGCCCTACAGTTTCCCCCATCCAGGGGGAGCAAACAAGCAAGGAGAAGAGGATTAGTTAAGAGAGCCATTGATGCCTTTGATAGACTAAATCTGTCCTCGGGGGCCAAAGGAAGTCGGACAGCCACCGTCCCCCCTGTCCCCCCTCCTTCTCTCAGGCCTTCAAAGGATGCCCCTCCCCCCCCACCCCCTCCTCTGAAGCACCACTTTGTGATGGATACCTTTGTTGACCAAACTGGGAACTGTTAGCTACCGCTGTTGGCCCTCTCGGTGCACTTGAGCACATACAAGTGTGTGTGTGTGTGTGTGTGTGTGTGTGTGTGTGTGTGTGTGTGTGTTAATGGCAGTGCAGAACTCCATAAATCATAAATCACACCGACTATCCCCTCACTCTCCAGCACCATAACCCCTCTCCAGGCAGCCTTCCGTAAATTACATTTCCAGTGAACCATGGAGGATGTTGGGACGCCTCGCTCTGACATTTAGTGTTTATAAGATGAACTGTTTGTGGTGGTGGGTGGTGATGAGGTCAGATTGGCTGCAAGCAGTCAAACCTTTACTCATATTGTTAAGACATGTCCTCTCTCACCCCCCACTACCCCACCCCCCACCCCTCTTAGCTTCGAGTTCTTAATCTTTCCAGACCACCTCTGTGCTCTCCAGCAGGGGACTCGAGTCTCTGCCTCCCCCAAGCAATCCAGGCTGACCTTTTCCCATGATTGTTTGTTGGCTGTCGGTGTCTGTGGCTGTAAATAACGCCATATTGGAGATGCTCATCCCCGTAGGTAATCACACAGAGTGGGCACCTCTCCAGCAGCAAGAGGATGGCTGTATCGATCTATCGCACTCTATCTTTCATTCTCTCTCTCTCAGCTATCTCTGTCTCTTTCTATCTCCATATATATCTGAGAAGTTGGCCTTGGTGGGGTCTCCATTTCTGTCCCATTGCATTCAATTCTGTCAAGCAATCTCCCCCCTCCCTCCCTCACTTCATCCATCCCCATCTCCTTGTGTGAAGTGTCTGCTCCGTAGAGGTCGCCGCCGTTCTACTCCAGCACGCATCAGACCCGGCACCTCTCTTCCTACCTCCCTCTCTCTCTCTCCATCTCCATCTCCATCTCCCTCGCTCTCCATCCCTGTCTCTCTACTGTACTCTCCACCTCACAGCCCGGCCCGAGAGAGAGAAAGCGCACAGCTTCCTCCGGAGGGAGGTGTGCCCTGAATGGGTGTGCTGTAGCCCAGCGTGGCCCTGGCTGGGTTATTTTAGTCGTCTCTTTAGTGTGAGCGAAGTGCCGGTGTGCAGCAGGATTGAGAGGTGAATCGACTGCTCTCTACCTAGCTGTGCCTGCAGGGTGTGTTCACGAGGTCCTGTGGTGCCTCTGTCTGTCTACATCTATCCCTCTGTCTTACTCTGTCGTTCTCTGTCTCTCCCAATCGCTCTCTCTCTCTTCCTCATTCTCCCCTGCACTATCTTTCCGTACCCTGTGGCCCTGTGGAGGTCCTCTCTCCTATTCTATCTTCCTCACGCATGTCTATTTCAGGAAATCAGGAAGGTTGTTTTTACCTCCCGAGACGTCTGGTTGGTTTCTGCTGGGCCTCTTCCATGCTCAGGTGCAGCTCTGCGTGCTTGTGGGGGATCAAAGTAGGTTTTTTTTTCTACGCAGGCGGTCTCCCCTTGGCCAGGGAGTCTGTGCAGGAGAATTTGCTAGAAGAATGACGGCAAGGAGTTTTCAGGCAGCCAAGTTTAGCTGAAGGCAGACCTTGTGTTTTTGTTAAAGTCGAGCTGTAACTGTGTATGTATGAATGAATGGATGGATTATCTGATAGCTTGTTCATTAATATCATGATATGTTTCTTTGTTTATCCTTCAGAACCACACTACCAGAATGGTCACAAGGACGTGGATGACTTCTTTGAGGACAGAGTTAATGGTAATGTGTGAATAGTTTCGCATATGAGCGCATTTCTGCCTTCATCACCTCCCCTAAGCTTCACGCGTTCATTAGTTTCAGATGTGTTCTGGCACAGGAAAAATCATTGTGATCTGGATCTTTTATTCCCATTTTACTGTTGGAGTTTATTGTCAAGGGGTGGACCAGATTTAACCACCCAGTATTCCCCCCACCTCACGAGCTATTAAAAAAAAAACATCAAATGAGACAAAGAAAGAAAAAGAACTTTCCAGAAGTCCTACCTCCAGGTGGAATCTGCCAAAAAGGCTATTCCCTGTTAATCTCTACCCACTCCAGCAGCTGGGCTCAAATCAAAAGAGAAGAGGGGTCAGGGGAGATTGGGGCTGGAATAAAGAGAGAAAGGGAGTGAGAGCAAGGGGGCGAGAGATGGAGAGAGTGATGGAAGAGTATAGAGAGAGAGGGAGAGAGTGATGGAAGACTACAGAGGTAGAGAGGGAGAGTAGGTGGGTGGATGTGTAGTAAGATCCATCTGTCAGCCTCAAGCACTCAGAGTGGAGCAGAGAAGAGAACTCTTTTAAAGTGCTTGCAGGTGTCTTTTCACAGAAACACAGCAACGACCCCTGATCTGTTTATGTCTGTGTGCCTTTCTCTTCCTCTCTCTCTCTCTGTGTGTGTGTGTGTGTGTGTGTGTGTGTGTGTGTGTGTGTGTGTGTGTGTGTGTGTGTGTGTGTGTGTGTGTGTGTGTGTGTGTGTGTGTGTGTGTGTGTGCGCATGCGTGCGTGTCTCCCTCACCCTCTGTGCATGTGGGAGTGTGTGTGTCTTTGTCAGGATGTTGCAGGTTTTGTCATAGTACACATTTACTTTTGGTGAGCAGAGTTCATTACGTTAGCTAGACTACACACTACAGTTTTTTTTCTTTGTGATTTTTATTGGTATTTCTCTCTTTTTTTTTTCTCTTCTCTTAGTTCTCTCTCTTTCATGGCCATCTGCACTAACACCTTGTGTCCCACACTGCACATACTCACATCATATCTACATCTCCTCATTGGGCAGATGCTTTTCTCCCAAGCAGCGCTTCCAATGGGCCTTGACCTCCACACCTGCTCCACCTCTTTGGCCACGCTTTGCAGCACCTCTCCAGAGCCCCACCCTCATCCGCTCCTCTTTGTTGCCGTCCAAATTCCGCTTAGTCACCGCCAGCCCAGCCGTCAGCACCAGCCGCTGAGTGACGGGTGTCATCCCCGCCACCTCTCTCCAGTCCTTTGAAGGCCTATTTTCAATCACTCTATTCGCGACCTGTCTTTCCGCTGTTTATTGTGTTTGGATCCTCTTGTGCGCGTCGGCGGCCGGTTGGATCTTGCTGGTGCCAGGAGCAGGAATAGCATGAAGCTCCTTTCAGGAGGACGCTGGGAAAACACTGTGTGGGTTTTCATGCAGACAGCCCTGGCCACCAGCAACACCACCACCCCCACCACCCCCACCACCCCTAACTCTTTGAAGCATGTCATGACTGAAATAAACACACTCGAGTTTCGGCTGTCCTCGTCGTCTTATTCCTTCCCCCGCATCTGAGATGCACTCTAGGCGCCGCCATCCAAGACGAGCCCCCTACCTCTTTTTTTTTAAGCGAATGTAGCTCTCGTAATCACCTAACGTGGCACTTTCGGAGTCCGCTGGAAGGATTCGCTGGAAGTCGATACTGGTGGCCTTTTCTGATGATTATCTAAATAGCCGTGCGTTGGAGCGTGGGACTTCTTTTTGGAAACCGGCGCAATAATTTGTTGATTGGAGGTGGACCATCTTTCCCGACTTTGATGTCTCTGCCGTTAATAGAATTAACATGGAAACCATGGCTGCGAGTATTTATAACCGCACTTCAAAGCTGCCCTTGAGTGGCCGAGAAAGAGGGGGAGAGGGAGCAGGGAAGGAGAGAACGAGAGAAGCCTTGGGAAAGCCTGAGCCAACACCCATCCTTTCAGACCATCTCCTACTCCCCCAAAAAATCTCTTTCTTCCTTCTCTTCTCTCATCCATCAGATAGATGAGGGAAAATCTTGATAAGCAGAAAGACCCAAGCAACAGCGAGTCGCTCACTTGCAGAAAGATAGAGGGGTCAACTCGCCAGCCCTGACGGCTCTTCCTGTTTGTCTGGGGCTCGTTCACTGCAGCACATGTCCTGCCTTATCTCCCATGAATACTTAAAGCCTGCCAGGACTGGCCGTTTGTGTGGGGGGGGGGGGGGGGGGGAGTTATATGCGCGAAAGTAAGACAGTGGTTCTGCAGATCGCCAATTCGACTCATCCCACATATTAGTGAGACAGGCAGGGAGAGAGGGGAGATAGCAGAACGGTGCGATAGGGCATCAATAAGAGATGCAGCTGCTCTGAGCTCGTGGCTAGAGAGAGAGGGGCCTTTTTTTAGCGAGACATAATGGAGCTATTGTCTTCGGATCCAGCAGTGGCTACCTCCAGTCAGCAGCTGATGTGGCAGGCAGAGAGCAAAACAAACAGATTGTTTGGCTCCATGAAAGTTTTATCTCCCCTGCTCCGTCCTAACAGTGCAGGACGGCCACATGGCCCAAAAGCACACTTTCCCAGGACGGAAGAAATGTTTTATTTGTGGCAACAAAACAAGGAGGCATATCACAAGTGCACAATACACTGCAAAAAGCTTCCGAGGAGAGTGCTAAAGCCTCTGTTCAGGACCATTCGGAAGATCTACCAGATCCCTAAATAAAAGAAGCACTTTTCATATGATGGACATGCCAAGGTGGACAAAGCTCTTCAGCTGCAGATCAGACGTACCCAAACTGCCTGATAAACCATGAAGAGTTTGACTACTTTAGCTGGCTGTATACGGCGCCTCACAGAATCCTCAGAGGTGTAAAGCATCTCAACAGAGATAACAGACCGACCTGCATGTTTGTAGATTTATGTCGGCTCTGATTTAGTCTGATCCGTTTGATGTCCCGATGAAAATAATGAGTCGTTTACACAGAAGATGCTGATCCCTAGATCACTGCTCTTCATTTTCAAACACTTAGAGAAAATACTATTTCCTTTCAGAGGCTCTTGGAAGCACATGGCCCCTCACGTTCTCTCTCTCTCTCTCTCTCTCTCAGGGGGGGCACGCTGGGCTTTGATGTGGAGCTGGCCGTGGTCAGATCCTGTAAAGTCAGCAGTAACTGACAGTGGCATATATATCATTTCCCTGTCCTGCTTCTCCCAGGTCGGGGGCCGGTAATGGTGCTCCAAGTGAGCTCAGCATTTCAGACTCTGAGACCACTCGTTCTCATGGCCTCATGGTGAGATCTCCTAGGACAGCCTGAAGTTCACCTTCTTGAGGTCAGGGAGGCGCTTGTGGAGGCCCTCGCAGGCCAGAATGATGTCAGTGGAACAACAGCCCTGGCGTGCAGAGCGAAAGAGTTCTCTTCAAAGCGTCCGAACATGTATTTTACCCTGAGATTAGTGATGCCTGTCAAGATTTTCTAGTCGCCTTCTCATCTTCAAAAGCAAATGAATGCCCCTGTGAGTGGCTGGGTTTTGGGGTTTCTTTCCCCTTGAAAGTGCATTCCATGTTATCGATGCCATATTTGAATCTCATGATCTTAAGTAGGTGAACAATTTAGCAACTTCACAAAAAGCTGCTGTCATTTTTGAAACCCTGGCAAAACAGATAATGGATAATGCAAAACACTGTGCCTGTTAGTGCACACTTGGTATCAGCGAGGAATACACGTTTGAGCTGAAAGAAAATGATCCGTCATTCATTTGTGATGATATTGCCAATGGCAACACATCAGTGTTGGAACAGCTTACATCAGAGCTGCGGAGCGTAGCTGCTGTGATAACAAATAAAATACCAAATTAAAACAAGATTCAAAGGAATAAACTTCATGTTTTATAGATATCACACAAATAAGATCAATATTTTAAGTTAATGCAGACCAAATTAAAACAGCAAATGTACAGAAAAAGCTAAGTACTGCTGACAGCCTCAACAGGAATTGATATCCTCAGTGAAAATAAAAAATTCAATAGACATTGACCAATCTCAGCGTTTCCAGCCCATTATCGCTGCCAGACTAAAGCCCCCCATGAGTGTGGGAAACGTCCTGGACTCCTCCTTGGGTTCAGAGGTGGATCTGGTTTCTGTTGCAGTGTGGATTGGGTCAGGTCAATGTTTCTGAGTCTAGTGTGATCGCGGCCTCCCCTGTTCTCAACCAAACAAGCTCCTTGTGCAAAAATCGCCATGGAACCTTGAGCAAACATGAAAAAAAATCGAGATATTTCTCTGAAGACCTTCCGTCGGCTCCCTCAGTAGATGTCAGGGCCACGTTCCCCTCCTCTCCTCTCTGTTTTTTCCTCTCCTTTCTTCTCCTTTGTCCTCCTATCTTCCTTGCAGTCCTCCACGCCCCTGATGGTTATGGCCGGGCCATTTTGTTGCGGAGCTCTCTCTGTGCAGCTGTGAATATTTGTCGAGGCCCACGTCGACAGTGAAGTCACCGAGACTTCAAACGCTTGGCAGGCTGCTGGGTCTCTCACAGGCCTCTTGAGGGCCCTTGCGCAAGAAAGAGAAAGAGAGAGAGAGAGAGAGAGAGAGAGAGAGAGAGAGAGAGAGAGAGAGAGAGAGAGAGAGAGAGAGAGAAGAGACAGAATGAAAGAAGACAAGGAGCCAAACTCAAGAACAGAACAGCGAGCCAGCTGTGAAACTCCTTCATCTCCCAAGTCAAGAGTGATACTGGAAAATATGATAAAGTCTCATTATTCTTTCAATCTTTTCTTTCTTTCTTTCTTTCTCTCTCTCTCTCTCTCTCCTTCTCTCTATCACTCATTTGGAATCTGGTCTGGAATCTCTATAAAGGTTTTAGTGTTCCCCTCAGAGCACATTTATGATATTTTTTGTGCCGCTTGTTTATTTGTTTCATAGTGGCACACAGCAACAGCATTGATACAGCCCAGCCGATTGGACCCTCTGTTAGCTGTGGGCTGTTTACTCTGGTTCTACAAACTTCAAAAGATTATTATTTTATTTTTTCTTTCTCATGTGTTTCTGGCCAAGTCACAATCCACAGCTATATCTTATCACTCTCTCACACTTTTTCTGTCTCTCTCTCTCTCTAGCTTTTTCTCTCTCTCTCTCTCTCTCTCTATTTTGTGTTTTAGGTTGTTTCTTTCTCACACTTTCTCTTTCTCTCACATTGTTACTAGTTTCTATCAACTCTTTGTCCATTAATCTCTCTACCCATCTCTCTCGCTCTCTCTCTCTTCCTCTCGGGCCTGAGGGGTTGTAGTGTGTAGTGAGTCTGTTGAGCTGGACAGCCGAAGGGCAGCGTTCGCTCTGAAGACCAGAGGCCACACAGGCCCATCTGCTCAACAGTAACAAGGGTCCTCATATACCCAGCCTCCTACACACACACACACACACACACACACACACACACACACACACACACACACACACTCACACAGACACACACACACTCACACAGACACACACACACACACACACATGTACTCACACACTTACACTCGCACAGATACAAACACACATACACACACACACACTCACATACACACTTACATTCACACGCATACACAAACACATTTATTTAAAAACACACACACACACATGCATTCACACATACGTAAACACACACACACAACGATGACTCAAAGTAACTGGCCATCTTGCATGTGTCCTGAGGTAGTCCTAAACCAGATCAGAGATGGCTCATATAAGTTGACTGGCCCTGTTTTTATTCCTCTGTATGCCAGTGGTTACCATAGTGTGTGTGTGTGTGTGTGTGTGTGTGTGTGTGTGTGTCAGATGTGAAGCATAGCAACCCTCTTTTATAGACTTTTATTGTTTGTCATTACATAAAAGTCTCTTGCCAAGACTGGCAAAGGACAAAAGACATGCTTCTTTCTTCATCCCAAGATGAAAAGACAGTTATTTTCTGCAGGGATCAACACTTTTGGTTTTTATGTTTGTTTGTGAGACACTTTCTTTCTCTTTCATTGCCTTCCTCACCCACTTATTTGCATGTAGTGTGCAGTGGAGTGTGTGTGTTTGTGTTTGCATGCTCATGTTAATGTGTACTTGTGCGTATGTGTTGGAATTTGCACATGCTGTGTGTGTGTGTGTGTGTGTGTGTGTGTGTGTGTGTGTGTGTGTGTGTGTGTGTGTGTGTGTGTGTGTGTGTGTGTGTGTGTGTGTGTGCGTGTGGCGGATCTGTTACATAGAAGTCATCTCGACTCTGTCAAACATTGCTGCTCTTTGTGAGCACTGCCTACCTCCTTCACGCGGGATGACAGCCCCCATGTGGGCGCTACAGGCCCAGAGGGCAGAGACCACTCTGCCAGGCAGGACCCCTTCCTCCACCTCATCCTTCCACCTCATCCGTGCTCACAGAACAGTCTAGATGCTTCCCATTTGGCCTGTGTGTGAATTCCCAGCTTTGCTGTGTTTTTAAATATCCTGATGGATGCTATGAAATCCAATCCTGATGGATGCTATGAAATTGAATCGGGGGTGGGTGGGAGGGGGTGTTTGAATGACGTAAACGTGTATTTAAAAAAAGATTCAGAAACAGGGTGAGGGGAACCAATTGTAAGTTTCCATATACAGATAGAGCAGCAAGCAGTGTGTATCCATGTTATAAACATCAGATATTGTACAGTTGATGTTTGTATCAATGCACTCCCTCTCTGTATCATTCACTTACACTCACACTCACTCTCTCACACACACACACACACACACACACACACACACACACACTGCTTTGGAATGCCCTGTCTCCCTGCTGACTCGACCTGCTGTGACGGGGGCGCGCACAGAAGTGCAGACGCCGCTGCACGCCCCATTGACCTGCATAAGAGGCTGTGGGCTCTGGCACAAGCTACACGCACTGAGCAGAGATACGGGCCAGAGAAAGAGAAGTGGTCAGCATCAGCAGAAAGATGGAGGCAGGGAATGAGGATTGGGGCGAAAGAAAGGGAGAGATTTGGTTTACTCTCAGCATCAGCAGATGGATGGATGGATGGATGGAGGGAGAGCAGAAAAGAGAGAGTGATGAAGATGTGGTCAGCAAAGAGTAAGAAGCTGCAGAACATGTGGTGCTCCGAGAGGAAGAACGAAAGAGAGAAGGCTGAAGTGAAAGAAAGAGAGAGATGAGTTTTGGCAGCGGAAGAGTAGCAAGGGAACAGACAGATGGAAAGATGAGGAGAGAAAAAGAGTGCAACCATGAGAGAGGGGAATGAGGAGCCAAGAAAGATCAAAATGGAAAGCAAATAGAAACTGATTGACAGTTTCTGTGTGAGCGTTAATCAATATATGTGTGTTTTGGGACGGCCTGTTCCAACTTTCATGTGTGTGTCTGTATATGTGTGTTTGTGTTGCTTCAGGAGAGCAAGCCAGTCAGCAGGCGGACGCTGGAGCCGTCAGGGAGATGTCAATCCGTCTGCCCTCCGCCCTTCCAGAGCTGAACTCCGCCAGCATCAGCACCATTGAGGGAGACACGGACTCCTCCGCCAACGATGTCTTTTAACATTGGGCCCCCTCTCTGCCCTCTACCCTGACACGGGCCCCTCTCTATGGGGCCCCCTCTACCCTGACACAGGCCCCTCTCTATGGGGCCCCCTCTGCAGCGCAGCCAGCATTAGTTCCCCAGAGGAACCTCCGGACCTCTCCACCTATCACGTGTCTTAAATTCTGTTCTCGTCTGTGGGTGAAATAATTTATTTCTGTATTGATTTATTTATGTTTTATCTTAGCCGCTACGCCTCAAGTGTGGGTCTAAGGAGATCAATGTGTTTCTGAAATCTGTCTGGTGCCAGAGAAGGACGAATGTTTGTTTTGAGTGGTTTTTGAGAGTTTTTTTTAATACTAATAAATCTTTTATCTACTGTGTTTGTCTGTGTGCTTTGCAGTCTCTCTCAGTGGACACACACACACACACACACACACACACACACACACACACACACACACAGGGAAGTACACTTAAAGTAGCGCTTCAACTCACATTGCTCTAAGTGAAGAACTCTGTCTCTGACAGTGGAGCTGAGATCCCAATGGAAGCGCTTTAATCGCCCAGCCTGCTTTTTAATCCTCCAACACACTTAGTGATGTCACGCAAACAGCATTTAGCACCCCACAGACACAAGCTCCTATGCCACGGAGCCAGATTTCAGAGAACTGGTTTGGCACAGCTCCGAGCATTACACTCAACGCTTTCCTCTGGAAGTTCACTGGACAATGTTTCTTCATAGCATCAGGGGGAAAAGGTGAAGATTGGATTAAGATTAATGGTTTAATTAATTTCAATGGAAATCAAGTGCATGTAAACAAAAGTAGCACCTAAAACTAGCATCAGCCAAAAAAAATTCTGCTGTTTGCCTCGTCATCATTCCTGATTGGGCAACTCAGAGAAGAGCCATGTGGTGGCTGTGTGACACTTCATTCCCCACTTAGCCAAGACACAGCAGCTCCTTCCTCAGCACCACAACACTCCCTCTCTTCCTCTCTCTCTCTCTCTCCTTCCCCAGCACCACTCTCTCTCTCTCTCTCCATCTCCCTTTCTTCTTCCCCAGCATCACTCTCTTTCTCTTGTTCCTCCTTCTCCAGCACCACACCTCTTCCTCTCTCTCTTTCCCCAGCACCACTCTCTCTTTCTTCTTCCCCAGCATCACTCTTTCTCTCGTTCCTCCTTCTCCAGCATCACACCACTCCCTCTCTCTCTCTCTCTCTCTCTCTCCTTGTTCCCCAGCACCACTCTCTCTCTCTTCCTCTCCTCCCCGGGCTCCAGGCCTGAGGGAGGGCCTATCAGATGCTGCCTTGCAGCGGACCCGCACTGATGAAGCCTGTCTAATGAGCATCCTGTTCCCCTCATCCTCCGCCTGCCAAGATAAAGAAACACACACACACAGATGGGGGAGGAGGGGAGAGAAAAAGGAAGTGAGGGAGTGAGGGGGGGTGAACGAAAAGAAGGAAAGAGCCCTCACACTTAGCTGTGGAGTTCTTAATGAACCAAAACCGTGATTACTAGAGTGAAATAAATAGCTGGGACTGAACTGTTGCAGGATGGAGGGCCTGCCCAAGCAAAAGAGGCCTGGCTGCTGAGGGGAGGGACTGGTGCAAACTCCCTGGAAGGCAGGCAGGGCAGCGGCACAGGCTGTGTTCAGGGCCAGCAGAGCCCAGTAAGTGGAGCGATAAGCCCTGCTGATAAAGAGAAGGAAATGAGAAGTGAGTGAGAGATTGAGCAGGACAGATGGTGCGACGTGAGAATGATCAGGAAGCTCCTGCATTTCAGCGGGTGCACACACACACACACACACACACACACACACACAGAGAGTTGTACACATGGTGCTGTCTCCGGTTCATTTTGGTATGTGATGTCAGGAGGATAGTATGCTTTATGTTTATATATTGCATCCATCATTAGGGTGCCAAACAGTTAATATAAAATTCTCACTCCGCTGGTGGGTTATGTATTATTGAGTTCAAATGAATGGTCCTGATGTCACCTCGACTGAAAATCTTTCTTCAAAGAGCCAAATGTAAATATAGTTCACATATAGAATTTATGAACGCAACATCATGAAAGATAAAACCAATGGGGTGATATTAAAGAGATATTACATCATGTTAAATACATTAACAAGCCACTCCTGTGATGTATCCCCAATGACCTCCGCCAGAGTGCATCACACATGCTCTCCTGCTCTCTTTCTCTCTCTCTCTCTCTCTCTCTCTCTCTCTCTCTCTCTATCTTCCTTTCTCTGAAGTGTAGAAAAGAGAGGGGTTGTGCAAGGGGGAGGGAAATTAGTGTGGTGACTGGAACACACAGTGCTGGCCTGATATCACAGAGACACTCTCTAAAGAGCAGGTCGGGGGCCAGCTTCACCCCACCCCTGCACTCACACACACACACACACACACACCCCTCCTCAACCTCCGTTTGTCCCAGTCCAGTCCAGCTGTTTATCAAAAGCAGATGTTCAGGCCAGGAAGTGGGGGGCAATGGAGCGTAACATTGACCACTCTTTCTTTGCAATGAGCCACGGATAGAGCACAGCAAGGAAGATCCCTTCCCCCTCCGAAAAACACACACACTCATCCTAGCAACATTAACCCCCCACTCCCACCCCACCCCACCCCCCTACGCCAGTCCTCTCCCATGACCCAACCACTCCGAAGACAACTGCGCCGAATATCTCACCAGCTCAGAGGCTGTGGCATTTACCAGAGCAAAACTCCATGGGCTTTGGCACTCGTTGAATTATGAATTAAAAGGCATCATAAAATTTGAACACCCTGCGGATTCCAGTGCTAGGTGTGACTGCATGACATGTTTCTACGCTCAAGGGAGAGAGGGGAATTTTTGAAAAAAGAAAAAAATGGCTTTCCTTTCTCCTCAGTATTTGGTCCTTGGGTGACTGCCTGTAGTCTTCCTGAAATAGATGCATGAGTGCATTTGCATTTAATCAAGAGAAAGGTCACATTTAGATCACACTCTGAGTCTGCACTTAAATGTCCCACTTCTTTTTCTTTTGATGGTTAAATTCCATTTTCACCACGGCCATCGTCCAGGGACTGCTCGCTTTAAATGAACGATTGAAAATGCAATTTATTCAAGAGCGTTAAGGATTGACATCTAAAGTATTGAAATTAGAAAGGCCTTTATTGAAATGTTGAGCCAGTATGCTAATGTGCCAAATTAAAGAGAGCCTGGGCAGATTTCTTTGCATTTAAATATTCAGGCCTTCCCTCGGAGACCCTGACTGCAATAAATAAACCACTGTGTGTGTGAAAATCTTTCCCACTCTCCATGGTGGTAGATTGAATATATAATTGATTCATCAGCACTTTTTAACATTCATATTAATATACAGTGCTTGCTCCCCATGTCTTTCACAAACAAGTCAAAACAGAGAGACGTCCTTACACAGATGTGTTACTGCAGTTTCACGCAGGCTGTTGGAGCGATTCTGACATCCAGCAGGCAAAAGTAGGCCATCCAAATTGGACAGGCAGAGGGGGTTTTATTTATGCAAACCACTTAACATCTGATGCAAGGGCATGAATATAACACGAGAGATTGAGCTGGCCCTCTGTGGTCAGTGATTGGGCAGGTGGGGGTGAAATAGGGGTGAGAAGAACCTATTACTGCCAAGTGTTAAATGGAGATCCTAGGAGGCTACAGTGTAATTAATGCCCCACTCTGTGTGATCACGTTATTTCACAAAGAAGTTCTATTCTTCACGCAGTGCAGCATGTAGCGTTAGCCGCATTATCCAGTCATTGCTGTTGCCTTTATACAATTGTCCTTGGCAAAAAAATAAATAATAATTTAATAATTCTGTATCACAATACAGCATCATGCTATCCTTGTGGCCTAGTTGATCTACAAGGACAACATGATGACCAAAGGAACAGTCTTACTGGATAGAGTTTGTTTCCTTGGCCCAGGTATTGAATTCATCTTTCAAGAACTTCATTAATACTGGGAACCCTTTTGGCTGCCCCTCAAACATGGTACAGAGTTGTGGTTCATACATCTTTTCTCCTTGAACTTTCCTGTCTTGTGCTTGATTCTGACCGTCTCGGCAGAACACCGGCCTTTGAAGCCTTGTAAGGTCCAGTAGCCTTTGAAGAGGGTGGCGATGAGGGGCCTTCCGGATGCATGCGGGTTAGTTTTACAGTGCCATCTGTGTGTCTGGCTCTCCCATCTCCATCTTTCTCTCTCTCTCTCGCAGGTCAAGAGAGGTCAGCAGCAGAACACCCGGAACAGACGCTTTCATGCAGCTTAATTTGATTTAACCCGGAAATGAACTTAACCGTCCTGTGAAGAGATCAGTTTTCTCTCGACCCTCTGTCCAATAACTGTAGTCCTCACGCTTCTGTGTGTGTGTGTTTGTGTGGGTGTGTGTGTCTGTGTGCGTGTGTGTGTATGTCTGTAAGTGAGACAGAGGGTGTGTGAAAGAGAGTTTCTTCTATAGTGGTGACTAGATACATGCTGATCTTATCTATGAATTATCACAGAGGGGGAACAGAATCTTCCTAATGAGTCTCAACGACCAATTAAAACCGCATACTCAATGTCCTCCCTTCCCTCCTCGCACGCTTAATGAATCATCTGGAAACACTTCATGTACTCCTCTTCCAGCTCTTGGCCTGTAATCCAACAAAATGTGTGTGTGTGTGTGTCTGTGTCTGTGCCCGTGTGCGTGTGTCTGTGTGTGTGTTATGTGTGTGTGTGTGTGTGTGTGTGTGTGTGTGTGTGTGTCTGTCTGTGTGTTTTGTAAGTGTGTATTTTGGGGAGGGGTTGTTATAGGTGACTTATAATAGTGAATGTGTGTATGTGTCTGCATGTGTTTGGAAGGGGGTGTTATGGAGACTTGCGATGGTGTGTGTGTGTTTCGGGGAGGGGGTGTTATGGGTGAATTATGATGGTGTGCATGTGTGTGTGTTTGTGTGTGATGGGGATGGGGTTTGTGTGTGTGTGTGTTGGGGAGGGGGGTGTGACTGGTGATGAGACAGCTCTTATTAATAGAGCGATTAGGGATCGCAGGCTCATTTGCAAGCGTTTGTTTGGACACACGTGATGGCTCCTCCTCACCCTGTCTGGGATGCCAGTCTAAGCCACTGACGCCTGTTAATTGGTGTCTTCAGTTAGGAGGGGGGCAGTGTGTTTGGCTTGGGGGGGGGGGGGGGGGTCCTGATGATTTGGTGCACCGTTTTAATTGAGCATTGGCGCAGATCTACTCAACAGGGCAGCCCTAATGTCTGGACACGTAACAGCTCTGCTACACACATGGACCACACCCTCAATTCAGCACCATTCTCCTCAAGTCAAACGCTGCTTCTGCCAATCCCACTCTCTCTCTCTCTCTCTCTCTCTCTCTCCCTCCCTCAGTTTCCTCACCCTCCTTCTACCCCAATATCTCTCACTGAGGGCATTAGAGGACAACATGCCATCAGGTGCATGAACTGGTGTTTTGGTCTATCCCCCTTATCCTCTCTGTCTTTTTCTATTCATCTCTCCCATTCTCCCTCCCTCCCTCCCTTTATCTCTCCTCAGAGATGTGCGATGCGAGGACGGCTCTTTTGCGAGCTTGTTGGCTAATGCTCTCTCTGCGCCTGAGGTTCATTATGAAGTGTGAGGCTTGGCAGACAGTGGAGAGCCACAGATGGAGCTTGTCTGTATGTGTTTATGTAAATCAGTCGTTGTCTCTGTCTCTCTCTCTCTCTCTATCTCTCTCTCTCTCTCTCTCCCTCCCTCCCTCCTTCCTTCCCTCCCTCTCTGTCATACCAGAGCTCTCTCACTTTTTTACTCACCCGCCATTTCCTTCTCTTCCTCCTATACCTAATCTTTATTTCTCCAAATATCTCACCCTCCTACTCTTTCACTCCCTTCCCTCTTTAACACAATCTTTCCTTCTCTCTCTCCCCCATTCTCTATGACTACTTTTTTCTATCTCTGTCACAACTCTCTCTCTCTCTTGCACAGTCTCTCACTCGCTTTCTCTCTCACAGCTGTTTCCCTCTCTCCTAAACTCCATGTATCTCCCACAACCTTTCAAACAATATCCATCCCTCTCTCCCTCTCACATACAATTGCCCCCTCTCCCTCCCTTTTTCTTCTGTATTATCTTTCTCTCTTTCTATCTCAACTCTTACACACACAGTCTATCTCTCTCTCTCTCCTTCCCTCTTTCCTCTGTTCTATCTTTCTCTCTTTCTATCTCCACTCTTACACTTACTCTACTCTTACTCAACTCTTACTCTCTCTCTTTCTCTCTCTCTCTCTCTCTCTCTGTCTCTCTCTCTCTCTCTCTCTGTCTAGTTATCTCACTCCCACTCCCATGATAGATGAGTTCTGCATCCTGGCTCAGCAAGTCAGAGATAGTAGCCATGCCTTTCCTGTGAATACTAAATCCTGACCAGGACAGAGGCATTCGGTATGCAAGATTTGTCCTTGCATGCGGATGAGAGTGTTGTTTGTGTGCTTGTGTTTTGTGTGTGTGAGTGAGTGTGTGTATGTGTGTGTGTGTGTGTATGTGTTTGTGTGTGTGTGTGTGAGGATGACATAGTGTAATGCCATTCTTTCCGGCCCATTATTGATAATCCCTTCACTCAAGGGACTCCAAAGCCGCAGTTCCCACCTCCAAATGAAATCTGGGACGTACATGCGTCCCTACAGGGACAGGGGATTGCAGCCTGTAGCATGCAAATGGGATTGATCTGGGCGAAGGGGCCCTTAGTGTTTTCTTTTCTTTTTTTTCTGTTGTTATTGTTGTTGTTTTAGTTGGTAATAAGCTGCCCTTGTTTTTGGATTCAGTTAGATAAATCCGCCTAAATCCTCAATGTTGTAAGGACAACACAAGCACATCTAAACACACAAAAGCCATTTCTAAAAGCACTGGACATTTTCAGACAGTCATGCTTCAGAGATTATCGGGGCGAGTGGACAATGGGTGACCGTGTCCGCATCGCTGGGAGTATGGCCTGGACAAACACTGGGGAGCAGCCCTGAATAATCTGCGTTTGTTCCCGCTGTCGTATGTGAGACAATGCTGATGTCTGCTCAGCATCCGCGCAAGCCGCAGACTTCCACGGCCTCCTCACACTCAGAAAGGCCCGTTGTCTGGAGGAAGTGTGTGTGTGGAGAAAGTGAATGTGTGGCTGTGTGTGTGTGTGTGTGTGTGTGTGTGTGTGTGTGTGGACAGTTCCTGCTCCTCTCCTGACAGGATTCTCTCTGTCAGCAAAAGGGAAAGACAGAGACGAACAGCAGGCCCATAGAGAAGAAGCAGGAACACATTTACACCCTGCACCACCCCTTACATTCACAACCACACACACACACACACACACACACAATCACACACACACACACTTTACTTACAGGCTCACCATGCTATTCCACGAGTTTCTCACACACAGACATATTCTTCACTGAGACAGACAAACTCACACACATACACATCCATATGTCTCACACACAAACCTCACAAACTCAGCACCCAAAACTTTCTCACCCATATACAGTGGACTTAAGTTACATGCAATCCCTCTCACACATGTACAGACATTTACAGTACAGCACACACACACAGTCTCCACACTCACACTCGCACTCACACACATACACCTCCTCCTACACTACACATCTCTCAGCTCCTTCATCCCCTCACAGCCCCGATCTTCAGGCCCTGTGCGGGCAGCTGTTTTCTGCAGCTGCAGAGGGCTCCATGCCTCCGCTTCAGCTCCCCCTCACAAAGAGCCCTTTATGCCAGCCGGAGTGCAACCTTCGGGGCCGCTGGAGGTGACGAGCGGGGTGGCCACCACCTCCTCAAGCACAAGGGTGACACTCAGCAGACGGACAGCCCCGGCGCTCCCGTGTCTAATTCCCCGACACAAACGACCCCGTCCGCACACACACGGCAGCTTTATATGGGGCTGCGTGTGAATGGACAGACGCTGCCAGGTTTTCAAAAAAAAGAGTGGGGTGGGGGAAGGGGGGGGGGGTTGTAGCGAGGGTGGGGATATGTATAAATAAACAGAGCATAAATAAAACTGTACTCGCACAAGAGAGGCGCCATGAGCATCTATTTGATTGATAGCGCGCCGTTGTTTTCTCTGCCTCTGAAACATCACAATGACTTATTTACATGCACCGCATTTGGCGGGAGCCTGGGGTTGCTGGAGGTGGAAATGGAGAGAGAGAAAGAGAGAGAAATGGTTAGAGAAAAAAAGCAGGGCAGAGGCTATTCTTAAATAATGCAAATCAGCCAGAAAAATACACAACGAAAAAAACACTGTGACGGGCCACTGGGGAGTGAAACCGGCCTTATCAGGGTACGAGCATGAGTGGGTGAATTTGACTACCGGGTGCTGACGCAGAGCAGGACGAGTCCTTGGGCCGTGCCTGTGGCACTTTAACCCGAGCTGGCCAGAAACACAGCTAGGGCCACAGAGGAACAGAGAGGAAAGCACAGACCAAGCTGATACCAAAGCACCCGATCAAGAGGAAATGTAAATTATAATAGAGGAATGGAGATGCACATTGCATCCTAACCAAATTCAAATATGACGTGCAGAGTAGTCCAAGAGGAAGAAAGTCCTTGTGTTTGTTTATTTGTTTGTGAAATCAGTCAATAAAAATAGCAGGGGAGAGTACCTGTGACCTTACTTCATTTGCACTTGAGATTTCCCACAGGGAGAGAAAGCCTCCTTCTGTGTGCAGTCTGCCTGTAACCAAGGGCATTTACATGCTTCTCTATGTGCCGTGCGCAGAATTATCCGTTTTTAAACAGTTTTGAGTTTTCATAGAATAGAGGAACTACCTTTACTTTTGAAGAGCTGAGGATGTCCATCTCTCAACGAAAACCTTTGAACTGCTGCTGTGCTTTTGCACTGAATCTCACATTCAATTTGGCAATATTCTGCTTTTGTACACTGAGGCTTAATCATTTCAGAAGTGATAAATTAGGGGAAAATATTTCAAAACGTTTTATCTCGTATTCAGTTATGGCATATGGGTGGAGAAGGCGAAAGACAGAATATGAGAGAGAGAGAGAGAGTACAGGGGGAGGGGGAGAGAGAGAGAGTACAGGAGGAGAGAGAGAGAGAGAGTACAGGGGGAGGGAGAGAGAGAGAGTACAGGGGGAGGGAGAGAGAGAGAGAGAGAGAGTACAGGGGGAGGGAGGGAGAGAGAGAGAGAGAGAGAGAGAGAGCGTTCAGGAGGAGAGACACAGAAGCCCTGGCCTGCTGCCGACACCCACTCTCCTTCCCCCAAATGGCCTTCCATCCAGACCTTTCAAAATAACATTAATGCGTAGAGCACAGTACTCTCTAGGTAGATGTGAAATGTGTTGTTTTTTCCCCTTTTCATCGCTCCTTCTCCCCTCTCTGTGAGAACAATGCCCCATTCTTAGTCTATCTTTGCTGTTTTGATAAATAATTAAAGCTATTACTAAGTGCAGGGCCCCTCAAACTTACATGGCGTCGGTCTGACTTATGTTATGCCCTCTATAGGAGGGGAAATATGAAACCGCAGAAATCAGTGATTTTACTTTTGCTTCGAAGAGAGAAGTGCATAATTCAGACGTGAGGGGGTTTGGGGCTGAAGGAGATGATCATGGAATTTTTTTAAGTCGAACACGCTTGTAAAATATTTTTGGGATATTTATATAGATTCTTAAGCGCCGACTGAAGTGATTTCAGAAGAATGCATTTTATGCGTCTCTCTGCCAAGGAGCAGCATTCCTGTGGTGGATCTGGTTCTCATTGCTGCGTCCCACTGCTGAATGCTAGCCACTGATCGCTTGATTCATCATGATGAAGAAGGGAATTAGCACAACCCACCACCAGATCGCCCTTTTTTTGGAGGAAGTAATTGAGGGAGGGAGAAGGGGTGGGGAGTCAAACCCTCACAAGAACCTCTGCTCTGAAACTACAGTCCATTCAGCTGTTGGCCCAGACAGTTGAGAATGACCCAACATCAGGTCACCATGCAGACATGGGTTTGTATTTAAAAATGCATGGATGGTGTTATATAAATCTGTGACCTAAAAGGGGCAGGGCAGTCCAAGAGATGCAAGAATTTTCCAAGAAGTGGAATTCAGGCTTTGAAGGCAAGTATCTGAATGTTTGCCTCAACACCTCAATGTTAGACAGAGCTTCTTTTCCTACTGATTCGCCAAAGGGGAATATTTTTCATCAAGTGCACACAATTCATCCTCTTGTTCGCACTAGTTTTTAGTTTGTTTTATCATGTTCATACACAATAATTTGTTGTACACACAAGATAGGCATTCTTCTTCCCTGAAGGCTGTAACTGTTGCTGTATAAAGTGTATAATTTCATCTAAATCTGCATACCCACAATCGCAATTTAACTGATTGACCTTTAGAATTTGAAACTGACTGATCGCAATGCCATGTTGTCTGGCTAGAGCAACAAGAATGTCTTTGAAGGCCAAAACATTTTGTGCATAATATCTTTATGGGTCCAAACTTTTACTATGGACATTAAACGATCGGCCCAGTATTGAGTTAGAATGTTAAAGCAGCAATAAGGAGTTCTGTTCCAAAACTAGCGCGCTAACTACCTAAAAGGCTTGCAAAACACCTTGCAAACACCACCAACAGCCCTGTTGACACTGATAGAAGCTTGCCAACACAGCAGCTGGTGTCTTTTGGTAGTATAGCTTGCAATGTCATGCTGTGAAAGCTTTTCTTCCATTTTTGCAAGGTGTTCCAGCAAGGAAACACAGACCTACATAATGCATATCCTGGATGGCTAGTGGGAAAGACACAGGTGTTTATCTGTCCTTCACATGACCATATGTTATCAGAATACATTTGAAGATGATCCCAAAACCAGTTGTCTATAAAACCATGCCTCAAAAAGTGTCAAATTGTTGCATAGTGTTACTTTTAAACTGGCAACTGCAAAATATATGCAAAATATACTATACAATGTAATGTTATGAGCTAAGCCAGAACGTCATAGTAAACAGCTAGTTTTTGTCCCTGACATAAGGGTCTGACAACATGGTAAGGATCCCTACAGAAATAGACCTGTGTCTGCTTACCTGAATAACAGTATAGAGACTGACTGTAGAAAATAACGAGTCAGTGTTTTACCTGTCTTCCGGTCTCTGACGTAGCATCTAACTGCCTGTAGTCAGTTATCGAGCGAGACACTCTCCTGTGAATGCCCACTCCAGCACCACAAGGTAGGCCAGTTGTCGGATACCACGTCAGAGAAAACTACAACACTGACTGTACAGTCATTTCTATAGGTTATTTTACAGTAAACAATCATGAAGTTCCCTTTAAGAAATTGTGTGAGCAACAAGGAATGTATTTTGTACGCACAAGACAAATTTCATGTGTGAACTGTGAACAAGATAATATATTGTGCTCAAAAGATAATATATTGTGTGCACTACATTAAAAAATACTCTTTTCAGGACGTCAGGAATTCTGTATTTTCTAGCTGAGGAACTCAATCTAAGGTTTACCATCTGGGTCAGATGCCTCTTTCAACATATTAAGAGGAGACATTTTTCTCCAACGGACATTAAAATTCAATATTTCTTCTTGTGCCACACGCAGCAGTGTTGGCGGCGGTGTTTGTTTTCGGTTCTGCCATAATGAGGATTCGGCTCCACATGAGAGAGGACATCCACTGACAGCTGCCCCCGACTGGGCGAGAGGCCTCTGCCGACTGAAGTGGTTTGTGTGGTGTCACCAGTCGCAGTCGCCTCAATGCCCCGACAGTCTCTGTTATTTGAGCGAGCCTTTAAACAGCTAAAGCTGTAATGACGTCCGTCCGCCCGTCTCTCACTGCGGGGACTAATACCCAGTTATCAACAGCCTCACTACAGATGTAGCGTGTTTGATCTGGCACGGGAGAGACAAGCAGAAAGTAACAAAGTTATTTTTGGAGAGACGAGGCTATTTAATTGTGGTGATTAAAGAGAAGGTTGAAGCACGAAAGCGCGGACCGTAAGAGAATTTGAGGCGAAACGGTGCGAGAGAAATGTCATGCAAGATAAACACTCGTTGAGGTTATTGAGAGAGTGCTGAAATTTCAGATGATTGCTGTTTATGGAGCAACGCAGGGAAGTAACTGGAGCTGTCTGACATTATGAATTGAGCTGGAGGGATGAATGCATAAGGCTTTCATAAAGTTCTTGCTGCCGGGGGTCTCTCTCCCCAACATAGCACACTAGGGTGGCAGACTATGGTTATGGTTATAGGCACAAAATTGTCTTTCAAATTAAATGACATTCAGTACAGCTGACTACAAAAGTACAAATGCTGGACCCAAAGAGGAACCACATTTTTGAGGTTGCTCCTTTCGCACAGGTGGTGAGCCTGCTTTTAAACTGTGCTGTTACTTTATAGTCTTTTATACAAAATTATATACATTTTGTGCTCATTCTTGTGCGTTTTAATGTCTTTCTGAGATTCATTGTCATTCTGATTGTAAAGGCACCCAGTGCAACTTTCGAGGCAAACTGAACTGAGATTCATTGTCATTCTGATTTTAAAGGCACCCAGTGCAACTTTCGAGGCAAAGTGAAGTCACGCGTTTGGAAAACTCAGAGAATTGCTGACGGGAATCCTGCTTTATTTATTGGTGGCACCAATAAATAAAGATTTGAAAAAAAAATTGCCACGATTGTTGTTGTTTACGATTTTCTATCAGTTCTCACCACACAACGACGTCTCATCTTTGCTCCTTGAATGTCGATATGTAATGGTATGGAGTTATTGAAACTTACTATGTGTAAAAAAGACTAGAAATTGAATGTTTATTTTTGCCTCGAAAGTTGCACTGGGTGCCTTTAAAAGTGAAGAGTAAAACCAGTTGCCTTTCAGTAAGGGTAAGGCTATGGTGTAAAAGAGTGATGGTGAATAGCTTGGGACACAACGTCACCATATCGAGCCTTTCATCCACCATAACTTACTTTATTTACCATATTTCTAACTAAAAGCAGTTTGAATGGTAGACTGAAATCACCTGTGTGTGCACATATGCAACAGGCTAGTCCTCACCCCATTCTCAGAAACAGCTGCAGTCCTCGCCGGCAGCTGTGACTCAGGGTCGTCTGCACCTTTCCTGAAATGAGGGCACGGCACACACAGCGAGTACAGTTTAATTGTAAACAAATCACGAGGATGAATAACCCAGACAAGAGGTGACGGATGGAGAGTGGTGTCCGGGTTAGCCTGAGGGCTGGTGAGATGTTTCCAAGGCAACGGCATCACCCTCAACCTTGCGGAAGAAAACGTGCGCTCAAGATAAGAAAAACGCTTTCTGTCTTGAATATAGAGTAACGGTAGGATATCAACTGCTTTTATCCAAATTCCCTTAAGGCATATCGAATTTCAGGAGGATTACCGTTTTTCTGGGGTGTTATATTTTTAAGTTAGCATTGGCCTACACCGAGGCACAAAAGTGCCCACAGGCAGACACAGAAATATATGGTTATTTAACATGGGTACCGTTGCTGTAATTGACTTAAAACCATGTTGCTCGTGATAAGAGCCGTCTGTTTCTCATGGTTATCGTCAGGGCCAGCTTGACAGCTAATAAAGTCAGGTCTACCTAATATGTCACAATTCTTATCTTTTAAATAAAATTATAAAATGACTAAAATTACATCACTGTCATCTCATAGGGGAAATTAAGATGGGCCTCTCTTTATTCCATGGCAGCAGATGGAGGAAAATGTGTTTATTTTCTCTCTCTCTCTCTCTCTCTCTCTCTCTCTCTCTCGCTCTGTTAAGATGGCCTGGGATTCATTTTCAGGCATGGGTGGAAATGTTGACATCCTCAACGCCACACTGCTATTACCACCACACAAACAAACCATCAGAGGTCCTCTGTGCGGCAACAACGGCACCAGGCAGTGATGATTGCTGTTTAACACTGAGGCTTTGCCATGCTACCACAGTAAGGAGCTGTAAGTCCATGTGGTCAGGCGGTCCATCCGCTCTATTTAGTAAAGAACAGGAAGTGTGTGATTTACAGGCTGCGACTTTTTTGCTATTTGCTATTTTTAGGTGGCTGCTTTTGCCATTACAGTAATTTATGGACTGCTAGATGTTGCTGCCGCTGTAATGGCTGCAGGGAAGAGATGAGCTGCAGCCCAAAGCCGCTTCTCACGTTCAAAAGTTCAAGTTTACAGTAGATCATTTGAGCTGCAAAAGGGCTCAAATGTGCTTTGGTATATTAGCGGTTTGCCACAAGGGGAGAACTCTTAGCAACACATCTTCATTTAGATGGCAAAGTAATCAGAAAGATCAATATGCAGCAACTTAAGGGTTAGGGTTAGTTAGTTAAGCCATACAACCTGTGTACTTTTTTTTTTTTACTGCTGGGCAGATTTAGATTTAGCAGTGTAAACACACTCTGCTGCTATCGTTTGTTAGCCGCAGAACCACTACACCTGAACAACAATGACCACTTTGACCACCACTAAACTCCATGGACCCTCTTCTTTTTTTTTAAGCTCTGTTAAGCGTGGCAAAGGGATCTGCGGTTGGCAGGCTGTAAACCTTTCATCACATGCATGCTTCAAGATGTTCCTGTGTTGTTCCTCTGACTGCTTGTGTTGACTGCGCTCCAGTAGAACTTACAGGGCCCTGGCTCTCCCCGGGCCCAGTTGAGCTGCACACTCGGTCACGGCGCGGCTGGTCCGATCCGGCTGGGCTCGGCTAGGCAGCTGGATGCCGTTGGGAGCGTGTCTGGTCAGGATGTCTCTCGGGTCGAGTGCAATTGAAGGGGACCTTTGAGAGCTGGACCAGGGGGGCCCCACAGGGTAATTTGCATTGAGAAAGAACACGTTACCCAACCATTAATACTCTTAATGGTGGCTGGACTGACAGTAAAGACGTGCTGGAGAACTGCCTGGCAGAGCTGTCTACAGCTGCGTGTGTGTGTGTGTGTGTGACTGTGTGTGTGTGTGTGTGTGTGTGTGTGTTTGTGTGTGTGCATGTGTGTGTGTGCGCGTCTGTGTGCGTGCGTGTGTGTGCGTGTGTGTGTGTCTGTGTGTGTGTGTGTGTGTGTGTGTGTGTGTGTGTGTGTGTGTGTGTGTGTGTGTATGCCCATGTGTGGTTTTTCAAAAGGCTACGTTTTCTGGTAGATCTGTATGTTTTTGGTTTTCTAAAAGGCTATGTTCTCTGGTAAGTCTGTGTGTGTGTGTGTGTGTGTGTGTGTGTGTGTGTGTGTGTGTATGATTCAGCTGTCCAGAGATTAGTAGAATGGCCTCAAGCTCAAGTTTATGTCTCATGGAGTTTTAAGAATTTGAATATTTTTTGGCTTCACATGGCCAAAGCACATGAGCATCCCCCAAAATGCACTGGGACTGAACTTGCACAGTCAAGGAACCCCCCTAACAAAGAGAACACAAAGCTTCTATTATCTCCTCACCTTTGAACATACACATTTACAAAATGGGATGTTATTTGTCATGTTATTCATTTATTTTTGTCTTTATTACAATAAATATACAGATGTTGTTCGATAATGAGAGAAACAACAGTGGCTGGACCAGCCTCTTTCTCCCCTAAGCAGCTTAGCTGGGAAACCTATTTACACTTTCTTGTTGTTTCTGCTGGGACATTGTGCCATTGTGCCCCCTACACTACGTGCCAGGGTGGATTTGGTGTTTTTGGGAAGGGTGGTCATGTGACAAATGTATGCCAGGCTGTGACCTCATTCTCACACATGCTGGAACTGACCTGTAATATCAGTTGAGGGTCAGATCTTCTTAGAAGCCTCCTCCATTCATAGTCTCTCTCTCTCTCTTTCTCTCTCTCTCTCTTTCTCTCTCCCTGGTGTGAATTACATTGTGCAAATGCATTACGAAAAGTAGTCTTACGAAGACAGATAAGTTATTCCGAGATCTATAAGTAAAGACATTACAAATTGAGCAATATAGGTTAAGGTGATGCCATAGCAAGATATATGGCTATTTACTGCTTGTGCTAAGGCTTCATTACTCATTCAAACAGTCCACCCACTGCCTTCAGGCAACATCTGAAAAAACCCACACACACTTGCATCTCAAAGAACAAATAAGGGGTGTCAAAACTTCTGACAAGCTAATTCTAGCAGCAGTCCCAAGTAGGCTAATGCTTCCTGACTTCCCCTCGACCTCATTGTTGAAAGAGCCATTCGAGTGTGGAACCGGCTAATTTAAACAAGAACACACAAAACGCTTCGACCACCAAGGTGAACTTGATCCTAGCCTGGGGGCACGCTGGACTGATTTTCCAACCATGGCATCTGTGAGAACGTTGTTAATTAATCGAAGCTATAGCAAGGGCTTCTGTGAATATAAATCACCATGTTCCTCTTCCGTCGCCTGGCTGTGTAGAAGGGAAAAAAAGCAAAAGTGTAAATTTGTGCTCAATTAAAAGGGCCGAGGAGGACGAGGAAACAGGAGAAGCAACGAGCAGGGAGGCCAACATCATGTCATCTCTAATAGCTTTTTACCAAGCTCGTTAAATATTGATCAAGTGTATGAATATGGATGTGATATCTCATCCAATGCAAAACGTGACATTTATCCCCCCCCCCCCCCCCCCCCCCCCCCCCACACAAACACACACACCCCATCCCCACAAAAAAATTATATTCTGACTCTGATTTCTGAGGGAATACAGGATGAGGTTTTTATATTAGGTTCGCTTGTGGGTAAGCCAAACACGCATTCATAATTCACCCAGTGCAGATGGGAGGCTTTCATTTCATTTGGTCTGAAAACATTGCCCTTGCCTTCCTCTTGTCGTTTTCAATATAGAGTATGAATGGGCTTTGTGTGTGTGTGTGTTTGCGTGTGTGTGTTTGAGGAAGCTTACACACTCCTTTTTCTGAGGCAAAATCAATAGCCTTTTTTATAGATGCTGCCTACATCTGAAATGAAAAGTGCTTGACTGAGAATGATTGTGTGGGTGTGTGTGTGTGTGTGTGTGTGTGTGTGTGTGTGTGTGTGTGTGTGTGTGTGTGTGTGCATGCACATTTTTTTCTAAGGGAAGCCAGTACCCTCTATTCAAAAAGCTGTCCACAGTGTCCCCTGACAATGCATATTAGAGCAGGGCAGAGGCCTAATTATCAGCCTCATGGTGAGTGCTGCCCTAAGTGGTCTTTCACCATGCTTGTCTGTCCTTGAACTGCCTATGAATTGGCTTCAGCTCTGCAAAATATTCCATCTACCTGCCTATCTGCCAGACTCTTCATTACAGACAACAGAAATAATGAAATTTCTGTCTTTCTCAGAAAGCACTTTGAATTCAAAGAAAAGAATGAAAAGCATTCTTTTGCACACTTCCGAATCTAGTGTCAAGCCTCCATAAAATATCAGAGAAGGTTGTTTAAAGGTATGCTCTGGATAGCCAACATTGCTCAGATCTCTTGGCACTGGCCTCTCGGCATTATTCCTACAGAATTAGGTTCCATATCAATAGTTTGAATATTACCGGTCTGGAATGGTGATTTTCCATAGATGTCTCTCCGTATGGTTTATTCACATTCCAAAGCATTAGGGAACACGGTGTTTGTCAGTGGAGAGGGCCAAAAGCGCAGTTGCCTCCATCGCTGTGGTGCATCCTAGATAAACCGCCACTGGGGCCATAGGGCACATCTCGGCCCTCCGGGGTGCACCTCGCCGAGCCCAGGGGCCCCGTTGGCACACCTTCTTGATATAGTCAGTGTCGTGGCACTTCCTGCATTGATCGGGGGGGCGACAGTGGTACAGGAGGTGGGGAAGTCGTTTAGTAATCACAAGGTTGCTGGTTCGATTCCTTGTCGAAGTGTCCTTGAGCAAGACATTGAACCCCTAATTGCTCCTGATGTGCAGTGTGCCATCAGTGTAATTGTAAAATACATGTGTATACATCCTTGTAAATCGCTTTGGAAAAAAGCGTCTGCTAAATGACTAAATGTAATGATCGGTAATCAAACCTGTGTGGACTAAATGGAAGAGAACTTTCCTAATCACTGTACCACTAACACCCTCTTAGGCATCAGTGGACCCCCACTTGCATACTAGTGAAGGACTGTTGCTCAGGGTTCCATAGCAATAGTGCCAATTTCATTGCTGCAGTAGCAGCAGCAGTCAGTTTGTAACACCAAAGGGCAGAAGTTAACATTGCTGATGGAAGTAGGCACGCCACTTGCGAAAAAGCAAACTTTGTTCTCAGTTGCACAGTACAATGGTCACTGTGTGTGTGTGTGTGTGTCTGTATGTATGATCTCGCAACGGATAATTTTCTTGTCACCGAAAGCTGCATGCTGTACAACTGTATTAAACATGACAGCGCAAAAATAAAAGTCCCATCACATGCAGCACTGCAGGCTCGTCTGACTGTAACACGCAGTCCCACATCAAAGCATGCAGACGGCCCTTTAATTCATGTTTGCCGGCTCACTGATGTGTTTAGTTTTGCTATCATGTTGTGGCACTGCGGCAATGGCCTGCCCCATTCCACAGAGAAAATGAATTGACAGAAGAAGGGACGATGAGTATCTGTTACGTTCTGGTGCTTGTCCCCAGTTTTTTTTTTTTATCTCGTGCAAGCTGTTTATATTGCCTTTCATCCTCAAACGGCATGGGCGCTAACCAGAAGCCAGTCGGTCCATGTTTGTCCACGTCTTCATTCTTAGGAGCTAGTCTTTTTTTCCCTCCTCTTTTCTGAATCATTCTCCCACCAGAGCCACACATTTAAATGCTGTCGTGTTCTTTTTGCCCTGCTATCCCTTTCTAAAAGGATTGATTCTCTTTAGAAGTGAGGACTGTTTATGAGGGTTGTTTATGGACCAGTTTTGGGTCCCTGTCCTGCTATAGGGCAGCTGCTCCTCGCCTCTGGTGTCTCCTAATGGCAGCGTCCGATAGCACATTTGAGGTACCATGCTAAGCCACAGGACAGGGACTGGGCCAAAGACTTTCAGGTTGAGAAGGCGACGGAACTACTAATGAAGAGTTGCTGTCTTCCTGAAGATCTTTTATACGAATTTCCCATGGGGGGGAGTTGTCCTGGACCGAATGAGCTTCGTCCTCAAAGTCAGACTCTCTTTAATTGGCTGCACATTTTTTTACCACATGAAAAAGGTTCTGTAGGTGACAAACCCCACCAAAAAAGAAACCATCCTAAGGGGCAAGAAAGGAACCCATTATCTCTGTGGGACAACTCCTTCGTGTGTCATGCCATGTGAATGCAATGGCTACATCAGTCACGACCAAACAGTTCTCCTTCAGTTGCGAAGCCTTTTGTAACAGGGAGCCTAGCATGCTATGAGGTCAGCCCCTGATGTTTCCACACCAGACAAATCTGGGAGCAGGTATGACATAATAAACGGAGGAGGAGGGGTTTGGTAATCATAAGAGCCTCACCAGTAAGCCCTCCTGGGGCACGGCTTGCACACTCTGTACGAACAGCAGGCGACTGAGCCCTGCTCCTTTTGCCTTTGATGCGTTTAGATGTATTAATTTATTCTCTGTTTCTCGGCCAGGCCTTCATAACATTTTCCTTGTTCTTGTTAAATGGGCCTTGCAAAATGCACAGTTATCCCAGTACAAGATGGGATTAGGGGAGAAGTTCAGTGCGCCGCTCTACTGTACGTACACAGAAAGCTGATGTGAGAATGGGTTAAGGCGATTGTGTCAAACGGTCTGGGTGGAATGAATGGGGTCCACTGTGGCCACTCCTATTCTCCCATGTCAAGACAGAGGTTTTGAGAGGGTTTTTTTTGTGTGGGTACGGTTCAATTTTCACCCAGTCAGTCGGGAGTTTGTCAAAACAAACCCTTGGTTTTTGTTTTTGGTTGTTATTGTTTCTGTTGTCGTTTCCTGACACCACTTTCAGATTCAGCCTCCATGAAATGAGTTGCCTTTGCTGTTAGCTGAGCTGTTACTGATCAGCCTTGTCTTGCCTGATGTGAATGAAACGCAACACTTCCTTTCACTGCACAGTGTCACGAGGTCCATCGAATTTCGTCTGTGAGATCTGATTAGAGTGGATCAAAAGGGGGCACCTTCGTTTGATCCAATTACAGTTTGTTTTTCTTTTACATCGGGTCACTTCCTGTCTCCCCAAAGTCTTGTGGCCTCCCCCCGGGGGCATGAGAAAATCAGGGTGTTCGTTGAGTTATTGGTACTGTCATTGATGCCCCGTGGCACCAAACTGAATCTCTTTCCACCATTTTCCCCCTCGCTCACTCTATCTCCGTACTTGTCTCCTTCCTCCTTTTCTGACTTTTTCCTCACTTCGTCTCTACAGCTGAGCCTTTTCTCCCTCTCATTCCCTTTCTGTTTCCGTCTTTCACTCTTTTTTATTTGTCTTTTGTTTCCTTCCCATCTCTCTCTCTTCCCCTCTCTGCCTCTGTCTCCGGCTGCTCGCCTGCCTGTATGTCCACAGATCTGGCCAGTGAGGGGTGAGATCCCCTTCATGTTTGTGGAGGTTCATTGGCAGTATCACAAACATCTGTTCCTCATAGAACCAGTCCGAGGATCCCATTTCCCAAATCCCTGTCATGTTTAGAGAGAGAGATTAGCTTTGTGTTGACCTAATAATGCTTCCCAATTTTCCCCTACCCCACCCCCATTCTTCTTTTTTTTTCTCCTTTTCTCGCTCCCTTCTCTTACAGGATGTAAATACAAACTGCAAGGTAAACTCTTCTAAGCTGGAGGGTAGACGGGGTGGGGGTGGGGGTGGGGGTGATCAGGATGTGCTGTGTGTTTAATTAGCACTGGACCTGCCAAGTCTTTTTGCTGCCACAAATGAGTCCATCCATCAGCCATGCAAATGTAACAAATTAATCACACCACCAAAGGCTGTTTCCAACGCAGTTTTATTCATCAGTGTGAACGTCAGTCAGCCTCCAAAATGGAAGGGGGAAACAAAGAGATTGAATTTCATAAGTTGCTCTACCATTCTCAGGTTTTAGCTGAACAAAAAAAACCATCATTACCATATATATGAAATGCGGTTTTCATATGAAATGTGGTCTAGGTCAGTCCCTCCTGTCAATAACACAAGTCTGCCTATTTTTGTTTGCTTTACGGCATTCAGACCATGAGCTGAACTGCTTTCTTACATTTATATCATGAAACAAACATGCTTTCATACAGTCAGAAAATTGACTTATACTTAATGAAACCCATGATATGTAAACTGATAACTTCAGCCTATATTGAAATAGTCAAACTGTCTTTTTCTTTGAAATTGAATATAAGAAAATCAATACAAGCCATTCAATCAGATTTGAAATTGGCAGACAATACCTGCAATAGTAATTATATACAGTGCATTGTAGAAATCCACTGAAGCAGACTCTTTCATAAAAATCCCCATCATGATGATAAATGGTTTGTCCCAAGGGATGGCTTCCTAAAGAAAGAGAGCACAATAAGGATGTTCTTTTTGGGAGTGTGATGTCACACACACCTTAGCAAACCTGCAACCCACTGAGGCTTCACAATGATAGTTCATTTAATTAACAACACCTCACATCTAGTTATCTTCACTTTGTGTGGTAGGCCATTTGTTTGGATTTGACTGCTTTTGGTGCTACTCTGGATGCAAGCTCACTCCAAGATGTTCTTATGCAAGCTGTTTTTTCCAAATTATTTGATCGATTTCCCAGAAGGGAATGATTTGCCTCAAGCACATTCAATGCCTGGTTTGAGTTTTTGCAGCTGGGTTGGTCTAATAAATTGGTCGAGTTGTGAATTTCTGGCATTGCCTGAGCTCGTAGCTAAAGTACAGCTGTGTACTCCTGAACTTGATCCAAGTACCGTCTTGAAACTGTAAATACAATGTGTCAATATCCACATGTGATTTTAAATCTCGAAATAATATGAGTTTAGTATGACTTTTCCTTCTACATATCTCTCTAACCACATAACACCCTTGTCTGTGACATTTAGTTATCCGTCTAAGTGTTTATCTTAAAACATTCTAATTCATTTGTATCATTTGATAATCTCATTGTCTGTCACTGTTACTGTTAGATTAAACGAGTGACCATTTGTCATATCTTTATCAGTTTCGATTTGTGTCAGGGGGTGTCGACAAAAGGGAGTCCTGTTTCAATGCAGTTCTCTTCTGGCCCAGACGAGGGCGCGATCTTCCCCTGATACTCCTCCTGAATGCGTGTATTTAACGCCAGGCACACCCAGTGCTCTGTGTGCTGCTTGCTTTCTTACACACAATAAATGGTCATTACAGACCTCTGTATTTACATTAAAAAACATTGTTGGTCATAGATATATGGAAACTTTCAGACACAGATATTTCCATGTCCTCAAAAGGCAGAGTGATGCTGTCAAAAATGTTTAGAGTAAAAAAAAAAACCGACTTAAAAACCTTGGAAAAGTGAGTGAATTTAATACCTTTTCATTGTAACTGTGTGTGTGTGTGTGTGTGTGTGTGTGTGTGTGTGTGTGTGTGTGTGTGTGTGTGTGTGTGTGTGTGTGTGTGTGTGTGTGTGTGTGTGTGTGAGATAGAGAGAGAGAGACAGACAGAGAGAGAGAGACACAGACAGAGAGAGAGAGAGAGAGAGAGATAGAGAGAGAGAGAGAGAGAGAGCGAACGGACATTAGGACCCTGCAGCTCGGTCACTGGCGAGTTTCCAGCAGGAGGTTGACTTAGCGCAGCGCTTCAGTATTCAACCAGACGCTACTAACCTCTGAAGGTGCGGGGCCAACACTCTTTCTCTGGGGCACAAATATCACAAAGATTTTTTATTTGGTTTATTCTGTACAAACTAAGTGATTGTGCTGAGGCTATTTTTTTCATACTGCGGCGTTATAGTATCGGGAAGCTTTGACTTGAAATGGACATTTGACCATGATAGTAAAGTTATGGATAAAGACCATCGGAAAGGATACATTCTAACACTGTGAAGAACATCACATTTGGGCTCAGATTGCTTTGACTCTGCTATTTCATACAGTTTTTTATTCTATTTATTGTGTGGTTGCCAACAAGTTTCAACCTAATGGTAGCGTAAACAAAACAAAATGTTTGCCGATACAATGAAGCAAACGGTTGCTTTAGCAGAGATGCTGGGCGCTAAGGATTGCACTCTGTTGCGGGACAAGAAGGAATTTGATCTACGGTCCCGGGAAAGGATGGAAGGAGAGATGGATCGCGTGCGAACCCGGGAGAGACTGGAAGCGACTATTGCAGGAATAGGAGAACTGGAATACTTAAGACAGCGACAGGAATTGTTGGTCCGAAGCGTTTTAAATTACACGGACAGTGCCTCTGCAGCGAACGAGGATAACGTCTGTCATGTGCCGGAGGAGAATTATTTGAACAACGAAGAAAAACTTTTGGAGGAAAATATCTTATTGCTGAGAAAACAGCTGGTACGTAGGCTGTTGCACAAAGTGCAGCTAATTTTCTATTTCTTAATCGGGTTGTTGAGAATTTTGCACAGCTATTCAGTTGTCTTACAAAGAAAAAAGTCAGACTGTCCCGCTATAGAGGTCGCTTAGTTGGTCAAAGTTTCTGTCAAGAAATACATTACAATGACTGTCACTTGTAATGCACTGAGGCAACATAGACAACGGATCTATAAAACAGCCTTGCATTGTAATGTTAACCCATGAGATCATTGCCTTTTGTCCTCATTACACCTCTTGCATCTATTAATGAAATAATGTCCTTCAGTGAAATGCACTGTGCGGAATTGTGGTGTTTTTGTAGAATATATTTTTTTTCCACGGTAACAATTTCAGGCAAAGTCAGTTTTCCTGGGGTGGGCAAATGCAGAACGAGACAAGGCACAGTGTGCAGAATTTCTGAAAAACGATCACGAGAATAGCAGGATAAAGATTAGAGGGTAAACGAGGGCTATTTAAATCAAACTTCCTGAAGCGCCTCGGAAATTCTTTCTGTCGTAATGCCGTCTACAAGGGGGTCCGGTCGCTTGAATGAGATTTGTTGATGAGTTACAATGAACGGGGCGACCGAAATTAACTTTTACAAGCAGATCCTCTACCCCCTGCCGATGTTAAAGGATGCCGCCAGTAATAGGGTGGTTGTTTGAGATTAAAATTAGCAAAATCAGTCAAAACACACCTGGTGTAAATTGGGAAAATATCACCAAGTCAACCATTGTCCTTGGCAAATAATAGTTTAAAAAAGAATGTATCCTGCCTAAATAAGAATTGACATCAAGTGGTTTACACTGCATTGGTTGGAATGGTTTACATTGTTCCTGCAAGGATTTTTCCTTCCAACCACACAAGGATTTTCTGTCTTCAAACCACACATTTGCACTTAAATGCCTGTAACAAACAGTCTTTCTTAAGCAGGGTTGAGGCCTATATGCTTCAACAACACACTGTCATCCAGTATTTAAGGGGCGCATGGGTCTAGTTTTGAAGAATCTCTCTTTAAGTTTTAGTGGTCTACTCACAAGTAACAAGTTGATTCTCTCAGCTCTCCCCTCACACAGACTCTCCCCCAGTCTGAGTAAGACAGGACCTCATACCCTAGAGCCGTCACAAAACTCTAAAATAGAGCCCCCTCCGTCCCTCTAAATCTGTAGGCCCTTTGCGATCAGTGGGGATCTGGGGTTAATTTGATGCCATTTCAAAATAACCGTCGGCCCCCACTCTGCAAATGGTACTCTGTGTAAAAATGGTCTCCAAAGCCTGGGCATTGCTGGGAGTCCAGAGGCACATTAATCACCCCTCAGCCTCCTGTCAGGAGCACATTTTTTTTCTTTTTTTTTTTCTTTTATGGGGCTGCCAGTCTGCAGCAGGGGAAGGGAAGCTGAGCTCGATATAGCCCAGGAATCTGTGTTGCGTTACTGCTCCTGTCAGCAAATGGCCAACCGTAATGCCCAAGTGGATCATTCAGATAACTGGCCATTTTGAAGCGGAGCGACCAATCCGAGCGGCCCGTGAGCTGCTGGTGCTTGGTGGCTTGCATTTTTGTCCGTCTGACACGTGGGCCACACTTTAATTTGGAATGCACCACATGGGGGTGGGTGTTGTCAGATGCGTACCATTCTCCATAACATGCGTGTTTGGGGCTTGGGGTGGGGTGTGTGTGTGTGTGTGGGGGGGGGTCTTCTCTCCTTCAAGGCAATACTTCTAATTCAGTCCATTACACTAATCTACTGTTGTGTCTCATAAGCATAGCCTGTCCATTAGGATTTCATAAGGGCCCTTGTTAAATTGATTTGGCCAACAACTCCAGCAGAGACTAATTAACTTACCTAATTACCTACAAGTCTCCAATTATAGTTAATTAATTGGGGCCAGATACTGTTAAATGCACTGTATGACTTGTGCAAATAAAATGGGACTGTTTGTCAGCCTGGTCCTATTGTTTTGATTGCTGTGTGGTTTGCTTTTTCTTTAACGGTCTCTGATTTCTATCCTTGCAGAATTGCTTGAGAAGGAGAGATGCTGGTCTGATCACCCAGCTACAGGAGCTGGACAGGCAAATCAGCGACCTGCGCCTGGACACCAAGCCAGCGCACGACCATGTGGAAACCGACAGCCGGCCCAGCTCAGGTTGGTGTGCTTGCCTTACGTCCTCCCTTTGGCCCTGATTTCTCTCCATCGATTTCCTGCATGTCTAGTCTGGGATTAGCCAGTCTGAAACTCTCCATGGAGGATCTCTTATTTTCCAAAAGCAAACTAGCGTAGGATTAGTGCAGTGATACTTGCAGGGGGAGACCATACCTAGATTATGAACAGTGTGGAGTCAGAGGAGCATAAGCCACAATGAGTCTCCATTGTGCCTGTCCGTGACACAATGCATGGGCCCTTTGTTCAGTTAGGGTACGGTAGTACTTGCAGTGACTAATTCAACACAAAAACAAAAAGTCTATGGTAATGTCAGCCTGGGATTTTCTGCATTGACCACATTTTTTTTCCACATCTGCACCTCCACTTTGACACCTCTGACTGCTCTCTGGACTTCCACCCCCTAGTGTTTTATGGACAGTTTACCAAACGTGGTACAGATTTCCACAAATAACACAGATGACACGTAAAACAGGCTAATACAGCCCAAAACAGCGCCCGCGATGATAAAACGCTCAAGTATGTGCACACAGTATATCCGCTAGTCATTATCTCAGTTGGAGCCTGCTTACCCACTCTGCTGGAGCACTAATTTGGTAATTCGAACAGTCTGAGCTCTGTGCAAGAGATATGGCTGCCTTCCCCTAGTGCCTTGTATACATTCCAAATACAAGAGGTCATTCTGCAAGGGTAATATACCTCATCTGACTGCATTCTTTGTTGTAGAGAGCTTGTATAAAACAGAGGTGGGATGGTATTTCTCATTCGTTTCAAACATCTGGGCTAGCTGTTCCTTTTTTCATTTCATTTCAAACTGTGTCTTAAAAAAGGTAATGTGTAAGCAGACAGTGTGCTAATGAGAAGAAGAAGATATGCGTCATCCGGCAGCCATTATCTCTATTCTTCTCCTGGGAGGATTTTGGCACGCTGTCTGCTGGGAGTGCTATATTATGCCACAAATTAAGGATCTCTGCATCCCGGAATCCCATCCTCCTCTAAAGCAGGCTCCTCTAAGTGCTAGCAAAAAAATGTTCGCTAGCTGCATTCTTTTAATAGCTCTGCCTGTCACGTTGTAAATTGTTGGGGGACGACAGCTCGCCCCCTTCCCTCCCGTGCCAGGGTGCAAACTCATTGTGTTAAAAAAATCTTCCTCCCTGTCTTTCCCCTTCCCCTACCCCACACCCCACCCTTGGCAACTCCCCCCACCCCCCCCACCAGGCTTTTATGAGCTGAGTGACGGAGCGTCAGGATCCCTCTCCAACTCCTCCAACTCGGTCTTCAGCGAGTGTTTGTCCAGCTGCCATTCCGGCACCTGCTTCTGCAGTCCTCTCGACACATCGCTGTGTGCCTCTGAGGGGCGGCCCAAGTCTGCAGGTGAGAGAGCGAGACCCCCCCTCCCCCAGCCCCCACCACACACACACACACACACACACACACACACACACACACACAGACACTCCTCGACAGCTTTGAGACCAGCATGGGATATCAGGGGCATAAATTCTGCGGAAGTGTGGGGGTAATAGGAAGCTTCCTCAGTGGCTCATATGGAGACTCTTGTGAGAAATAGAGAAGAAAAGAATAGTCTAGAAGGAATAGAGACTGCTATTTCTGTGTAGTGGTGTAAACATTGATCACTCTCTATCTATCTATCTATCTCTGTTGGTGTTTTTTGGAGAGAGGCGAGCACACATACGCCCAATTTATTTCAATGAGCAAACTCACTGAGACGTTTGTCTCCCTCCTGGTGGGAAGCTGCAGTCTTGTCAGTGAAGGGTGTCTGTTTGTTCTGCGTTGTTACTTTTGCCTTTAGACTGTTATGACAACAGACACATTTGGGCTGCAAGGCAAACATAGAGATGAATACAGATAGGAAGTGGCCCCAGCGTTGGCCACAGAAGTGGTTTCACAGTTTTGCAGATGGCTCTCTCAGCCACACCTATGATAAGATGGAAAAACAAAAGGCTCATTAGCACAAGAAACAACAGCAGCCTCCCTTCGACTTCTGAGGAGCCCCATGTTGTAAATACCAAGCATTGCTAATGAGCTTCCCATTTAATCACGTAAAGATCTCTGCGTTTGTTTGCCACCACTTAACGTGCAGGAAGGACGTAACAAAGAGATTGTCAGTCTAACTATGTCATTGTGTTTACTTGTTGACTTGCTCTAATTGTTAAGATAGGCACCATTAGGAAGTACAGATGTGATGTTGCAGGTGTTTCTTAAGACAGCTCCAAACTTTGGACTAAAGTCTCCTTTTCATTGATTCTCTCTACAGATGAGGATGGTTGCACAGAGTGTGAGGAGCATTGTGAGGACCAAAATTCCGGAACAGTTCGCAGGTCCCTCTCTGCTCCATACCCCCAATCCCTGGACGACAGCCAGGGCAAGTACCACTGCGATCTGATTGCTAAGAATGGCAGTGATGTCTACCGGTACCCCAGTCCTCTTCATGCTGTCGCCGTGCAGAGCCCCATCTACTTCCAATCGCTGGCCAACCAGCTCAAAGACGATGTGGGTCTGTCAAAACCTTGCGACGTGTCAGGGGAAGGGGGACAGAAATCCGAGCAGCCCCTGGTGCCCCAGAGCACCTCTTGGCCTGCTCCCTGCCCCTCCAACAAAAAACTGGACAGCTACATTTACGGGCTCCTGCAGAGGAGGGCCCAGCCAATGAGGCCCAACAAACCGCGGACGAGCATAAACACAGACCCTTCCAAGAGCATCCTGCGGCAGGCTAGTCTCTGTGTCAGACAGGCTGCCACTGGCCAGGCCTCTGGGTGGACCCCTGAGGTTAAACCTAACTGGCAGAGTGGGAGTGTTGCTACCACTGATGCTAACGTAGCATCTCCCCAGAAACAATGGCAAGCAGAGGCCAAGGGCGAGCTCTCAGAAAATAATATGACGTCTATGATGTCCCAGGTACCTGTGACCCACCCTGAGAACGGATATGTAATCACCCAGGACATTAACAGCAACAGTTTGTTGAAAAAGAAAACCTCCATGTCTGCAAAGGGTCAACCATTAATGCCAAGCTTATCAAAAGACAGTGAGGACACTGGCAGTCCCAATGCGGTTTTGTCCCCCAAACACTTAAAGCATCTTTACTCTCCTGCAATGGAGGACAGAAATCCCGCAGCGCAGGCAGTCAAAACTGTAACCCTAAAGAAAACTCCCAAATCGGCTTCAGCTGCTGTTGCGGCGTCTTTCAGAGACGATAGGTCAACGCTGGAGAGGGTGAGTGTGGGATCCTCCTCTCAAAGCCAGGACGAGGGCAGCCAGATGGTCAGTGCTGAGTACATCCCTGCCAAGAAACAGGCTGTCAAGCTTCGCAAAGGTGGCGGCAAAAATGTGAAGATTGTCAAAGTCAAGAGCGCTGCCACGTCCACATCCAAATCTCGCTCCCATGTCGAGCCAACATCAGACACAGGAGTTCAGACAGCAACGCACCGGGAGCGACACCGAAGTGGATCTAGAAGGCCTCGTCACGTAGAGGACCCCCACAATATTCACCCTCACAGATCTTCAAAGAAAGCCTCCTCTTCCTCCAGGGCCAAGAGAATCCCAGCCTCCATTCCTGAGGGCCGGGTCCTGGACAAGCATGTGATCTCCACCCATCGGTCCGTCTCTTCCCGGCACCACGGGCACCACGGGCACCACGGACAGCACGGGCATCGAGAGCCAGTGGTGGTGGCAAAGCCAAAGCACAAGCGCAATGACTACCGGCACCTCCGCGCCATCGCCGAGGTCCCTTACGACGAGGCCTTCCGGCGGGCCCACCGCAGGCAGAAGCGCGAGCTGCTCAGCCAGATGGCCAACATGTACCTGCCCCCGAACGTGCCCTTCACCAGCCCCTACGCTTACGTGGGCAGCGATTCCGAGTACTCAGCCGAGTGCGCCTCGCTCTTCCACTCCACCATCCTGGACACGAGCGAGGACGACCGCAGCAACTACACCACCAACTGCTTCGGCGACAGCGAGTCGAGCAACAGCGAGGCGGAGTACGTGGAGGAGAGCACCACCACCAGCGATTCGGAGGAGAGCGGCGCCGGGGCCAATTGGCCCCAGTTCTCCCAAGGGGCCTCGGGGGCCGTGCACCCGCAGGAGATGACCGCCGCGCAGGCCAAGGCCTTCGTCAAGATCAAGGCCTCGCATAACCTGAAGAAAAGGATCCTGAGGTTCCGCTCGGGTTCCTTGAAGCTCATGACCACCGTGTGAAAGGCGGAGGAACAGAAAACTTTGAGGAGGGGATGGTGGGAGGAGAGGGAGGGCGCGTTGTTCACAGCGATGCAGCCAATCAAATTGGCCTTTGTCTTCGCCTCGACCCAATCAAGTGCCTAGGCGTGTTCAGACGCACTCCTCAGACGTGTCCTTAGTCCTTTTGAAATGGGAGTGAAATGGGATTACACCGCCTTTTCTCCTACAGAGTCACTCTCCCTGCACTTTGATGACCATTTTGACAATTGGAAAAGCATCTGCGTTGCCCCATTATTTTATGCAGCCATTTTGTTTTGTATTTATTTTGGACTTGCTGTAGCACATTTACATGGCAGAACAAAAAACTGTAAATGAACACAATGGACGTTTACTAAAAAAGAGAGAAAAGAATATATTTAAAACTTAATATATTTGTCTGGTCATACATCAATTGGAGTAAGAGGTATGATTACATGAACAACTGAAGCAGTGTGTCAACAGTGAAGAATAAGAAACCATGTGATAAAACTCTGACATTTTTTAAAGCGAGTTCACCTGCCGATAATATAGGACTTTTGATATATGCACATAAATATGCATGGGCAACAGCTTTACCCCCTTTTGTCGTTGATGTGGATTAGCTGTACATTGCAATGGTTGTAAATACAATGTATATGTATGTCAATTCTTGTGTCTTAATCTTTTTATGCTTCATTAAATATCTGCTTTAAAACCTGTTTGCATTTGGTTGTGACTTGTCAACGGATGATTTCAGTTTGGTTTATGTAAGCAGATTGAACTAAAGACTCTCATAACTCTCTATAACCACTGTTGTAATACATAGATGGTTGGCCAGTTGGAGTTTACATAGTTTCACAAGTTTAACAGAAAAGTTAGTCAAGGTATTTGGTGGGAAGTGAATTCTGCGAACAATTCTTCCCCGTGAACACATCTGTGGTCATTCCGTGGAAGTTCACATGACCACTTAAGTAATTGTGGTTCACATTTTAAATCAAAATGATTCGCGAAACTCTAACCTTTTAAGGGCATCATGTGGACCTGCTTATGAATCATTATAAAACTGGCAGATTTATTGCCAAAAAAAATGCTCCCTTTGTTTTTTCGTCCACTGCCATCTTGCATATAAGTTATTCATCCTGACTGGACAAGATAGGCAAGTCTCTTACTGGCATAAAAGGGTTTCTTGGTAACAAAGAACAGATGAGTCTACACTTCCCAGGAACTTGAGAAACTCCCCCACAGAACTTAGGAGGTGGCTTCCTGTTTGAAGTTATCTTAGGACTAAGTGTGGGCTGACACTGGAGCCAGCTCACTTCTCAAACACACATGGTAGACTGTCACAGAGCTGCTTAAAGACCCTTCCAGAAGGAGGCTATCAGGATCACATACAGATCGACACAAACACACACACACACACACAGACAGACACACGCTCATAGTCACACACTCACAAGGGCTTCAAACTGTCACTTGTGCTCAAACTGTCTCCAAAGTGTTTTCGCGCCCAAACGCTAAACAGTGCAGCCGCGTGCCACAGTGTTTGCGCCACACTCTTTTTGTGGAGTGGCCCCTCTCAGGCCCAGGCGTTCTATCCCAACAGCCCCTCTGTGTCAATACCCCAGTCAACAGCTGTGTCCCCCCCACCTCCCTTCCACAGTGGGCCAGTGGGAAGAGGACGACATTTTCTCCACCAAGACTGGAGAAAATTCACACTGAAGAATGGCACAGAGAGAGAGAGAGAGAGAGAGAAAGATAAAGAGAGATAGAGAGGGGCATGAACGGTCTGGAAATGACATTTAGAAAACTCCATTAACCTCAAGTTAATAACGCTGTCACACGGGGATTCTAAAAATCTAATTTGGCACACAAAGAGCACAAATGACGCGAGACAGAAGAAAAGGCATGACACATTGTGAGTCGGCAAACCTCAAAGGCTAAACCAAGGTCAGCGGGGCGTGTTCTAAACACTGCCAGGAGAAATGTTTTAACTAGGGGGGCATGCTGCCTTTCTAAATATTTATATACTATAGCTGTAGACAGGCTATGCAGTACGTGTAGAGTAGCCAGGGTAAGGTGAAGTTCGGAGCAGCACGGCCCCTCTATATGTGCTGACCTTTTTCACTGGCCTGACTCCATGAGGACTACTTTAAACCATGAGGCAATCTTTCCATCCCCTGTCGGCACCGAAAGAAGGACAGCCCAGGGGTTGAAGTCGCTGCTGTGTGGCAGTCATGGATTAACTTCTAGCCAGAGGAAAACGGAGTCAAAGGGCCTTGAGAGTATTGGTGTCAGACCAATGTCCTCAAGGGCCTGATATTTGTCATAACAGTGCGAAATGGAACTTGCGAAAACATCACAGAAGGATCTAGACTAGCAAGTCTCAGTGACCTTTATATGGCACAGACTGCGAAAGCGTACCCACAACACTGTCTTGGGATGTGACAGGAAGTTAGGGGATATGTTCAAGGAATTTAAATAATCCAACTTTGTTCCTCGAAGCCGTGGATGGAATGAGACTTTTGCACACAATCTTAATACCATTTGACATAAATCAGAATAACCCTTAACTCATCTTAAGCGAAGATGAGAAGGACTTTCAAATGTTGGCAGACATTGCTGGGTAATTATTCAAGCGTTGGGTTCGTCACGAGCAGGTCGCCGCACAAACACACACACACACACATACACACACACACACACACACACACACACACACCTTCATGTAATAAAAAGTGAAACAGTGGTGTTGGGTGACGTGCCGCGCCACACTGCCCGCCAGCGACCAGAGCCGAGCTCTAAACATTGTGCAGTTATGCGTACCACACTACGGCATGTTCCTTTGCAACCAGTTCACTCTGAGTTCACCCGTCAACAAAGTGTCAATTCAAAGCGGGATTCATTTTTGTGGCTCCGATCATAATTACTCCGTAGTTTACTCACTTTAGAACTTACTCATCTGATGAAAAAAAAATTAGCAATAACACTGGATTATGCAATCATGCTAATGGCGCAGAAAGAGGAGTAAAAAGAGGATTATTTACACTAAAAACATCTGTTTCGCGTAGCCACTGCGACCCACTAGGGCTGTATATTTCTTCCCGGACATGACAACTGACAATATTTACAGAACTCTGCTGCAGTCGTTTAACTGCACTTTTTAATATACCAGTAGTGACAATTTATTGTGCTGTCCGATGTGTCTGACTTTCCGGTCTCGAGTGTATTGCGCTGCGTAGACCATTCACATTCCCTTTAGCTGGCACTGCAAACAATGCAGTTCTATATGGGCTGCTGCGGCGCCTCATACCTCCGTGTGCTGAGGGGAGGTGAATGATGGTACAGGGGTTGGAGACTTGGCTCACACTTGTGTGTGTTGGGGGGGAGGGGGGCACAGGGGTGGTAGCTTTGGAACTCAAGGTCAGTCTGCTCTCGTTAAAAAGTGTCCGGGCGACGGGCCAGAGTCGTGAGGCCATCTCCGGCATCCCCGGCTGCGGCGGCTTAGCCACGGTCCCATGGCCTGCATCGGACTGCTCCTCCGGGGCCAGTGACTCCCCTCCTGCATCATTTCTCAAGGCGACGGCGCTGGGAAGACACCAGGAGACACACACAAAGGGCCCTGGTCCACAGGTCAAACTGAGGCCAACATGGCAAAAGCCCCATGCCTGGGTGATCCAGCGGATGACCTCCCCCTGCCCTCATCCACCCAACACCCGCCCATCCGTCTAGTCCTGTCCCCGGGGCGGGGCGCTCTCTTTTGGGGGTTAGTGTCCAGTAGAGACCCCTGACTCACCCACCCACAGAGGTGCTGAGATGATCATCAGTGGACCGTTGGCATCGAGCCCTGTGACTTACACACACAGCGAGACAGACAGAGAGACACAGACAGACCTGCTTTCCACCTGTGTAATGAATTGTGTTTTAACATTTATTTAGTATTGATTGGAAGAGCCCTTTGCCTGTTCTCTGTCTCTCTCGCTTACTTCTCCATTGTGTGTGTGTGTGTGTGTGTGTGTGTGTGTGTGTGTGTGTGTGTGTGTGTGTGTGTGTGTGTTTGTGTGTGTGTGTGTGTGTGTGTGTGAGGATAGGAGGGAGGGTGTGTATAAATTCAGCCTGGAGATCCCACCACAGACCCACAGAGTTGTTGGGACCCAGGCATGCTGGGACAGCCAGCTGGTTGTGTTGTAACAGTATTGGCAGATTTAAGGCTGTCTACCTGACCCCTCACTGCAGGGAGGTACGTCAAGCCAGAGTGACGGGTTCCCTCAGCTGTCTCTCTCTCTCTCTTTCCTTTTTCTATTTTTCCAAGAGAGAGTGACACTCAGACAACCCTAAATACCACACACATAATCTGGCAACTGTCAGTGCTCCAAATGGAATATCAATACATGTATACTCAGTCAGCTCACAAGAACATTGCTTGTAGAGATGAAGAAAGACATTTGTCTGAAACACCTTGATTTTTAAGAACCTTGTGTATGGCGTAGGAAGTTATTTTAGACATTTTAAATATTAGTTGAAATGGATATTAGTTTCTATATCTTATTTTACGTAAATTTACAGAGTCGTCTATGGCTCTGCCCGTAATTTAGGTGGTGATAATAAATCCTTACTGGCCATAATGAAAACATGCGTTTTTCCCCTCCCTATTTGCTTTTACAATGAGGACCCCTGACAGTGGCGAGTGCTTTACAGCGATGACCTGGCCATAAAAATAAAAGCCACAGGTTAGACATGTCCTCGGCTGACTTTGGGGCTGATTATAGTGCTCCTGAAACAGCGCTTGGCAAAGGGGATATAGCAGCCCAGCTCAGTGCTGCTGCATGCCAATAAAACAAAAAAGGCAGTGTCAGATATTTTCGAGTGGATTTATGATTTTATTCCTGGAGAATCAGATGCTTTCCACCCTAAAGACACCATACCCCGCCCCCCCCCCCCCCCCCCCCGCCCCTGTCCTCTCCCTACCTCTGTCCATCTCTGTCCCACGGCATATAAAGCAGAACGGTTCCTGTCCAGCTGTTGTTGTGTCCCCTGTGTGTCCAACGGCTTCGGCTGAACTTGTGACTCCGGAGGCGATGAGGGCTGAACGAATCACCACTCACGAAGTGAACGCCAAGTGGGGATGGGGGGAGGATAGGGGGAGCAGTGTCCGTTTGTGTGTTGGGGGGGGGGTACCACCAGTGTAAAGCTGTAGCATCTGTGTGTGTGTGGATGAGTGATGATGACAGACAAATAAAAGAGGATGGTCGAGCTAACGGTCACACCAGCATCTTATAAAGCACAGACACACACACACACACACACACACACACACACACACATACAATCTCTCCCCCATAGACCCCACTCAGCCTTGGCTGGCTGGTGATAACGCCAGTGCAGTGCTGGAGCATCTCTGTGTGTGTGTGTGTGTGTGTGTGTTTGTGTGTGTGTGTGTGTGTGTGTGTGTGTGTGTGTGTGTGTGTGTGTGTGTGTGTGTGTGTGTGTGTGTGTGTGTGTGTGTGTGTGTGTGTGTGTGTGTGGATGAGTAATGACAGACAAATAAAAGAGGTTCATCGAGCTTATGGTCACACCAGCATCTTATAAAACACACACACACACACACACACACACACACACACACACACACACACACACACACACACACAATCTCTACCCCATAGCCCCCACTCAGCCTTGACTATTGTTTGGCTGCTCCTTGAGAAGAAAACCCAGGCAGCGTCCCTCGTCCATCTTCAGACGAGTCTCAATGAGACGCTTGACATGTGGAGAGATCTTCCCAGGCCTAATGATACTGTGATTACCACTGTGTGTGTCAGCAAGACAGCAGAGTGTGTGAACCGGTATATGTGCGTGTGTGTGTGTGTGTGTGTGTGTGTGTGTGTGTGAGAACATGCAGCTCAGGGAGATGATTGTATGTATATGAGTTTGTGTTAAAAGAAGAGTTTACATGTGTGTGATAGTGCGAACGATCAAGAGTGAGTGAACATGTGTGTGTGAGGCTTGAAGCTACATAATTGACATTTTCACATCCCCTTCTCTCTCTCTCTCTCTCTCTCTCTCTCTCTCTCTCTCTCTCTCCCTATCTCTTGAGGCAATTTCACGCATGCATGTCTGATGAAGCCTGAGTGAACCACTTGAACACGGGACTGATTTCTCCTCATCGGGATCTTCATCCTCTCATGTCTGCTCGTAGCACCGGCCCCCACTGGGAGAAGACTCAGCCGCTGGCGCTAATTACAGCCTCTTGTTTGCTCAACGTCAGTCTGAGTGCAGCGCTGCTCCGCTCTGAATCGATGGGGTGAGAGGAGAGACAAAGAGAAAGATGGGTGAGGGGAGGAGAGAAGGAGAGGAAAGGAGAGAAGAGGAGGAATAGCAGCGAGGAGAGAGGAGAAAAGGAGAATGGGGAGCAGATAGGAGACAAGAAGAGAGGTGGCGATTGCCATGGCCATGTGTGGTGACATGGCCTGGGGAAGGTCTCTCTCAGACCCCCCACCTCCCCACCCACTTCCCCCAGCCTCCTCCAGCCTCCTCCAGGCCTCCCTTGTCTCCCTACAGCAGTCTGTGAAGCCCCCATTGATCTTCAAACAAGGCCCAAGACGCCATAAAGTTAATGGGAGGAAATGAAGGGAAGATGCAGAGAGTTTGTAAATCAAAAGCAAGAGCAGAGAGGAAGATAGAGAGAGAAAGAGAGAGATATATATATATAGAGAGAGAGCAAGCAGGCCCAAACCCAGACAAGGTCTGTCTGTTCCCCCTGTTTATTTGATTCTCTCAGATATGAGGGACCGATAAAAACAGAAAGTAAGCCTGATCTGGCGGACCACATACTCGGCCCATTCATTTGTCCTCCCTTCAGAGGCCCAGATGTAGCTACTTCACTGTAACTGCAGAGACAGCCTGTGATTGACACAGCGCTAGGCCATAATTACTACATTTCCTGAGGCACACTGTCCTTATCGTCTCTCTGGGAGATCAATAAAGGTCCCCTTATCTGGCATCTCTGGAGCCAGTGGGGCCTCGGCCAGCAGCAGGAAGTGGCGGCATTGTGCTCCAGACAGGTCATAATTCTGGGAAAATGGATCCATGCTCCATGCTCTCCGCCACATTTAAATGAGCACCCTGGCTGACCTCTGCGAGAATGCCTACCGTTGAGCGAGAAGAGAGAGGGAGCAATGGTCTCTCCATTGAGAGAGACAGAGTGGAAGAAATGAGAGAATGAGAGAAAGAGATGAAGGGGGAGAGAGGGATAGAGACAGTTGTAGAAGGAGAGAGAACAGGAGAGGGAGAGAGAGAAGCAGAGAGATGGGGATGTCGTGGCGGTGGGGTAGAGGGTTAGGTGATCATTGGGGAAACGCATTGTCTCCTTAATAGACTTATTTCCCCCTTCTCCCTCACTACTACTGGTTCTCAGTCCCCAGTGTGTCATCAGGGCCTTGGCTCTGCTGGAGGGGGTCCAGGAGGGGTCGTCTGTACCCCCAGGGGGAGAGAGGGGGCCTCGGAGAGGTCAGCTGGGGCTGGGGAGTGGAGTGTGTTGGGGGTAGTTGGTGGTCTCAACAGGACCCTACATTTCATTTACATGTAATCAGAGTGAAGGAGAATAGGCTTTAGGGAGAGCCAGAGGGAGGGCTTTTCAGCTGAGCTGTATTTGATGTTTGCAGTGAAGGAGGGAGAGAGGGAGGGGGAGAGCTGATGAGAAGAGAGCAGAGGAGAGGAGAGGACAGAGGAAGAGAGGAGGGGGGTGGGTACTAGCTAAGCAGCCATTTTCAAACACACTTAATTAAAGGGCTGTCAATAAGGAAAGCTGTAGAGTCAACCTACCCCCTGAACCAAGTGCTGATGAGGAGAAAGAGAGAGAGGGAGAGAGAGGGGGAGAAAGATAGAGAGAGAGAGAGAGATCATGTTAAAAAACTGGACGGAAAAAAACCACACAGCCGTTGCCACGAGGATAGAGGTGAGTTCAGGGGAGGTGAGGGGAGGTGAGGGGAGTTGAGAGGAGGTGAGGGGAGGGTAGGGGAGGTGAGGGGGGTCAGCTGAGAGCCAGTACCCAGCTCCACATAATGAACCCACTGGGAAATAATCACCCCATCATCTGAAGCCAGTTGCATAATAATTAACCCCCTCCTCCCCCCTGACATCAAGGGTTGTGGGTCTGCTCCTAGATGTTTTGGTTTTTTAATATTAAAGAAATTCTTTCAAATAACAGTATTTTCCCGCAAATTCAGAGAGTGCAATGTAGTTTTAGAGTCTTAAGTAGAAGACTGAAAGACATTCCCCCTGTTTGACTAGAGCTGGTAATCTATTTAGTTAACAAGGAACCGGATTAACAGCATTGAGTATCTAGTCGCATGAAACATGTTTATATCCAGAAGTAAATAAGAGTCAAGCAACAACATCCTCTTATCGTTCCGGTTGCTATGGGAGGGTAAACAGAAAGCTTGTTCCATGGAGAACCTGCAACTTCACAAACCAATCAGCAAGTTGACTGGAACAAGCTTGCATAATCGTGCCCTCTTTCCCCTTGCTGTTTAGCATGTGAGTTGCATAATCCCTTTTTCGTTCACCTTACCTGGTTTAACTTGCCTTGTCTGTGGAATGCCATTTACGGCATGAGCCAGTGCTCTGCGGCGTCAAAGAAAAGAAATGTTGACGTGTTGATGTGGCTCTTGATAAGGACTCAGAGAGTCATTAGGCCTCCTGAGATGATCTCTGGCCTTTGCCCAGCGTGAAGCTTGTAGAAGGAAAGACAAGGAGAAAGAAAAAGCTCAGCTTTCTTTCTTTCTTGTTTTCTTCCCCAGCTAAATGAAAAAGGTCATTGTGATGAAGCTGACCTGTGGAGCTGTCAGAGGAGACCTGTGGAGACTCTTGTTCGTGAGAGCAGTGAGGCTGTGGGTCAACCAGAGATATCCCTACGTCTACAGGTCTCTCTGTGTGTGTGTGTGTGTGTGTGTGTGTGTGTGTGTGTGTGTGTGTGTGTGTGTGTGTGTGTGTGTGTGTGTGTGTGTGTGTGTGTGTGTGTGTGTGTGTGTGTGTGTATGTGTGTGTGTGTGTGTGTGTGTGTGTGTGTGTGTGTGTGTCTGTCTGCGATTTTAGATTGGACAGGAAACGCATGTTAACACATAAACAACAAGCACAGATGTTCAGACACAGCCACATATTCATCACTTCCTAACAAACACACAGACACACAGACACACACACACACACACACATACACACACACACACACACATACATATTAAATTCACTTTTACATAACTGCACGCCTAGCACACACACTCTCAAACAAAGTTAATGGAAGAGGAGTTTGGAGTCCCTGTAGGGAGGCGAGCAGTGACGGGAGGGGCCAGCCTTGTGTGGTGTGCTGTGGCCCCGTCACCTGTGCGTATTGACCTGCACTGTGTACCAGCGCCCAGGAGCCAGCAGCTTGGAGTGACACTTCAGTCAGGACACCCAGGACAGGGACCAGCAGAGAGACAGACTCAGCTCAAAGAAGCTGAGACAGCTCAGGCGAGACAAAGGCATTGTCATGGTATAAACACTCCTCACTGAAGGCCATATTTAGAGCTACTGCCCTCCTGTGTCTGTGCATAGATTAGTCCACTGTTGGAGATCGTAATCTTCAGCTGTATTGACCTCTATCTATTCAAATATTTAATTACAATTTTATGCCTTTCCTCCACTGTGGCACCGTTCTCTGTGTGTGCAGAAGCACTTGAGTGCAGAAGAAGAACATTTATCCACAGATCTCTAGTTTTCAAGAAACCTTTTTTTTGTAGCATCAAAACCACTCTTACGTCCTTAGCACTCCTTCAATTTGATTCATTTACTCCCTTTTCTTAATACACACTGTGTGTTTTCTTTTTTTCCCACAGTAATGCCGGGGTCATGGAGGTGAGGCCCATTAGACGTGGAAGCCCCTAGCTGCTGAGTGGTGCTCTGAGTGGGCCTTCACCGTCTATCTTCTCCCCAGATGGCGAGGACTAGCCTCTCTCACAGTTGACTGATCTCATCTCACTCAATGAACGCCATATTTTCTCTAAAGCTGCAACAGCCATAATTACACTCAGCCAAGTCTCCACTCCCAATTCCACTGCTGTAAATCACCTCAAACGGAGGCACTGACGATTGGGGGTAATGGACACGCACACACACACACACACACACACACACACACACACACACACACACACACACACACACACACACACACACACACACACACACACACACACACACACACACACACACACACACACACACACACTCACAAGCAATATATCCATCCCAGCCTGCTAAAACTCATTTATGGCCCTGCAGCATCCCTGTTATTTGTGACCCTGTGATTGTGTGTGTGTGTGTGTGTGTGTGTGTGTGTGTGTGTGTGTGTGTGTGTGTGTGTGTGTGTGTGTGTGTGTGTGTCACGTTTGAGCATTTGTTTGTGTAGCGTATGTGTTTTTGTGTGAGGTTGTGTTTCCCTGTGTTAGCCTATGTACTCACTTTATGCATAAGGGGTTAAGAGGGTGCAAGCTGAGGGGGCTCACTCTGCTAGTCCATTTACCCCCTAAGCTCTCTTTCTCTCTCTCCCTCTCTCTCTACCTCTTTCTTTCTCTCCCTCTCTCTCTACCTCTTTCTCTCCCTCTCTCTCTAACTCTCCCTCTTTCTCTCTCTCTGGGATCGTTGGAAGGAGAGGGGCTCATTAGGATAATGGTGCAGAAGAGGGAGATGGTAAGTAATGGCCCTAACAGCTCTATCCACAAACATGTCGTCCAGCTCAGCCACAAGCGCCCTTCCCCTGTCGGCTGCCTACTCTTAGCCACGGCTCTGCCTGTCATGAGAACGAGGCCTTCCTCCTGAGCTTTGTTGTGTGTCGATACCCAAATATGTGTGTATGTGTGTGTTTGTGTTTGTGTTTGTGTTTGTGTTTGTGTTTGTGTGTGTGTGAGTGTGTGTGTGTGTGTGTGTGTGTGTGTGTGTGTGTGTGTGTATGTGGGAACATGTGGACTTCTCCATGTGTATGTGTTGCAGACACATGTGTTTGTGTTTATTTTTCATGTTTTGTTTGTGTCTTTGCACGCCTCCACGTTCATCTGGGGGGTGCAGAGAACGCTTTCAGTTTTTTATGGTTATGATTGAATTTACATCCAGCTGGAAATGTTTGTCACTGAGATGTTTTCGTTGGGTCTGATGCTCCCCCTTAACTCACTATCTTGTCTGCATTGTTCTTCTCGTCCGGCCACAAATGGCTGCAAAACTATGTGAGGGATTTCTGCAATCACTGGGACAGATCTCTGTGAAGTGGACTCTCCTCGCTCAGATCTCAGATGGGTGTCGGGTTACTGCCTTAAGCCTCATTAGAAGTGTGTGTGGGGGGGGGGGGGGGGGGGAGCTCTTGGCACCCCTCCCATTGTTTTTGGGAATTCATCCTCGCTGGAGAATCAAAGAATGAAGCAGGGTTAAGCCACGCCAAATTTGATCCAGATAAGTCATGTGCACGTAGCGTCACGTGAGGCTGTAATGAACAGCATCACCTCCAGCCTAACACAGCACAAATACTTCTCTGGATAAAAAACTGTGTTGAACTTTCCCTTGAGTAGCCGTGTGATAGTACTTACTAGTTAATCAATTGATTAGTAAAGTGCCTTTCTTATAGATTGCATGATGCATATCCAGCAAGCGGTAAGTTAATAATTAGGTTAGGTAACATGTATCCATGTGTACTGACATGAGTGGGCCATTGTATCAACCTTAATGACTTAACTTGCGTAAGAGCTTTGTCCTTTAGCAGTGTTTTCTACTACAATGGTGAACTTTTGCGTATTTTTTTGTCTTGTTTTCACAAACATGTGGTAAAACAAAACGCGCTGTTTACATCTTCACCAAAGCCCAGAAAGAGAAAAACATTTGTGACATCCACAGAGAAAATCCCAAAAATGCTGACCAGCTCCAGCCTCCAGCCCTGGGAAGCTTTTGGGCAACAGGTTTAGAATTTGCGACTTGTTTTTGTGATGCACTCTCTTCCAGGCATTCATTCTTCTTCTCCTCTAACCCCACCCTAGCCCACCCCACCCAGCACTGGTCTTTGGGGCGGTGGGCCACTGTGTCGACTGAGACAAAAGCCCCCCAGAGAACCTCCTGAGACTTAACTCTGTTTCATCTTCTGAAGCTCTTCTTTGGAGCTCTTTTGGCACCCGTGTCTTTCAAGAGGAGCGTAATGCCGGATCATTGTGCCTCTTTTGTGCGTGGTCTGGTATTAGGACAAACAAACAATGCCCCCCTGTCCCCTTCAAACAGCCATCTATGGGCTAAAGCCTTCATGAGGGCCTGATTTATGGGCAGACGGCCCTAAAAGAGATGAACCTGTGGGAGTGGAAGCACAGGGACCTCTCTCTCTCTCTCTCTCTCTCTCTCTGTGCATCCCTCCCTTCCTATCTCTCTTGCTCTTTCTTTCTTTCCCCTTCCCTCTCTCTGTCCCTCCCTACCACTCGTTGGAGAGGATGGGCAAGTAGCTTTTCAAATATGAAGCAGATTGTCTAGAGCGTTGGCTTTGTTGCTGTTGGGTGTTTTCATGCATTACATGTTTTAAGGATGCAGTAATATAGAGGTTTGAATACTGGCTCAATAAACCTCTGTCTCTTTCTTTCACTGTCTCTCTGTTCCCATGTTCCTCTTTTAATCTCTGCACTATCTCTCTATCTTTCGCTGTCAAATGTTGGACAAAGTGAGTTTTCCCCCTTTTTATATGACTTTCTAATAATAGCTTAATTATCACTTTCAAGCCTTCCCAGATGGTGCTTCTGCCATTAGCATGGATTTGAATTTCTCCCCAAACACCACCCAGCCTCACACCACCCACCCTCACTAATATCTGCTGATAAAGGTCTGTTTTACCTGCAAGCTTTAGGGGAGGTTGTTTTGGGGGGGGGGGGGGGGGTAAGCTGCTCTGTTTTTGTTCTTTAACATGTAAGTCCGCACAGCCATCTCTGTGAAAACAGAATATTGTCATCTGGGGGGCAAGCATGCAGAATTTCCGGCTTCTGCCTCCTGCAGTTTGCTCTCCTATGTCTGTTAGGCACTCGCCCAATAGAGCAGTCATGCAAACCAGCGAACCAAACGACGAAAATAGAGAGAGTGAGAGAGAGAGGGAGGGAGGGAACAAGAGGGGGAAAGACAAAAGGGGGCAACAGAGACAGAGAAACTGACAGAAAAACACTGAAACAAAGAGAGGGATACAAAGGTACTGAGAGATGTAAAGTAAAAGACACTAAATGAAAGAAAGACAGAGAGCAGTGGGGAGAAGAAGTGGGCTTTATTTAAGTTGCAGCTGTGAGGGCCTGCTCTGTGTGTGTGTGTGTGCTGCTGCTTGTTTTCTGGCTCTTAACGGCATGTTCTCTCAGGCGCAATGAACATCCAGTTTGGAGCTTTTGGAATTTCCGATCTAGGGAACCGCTAGGATATGGTCTAGGCTTACACAGAGAGAGCGGGCGAGAGAGAGAGAGAGAGAGAAATGTGAACTCGGCGTTTTCAGCTTGTTATCCTGTAAAACTTCTCTCACAACATCAAACAGATCTCATTTGGTACAGATGTGGAAATACAATGTGATCAAAATGACAAGTTCATGAACGTTTGTGATTCTAAGTGTATGATGTGGAAGATGGCCCTCTAAAACCCATTCACTTGCAGAGTATTCTTCAGTACATAACAAGAAGAGTTTTCTCCATCTGCCTTTAAAAGTAATTAATGACATTGCCGTTTCTCAACAGGAGACCTTCTTGTAAGCATGAGCGCTCTCTCGACGTCTGGTCCCCATGAGGTGAGTTCATCAGTGATTCACCAGCTTGTGTTCACTGGCTAAATACATAATGGGGGAGAATAGGCTCACTCGCATTCCTCGATTTGAACAAAAAAAAAAGAACAAAACGATTCAGTGTTGCCAAATAGCCCAGGAGTCAAGCTGCCCCTGGGATGTGGCCTAGGCCTGATCTGTGAGGCCCTGCGCACTCCTTCGTTTTAATTCCCTTCACCTCGCAGTGAAGAAAAAAGGGGGCAACTCTTTCATTCTCTGGTAATCACTTTTCGTGAGTGTTGCGGCTGAATGGCAGCAGTGATTACGTGCCCCGCGAACGCCATTCAGGGGCCTGTTCAAGAAAAAAAAACAGACAACTGAAAGGACTCAATCAAAAAAGGCTGACCTCCATTGTTAGCTTTCTGGTTGGGTTGTTGTGAGTCTGAGTGGGGTGGGAGGGATGGGGGTGAATGATTTGTCACGACACATTTTCAAGATTTCCTAAGCTCTCTCTCTCTCGCTCTCTCTCTCTTTTTTTAGTCTCTGTTTTGTATGCTATCCTTTATGACTTTGTTCTTGTTCTATCCAGGTTTCTCTCCTTCTCTCCCACTTTGCCAATAAAACCAAAGTGCTGTGCTTTCTCCTGCTCCTCCAGGCTTCCACAAGGACGACCATTAACACTTCGTCTTGAGTTTCGTTTTGGCACTCAGAATGAGACTAGCACGGGAGAGGAAGCTGTGAGGGATGGCAGACAAGCTGAAGAGGTAAGCAGGAGAAGACTGATGCAATGGTCCGGTCGGAAGGCTTGCTGCTGAGAGAGCTGCAGACAGCACTATTGATCCAAAGGAAGATGAGCGTGCAGGCTAGCCGGATTCTCTCAAGAGCGAGATGAAAGGGAGGTGAAAAGCAGCCAGACTTGTGGAAAAGTGAATACACAAGCAGACACTCGGGCCCTCTGACTCACTCTCTCTCCTCTCTCCCTCTCTCTCTTCTTTCAGTCTTTCAGTCTTTCACTCTCTCTCTCTATCGCTCTGTCTAACTTCTCTCTCCCTCTCACTCTCTCTTAATTCAGTCTCTAACTCCACTCTCCCTCACTCTCTCCCTTCTTTCAGTCTCTCTCTCTCTTTCTCTCTCTCCTTTCCTCTCACTCTTTTCTTTCTCTCCCTCTGTCTGTCATGGATGTGTACTCACTGTTTGTCCCTGGCACTCTGGGAAGAGATGGAGATAGTAGAAGCTCACTGTCAGCTCAATCAGTCTCATTCACTTGTCTTCTCTCCACTGCCACAGCATGAGAAGTACGCACACTAAAAACATGGTGGTGCGTACGAGAATGTGTGTGTGTGTTTGTCTATGTATATATGTGTGTTTCTGAGCGTATGTGGGTTTCTGTGTGCGTTAGTGTATGAGTGTGTGTAACTGAATGTATGTATGTTATGTGTGTGTGTGTGTGTGTGTGTGTGTGTGTGTGTGTGTGTGTGTGCGTGTATTTTCAGCCTCACACACTCTCTGGCAAACAACCAGTGTGAATTATAGCTTGAACCTTTTTGACAAGTCCTGTGGCTCATGTGGGGACCTACTGTGTTGGTTTGTTTTGGCTCCTACTTTTTCCCTACTCTACTTTTCCGTAGACGTCTATGGTGGAGAACGTCCCCGATGGTCGCCTGCGACAGTAGGAACAGGACCATAGCACGGGGCAGAGCGAGATAGGTGATGACACAGACGCAATGGCAGAGTGTAATTAAATCAGATGAGACACAGCCAGAGAAAGGGAAACAGAGGGGCACAGAGAGAGACTAAGAAGAAAGCGAGAGACACGGAAACAGTAAAGGAGAGAGAGACACAGACTACAGAAAAAGAGAGAGAGGGGAGAGAGAGAGAGAGAGAGAGAGAGAGAGAGAGTAGCAGTGGTTGGTAGGAACTGACTGCTGAGATGGGGAGGAGAGCTCTCTGTTGGGCGCTGCTTTGAAATCAGCTCTGAGAGAGAACGGAGAGGCCAGACTGACATCATCCCTGTCAGTGTGGGGAGGGATCTAGCTCGCACGATCCAGAGAGTCGTCCCCCCCTTGCATCCCTTGCATGTGCCCAGTTGACAGATTTTGGAAGAGGCTGAATAGTATGGTATGAAATGCCTCGGATGGCTTCTGCTGCCTCTTTTCTTCTGGAGAGAAAATGTGCCAGTGGTGGTTGTGCATGGCTCAGCCCTCGTCCCAGTTGTATGGACATAAATTGACAATCAGTGGGAATCGGCCTGGCTGCAACCTCTCACACACGCAGAGTTGTTTTTCTGAGGTTTTTCTTTTTTTTTTTCAAATATGGTTTTAATGAAAAAAAGACGGTTCATAAGAATGACGCTGGGAAGCAGAGAGATAGAGAGAGAGAGAGAGAGAGAGAGAGAGAGAGAGAGAGAGAGGGAAAAGAGAGGGAAAAGAGAGAGTGCAGATAAAGGGATCCTTTGAAGTGGCCAGAGAAGTCTTGGCTCGTCATGAGAGGCGCTGTCACTGAGGTTCTCAGGCATGTTTAACAACTACTGGAAGCCTTCAGGAGATGAGGAGAAGTACATATGTGGACTTATGGAGAACATATAATATAATATTCCCCTGGATCAGTGACTCCTTTTCTGTGGCAAGGGGGGGAAAAAGACTTTGATTTGGAAGTTTTGTCGTCCCTACCACTCTCTGAAAAAGACGAAAGTGTTTTTCAAATGTATTCATAATTGATCCAATTGGATCATAAAAGAAGGGCTTTATTGGTCTGGGTGACATAATTTCCAATTTGTTTGAATGAGGAAACATTTGAGCTTTGTTATTGAAGAGGATCCAGAAACTTCGCGATAAGTGATAAAAGGGGAGTTGCGCAAGAGATTAATGAGCCGAGTCAATTTTTATTACAATGCAAATATGTTCTGAGGGGCAATGTTTTTTTTTCTTTTGCTTTCGCACCGCACCTTTATTATGTTTTCACAACAGACGATCGAGACGGTTCTTTTTTTTTTTTTAGGCAAATCAAAGGGAACTATGCTCGGCAGGTTTTCTCTTCGAATAGCTCAGAGACATCTCCCGTCAAATCGGCAAACATCTTTAGAAGATTCTCGGAAATAAAGATGACAAATGTTGACAGCATTCCACTTCCATACACACGGTGCTCTATTTTCTTTTCGGGTCCTGTGTTGTTGCTGTTGCGACAGAAGAATTAGGCTTTTGTCATCTCCTCTCAAGGTCTCCTGTTAGAGGAAGCCTGGGGATACAGTAGACGACAAACCAAGTGTGAATATTAGAGCTCCACGGTTTCAAAAGTGTGGTGTTCAATAGCTGTATAGACAACTGGCCATGTTGTGAAACCAATTGTCTATGTAAGACAAAAATGAAACAGCAGGTTCCATTATCAACTCTACACAGACAGCCAATTCTTATTAATTATTATTATTACTCTCTCTCTCTCTCTCTCTCTCTCTCTCTCTCTCTCTCTCTCTCTCTCTCTCATTACACTCCTATCAGGATTCTCCATTGATTCTCAGCACTGTTGGATTGCTCTTTTGTCTCCTCAGTGTGTCTCGCGGGAACAAAAAAACTAATCCAAAACCAAAACCAACATCCACGGCAAAGCTAGAGTGTGACAGCAGTAGAGGCATGGCTTGCCCATTCATTTCTCTCCCAGTAACGAGTCATCTCTCTTCCATTCTCCCCAGATGTGGATGGAAACACGAGTTCATTAGTGGGGGTCAATAACCTGAACCATTCCGCTTCACGGGGGCTTTTCAGTTCCTGCCGCGTAATCCCCACGGTTATCAGTTCAAGGCGACCCGGAATGAGAAACATGTGAGCGGTTTGGGGCAGAGACAGACCCGGGAGTCCCTCTCCTGTGGCAGAGGGGGACAGAGGGCAGCGCACTGAACGTGTTCCAATCTGGGGTTTATTTTTGTACAGTTTCTGTTCTGTTTGAAAGAGCAGGGAATGTGGCAATGTGGCGCGTATGGAGAGACAAGATGGTGAGAGAAACGTGACAGAAGGAGAGAAGTAGAAATAGGACAAACAAAGAGAACGAGTGAGATAGATGGAGAGGGAGAGGGAGAAAAAGAAAGAGAGAGAGGGAGAGGGAGAGGGAGAGAGAGAGATGTGCTGGCCCTTTAAGAGTAACCTCTTAGGGGCCAAAGCAGGGGTCACACAGGGGCCATGCATGATTGACATGGCTGTGTGTTTAAATTACCTGTTCAGTGTTCACACACACACACACACACACACACACACACACAGCCATGTTATATGTTTAGAACCATCACATCGCATTTGCATCAATTTACCCCCCAGGGCTGATTGTAAGAACTGAAATTAGACAATGCTGCCTATTCTGAATTAGCATGCATGGCATGTATTGAGTTCCGCCCAGACTGCCTCCCACCCCCTAATACTTTTATTTGTTATATTTTGCTGTAAATATATTTTCTTAACCGTTAATCTCAGCCCGCTGAAGACAGTTGATATTAATTCCGCAATTTGCAATTAAAATGTTCGGGAAAACACGGTTATTATGGCACAGAACAGGAGGTGCTCTCTGCCTCCTGGCTCTCTTTTGGGAGACGACTCCGGAGTGACAGCGGCACAGGCACACTCCCCGCGGGTCTCGTCAACGGAACAGCCCAGATGCGCACATGGGGTCCTACCTGTCCCTGCAAGCTGCTGAACATGACAGTGAGCTAGCAGGGAAGCCGCGCGTCTAGAAGGCTACTCTCTCTGCTCCCAATTTACCCGCCGCCATTTGTGTTGCATCCAAGATCTTTCATGTTCCCTCGACTGGAAGTTAATGAGGGAGATCTTTTTTGGCTGCCGGGCAAGCTCTGACAGGCCTGCGAGCGTGATGGGGGTATCGCTTGCGTTTGGCAGCAGGCTGAAGCTATATAAAAAAATAAATAGATGAGTCACTGTCGGGGTTGCGTCGGGTAGCGTGTTGTGCGCAACGAAGTGATGAGTGAGCTGAATGATTCCTGTACTCGAACCGCAGGACAATCAATCAACTGGGTGATGGTCTGCTGCACTGGCAGCCAGAATCAAAGGCAGGACGAGGATCCACTCCCTGGGTGATTTAGGACCAACGGGGCACAAGCATTGCATTTTCTGCATGCATGTTTTCTGGAAGTGTGATGCTAAGACTTGACACTTAAGGTTATCTCTTGTTACAGTAAAGGACTGCAGAGGAGAACCATCTTTCATAATGGAGGTCAGGTGTGTGTGTGTGTGTGTGTATGTGTGTGTGTGTGTATGTGTGTGTGTGTGTGTGTGTGTGTGTGTGTGTGTGTGTGTGTGTGTAAGTGTGTGGGTGTGGGTGTGTGTGTAAGTGTGTGTGTGTGTGTGTGTGTGTGTGTGTGTGTGTGTGTGTGTGTGTGTGTGTGTTTGTGTGTGTGTTTGTGTGTGTGTGTGTGTGTGTGTGTGTGTGTGTGTGTGTGTGTGTGTGTGTGTGTGTGTGTGTGTGTGTGTGTGTGTGTGTGTGTGTCATATCACTGACAGAGAGTAATGCCTTGTGCCCATGATGGTAACAACATGCGTGCGGAAGCGGGAGCCAATCAGTGACCATCCCTATATGTTTCACAGACAAGGTGACCCACGCTGTAATTACTTTATCAACCATAAAAAAGGACTATTCTGGGCATTCACACTTTCTGTGGTTTCCACGGAAACCAGCTGCACTGCAGGAAAGCAGGAAATAACCATGAGGAAGAGAGAGGGCTTTGTGTGTGTCTGTGTGTGTGTGTTTTTTTTTTCCGTGTATGTGTGTGTGTGTATGTCAGGGTGGGTAGAGGAGAGTCCAACGGGGGTAACAACCGCCTCTTCTCTTGAAAAACAGAGATTAAGACCCATTGAGAGCATATCGGTTCCAAAAAAGCTGCTTAGCGCACATGGGTCAACACTGCTGCGGAACTTGTTGGTTTAGCATCCGAACATCCAAAGCTTTTGGAGCTGACAGGGCTGTTTTCACTGCAAGTTGCGGCAGGGGAGGGCCGGGCAGTTGGTCTGGGCTTGGGTTGGTGGTGGAGAGGCAAGGCGAGGGGTGGGGGATGGGGGTGTGGTGGTTGCTGGTGGGTGGCTGATGCTGGCGTTATTTGGTTGGGCACTTGCCGGCTCTTGGCCCTCTGTGAGAAGATCGACCGCGTCCACCCCTGGCACCATCGGTCGGTCTGCTGGAAGCGAGACCTATCTTTTCCACTGGCCCGCGACAGTCTAAACAGTCACAGGCCTGACTAGCCCATTAGACTAATTCAAGTGATTTAACATGCTGCAACTCCACACCCACCCCCTTCTTGTCTGGGATTTGGAGTTGGCTTTGGAGGAGCGCGAGTCCAGTGTGTTATTAGCAGCTAATCCTTCAGAGGCTCCACAGCGTCCACCCAAACTGGGGTCTCATGGGGATGAGTCAGCTCAGAGCCCACGGCAGGTTGCGAGAAGTCAGATTGCTCGAGTTGGGGGCAAACCAATGCTGAATGACATGAGGAAGACATCAGGAGGAGACCTACCAGTAGCAAAGTCAGCATCTCTCTCTCTCTCTCTATCTCTCTCTCTCTCTCTCTCTCTCTCTCTCTTACTCTCTTACTCTCCCTCTCTGTGACAAGGAGGGTAGAATTTTATGTGAGTGTGAAGGCTTTGTGTGTGCGGGATTTCAATTCTGTACGTTGTATTGTGAGGAAGTAAGGCAATGGTTTAATAAAGGAGTGGTAAACCTCTCTATCTCTCTCTCTTTCACTGACTTCATCCATGAGAAAGGGTGTTGTTGACCTGACCTTACTGACACTAGTGCTGATATCAGATGCTCCGATGTAGTCTTAAAATACCCCTGACCAAGTGGGGAGGCAGACTGACGACGTGGGATGGTGGTGTCTATGAACTGTATGTGACAATAGATGGTGGTGTCTACTGTATGTGACATAGGATGGTGGTGTCTATGAACTGTATGCGACATAGGATGGTGGTGTCTACTGTATGTGACATAGGATGGTGTTATCTAAGTATGTGACATAGGATGGTGTGGGGGGTCAGCAGGACGTTTGTTTTAGGGAGGCTGGTGAGGAGGTAATGGGAGGAGATGTGTGTGTGTGTGTGTGTGGGGGGGGGGGGGGGGGGGGGGGGGATCTCAGCACACCGCACACACACAGACACAGAGATGGCGAGCGATAGCATGTGCACCTGCGAGGAAAAGATGGCGACAGCGATGGCTGGAGGGAAGGAAGTGGAGAAGACGGGGGACAAGGCCATGTGTGCACACTAATCCTCTCTTCCCCTCTTAAAATCAGCCCTCCCCTCCCCTCCACTCTCCTCCTCTCCCCCCATCCCACCTCACCTAATCTAACCGGCCAGCCTCCTCCACTTCTCTTCTAGCTCTCCTTTTTGACGTTCCCCAGACGGGAGACTGCCTGGCCGAGCTCCTGAAGATTAATCAGCCCTTCAGGCGTATATTTTTATTCGTTTCCATTTAGATAATTAGGAGGAACGCTCACACACTTCACATGGATACACTAATACACACTACACACAAATACGGTATATTCTCACCCATTAAAATGATTGGTGCAATCTGATCAACATTGATTGCAGAGCCTGGGGCGCAAGAAAAGTTTGTGTATTTATATGTGCATCTGTACGTATGTATGTGTGTGTGTGTGTGTGTGTGTGTGTAGGTGTGTGTGAGAAGGGTTGATCAAATGAAGTGCCGGTGTTATTAGTTCTCTTGCTGAGTGGTCGAGTTTCATATAAAGATTAAGAAGGCTTCATCGCTGATAGCAGATTAAGCTACATGGGGTCTCGCTCCCTAATTAGTTTTTCCAGTAATTTCAACCATCTCTAGATCCCTTGTAATTGATCGTCTCAGGGCATCACTTATTAGGACGGGGGATGTGTGAGAGCCAGACACATTTCACATGCAGTAAATGACCACTCCTGTTAATAAGTCTTAACTGATGTGTTTGGAATGCCACTGTGGCAGTAAACACTAATGAAAATGTGCTCCTATTAAAAAGAAGGAGGGGGAAGAAAATGCATGGTGTGACTGGCCAGGCATGGCACCCCTCTGCCATGGGAGGTGTGAGGTGAATGTAATGTTTTATCCGTGGTGTTTGTGGAGCCATAACTCTTCATTAATAAAGCAAAGACATTTGGGGGAGCCGAGAGTGACCAAATGAAGGGCTGTCCAGTGACCAGATGGCGCCTCGTGCCTTTCATCACCTCCCGGGCCAAAACCAGGAGAGAGGGAGACTTAGAAAGGGAGGGAGATAGAGAGAAGGAGCGGGAGATAGAGAAAATCACAGAAAGAGATGGGAGATGGAGGGAGAGAGGGAGAGAGAAGGAGAGGGGGATAGAGAGGAGAGAGAATGAGAGGGAGTGAGAGAATGAGAGGGACCTAGAGAGGGAGAGAGAGAGGGGAGAGAGAAGGAGGGGGAGAGTGAAACGAGAGACGAGAACACACAGAGTGAGGGAGAGACCGATAAAGGAGAGAGATAGAAGGGTGTTACGAGAAGGGTGGAAGAAAAAGAAAGAGAAACCCAGGGCTCAGACAGCGAGCAAATGAAGAGCTCCTGCCATAATATTTGTCTTTACGCCCCGCGCTTCCTGAGCCGGCTGTGGGCGCTGGGCCGGAGGTGTTAAAGCCTGTGGGGAGGAGGCCCTACTTTAAAGACCACTTGCCGTTTAGTTGCCATCCCCACGCCACGGACAGGTGACAGAGGATCTCCCCGTGCCTGTTTTCCTTCTCGTTCTGTTTGTCTCTCAGCACGCTTCAGGAAAAGGAGGGCGGCCCACTCTCTCCAAGGGACGACCCCCCAAAAAACTAGGAACTGCACCTCAACGCCTCATTACTGCTCTGGTTGAGCGTTTAACACCTTCCATGCACACACAAACACACACACACAGACTCACACATACAGACACTCACACAAATGGAATATAGCACACAAATATTTGCTGATGTACTAATAGGAGAGGGGAGAAAGTCTTTACAGAGAACAAGATAAAGAGGGAGGGAAATGAGTGATATATTTGTTTGTTTTTTTTCAGTTATTCCAGGACAGTAAATCCCACGTTGAACTCAGGGAAGATTAGGAACGCAGGCAGTGAGACACGGGAGAGTGCACTTCCCACTGCAACCACCAAAGACGACACACCAAGAGCAGTGACAGCTGTTCTTGCACCAAGTACCAAAAGTGTGTGTGTGTTTGTGTATTTGAAAGAGAGAGAGAGAGAGAGAGAGTGTGTGTGTGTCTGTGTGTCTATGTGCGTGTGAGTGTGTGTGTGTGTATTTGGGGGGTAACACCAGGAAGCTCTTTTTATGACACAAGTTGAAAGGGGACATTTTTGCACCTCGTGAGGGCAGAAGAGGGGCTTTCGTTTCAGGGTTGCCAAAGGACAGGGATTAGGCTTTTAAAGCTGCCTAAAGAGCTGCCTGTTGATCCTGTGTTTGTGCCAAAGGTTTAAGCATCTGCAGTGGCAGAGATAAACTTGATTGGCTCACTCAAGGACAACTGTAAATCCAGCATGCGTGAATCTACTGAGGGCCACAGAGCAGGCAACTGACATGTTCCACCGTCACAGCTGCATGGCCCTGGCCCTGGGAGAACACTGGATATCTAGCATGATTACTTTAACATTCCTGGATTCCTCTCTGTCCCTCTCTCTCTTTCTTTCTCCCTCTCTTATGCAGACTCACACTCTTCACGCACACACTGAAACAGTCTCACATTTACAGACTCACATGCACACATACACACACACACACACACACACACACACACACACACACACACACACACACATACAGACAGACTCAGATATCAGCTGTCTGCCTTGTGGCACTCAAATTGGAGAGTGTGTGTGTGGAGGGGATTTATGTGTAGCACTCTGTTATCTTTTTTGAGACTGGGCACATGCCAAACTGATTAAGCAGCCCAGACAGAAACTGCCTTCTTGAGAGATATTGACAACAACTGCGCCAACAACAAAGACACCACCTAGTTAAAGCCAACCTCAATCTACCACACCAAGCAAGCGGGTTAGCTTGCGTTGCTTACAATCAGCAATTAAATGTTTTTCACAGACATATGCATCACCTAATATACTACTACAATTGAAGGTGAAATGCAGGTTTTCAGTTGTGTTGTTTGCAAATTGCAATTAAAACCGTGCATGACTGAGGCCGGGAAGACAAATGAGTTGGCATTGATTCGTGCTGTTCGATTTATTGGGAAAAAAGATTCCCTGTGGAGCAATTTCCATGGCTGCAAATCACCTCAAATTGCTTCAGAACTCATTCATCTGAAGGACGAGAATGGTGCCACATTTAGAAAACAAACACACACACAAACACACACACACACACACACACACACACACACACACTCACACACACACACACACACACACACACACACACACACACACACACACACACAATCACACGGAAAAAATGAAACGCATTCATTTAACAACCTCTATTTTTCTCCGGATTGCAACTACAACCCCGGTAACCATGGTTACCACAGTTACAGTGGGGGCCAAGTATTTCGAGCTGCTCCATGGCAACGGAGGGTTTGTTGATAGCCGAGCCGAGGCAAAGAGATCAACACAGCGCCTTTGTCGCTGTGTCGTGGTGGTTGTGGTGGTGGCGTGAGGTGTGGAGAGCATCCACAAATGGCCGGTCAGTTATGGAAGCCCAGGCCCCGGCTCAGTGTGAGGAGACTGGGGAAAGAGTGGGGCTAGCGGCCCACCATCAGTGGCTTTGTCTCTGGACCTTATCATTAGCAGCACACTAACGCCACTAACACTCCAGCTGAAAGCCACACACACAGCTCCATCGCACTAAACGAAAGATGGGAGAAGGTGAGAGGAGAGGAGTGATAAAAGGAAGAGAGAGAGAGAGAGGGAGGGAGAGAGATGAGAAGGGGGAGAGATAGAGGGATAGAGAGAGGGTCATTTAAGAGCAAAAGGGAGAGAGAGAGAGGGAGAGAAAGAAACAAAGAAAAATGGGTCGAGAAGGAGAAAGAGGGGGAGAGAAAAAGATGGATAAACCTAGAGGCTTTTCACATAGTGTTTTCAAGGCGGGAATGTTGCGCCGTCATTACGTTTCGCCCTTCTGTGTAAAAGGTACCGAGGCGGAATGGGGGGGGGGGTCATTATTGTTCCACCTCTGAGCCGGCTGTGGAGGTAGTCACAGAGGCGGAACGCCGTCTGTATAGAAAAAACAGCCAGCATGGCAGAAGAGGAGTGTGTAGCAGCTAACCGAAACCAAGTAGACCAACAGTCAAAGCACACAAATCTGACCAGATAAGCGTTAACATGTTCTGCACAATGCACACCATCTTTGCTTGAGTCTGAACATTGCTATAAATGTGAACAGCTTGCAAAAGCCTGCTGACACTAAGTCAACCTGTCATTGTTTTTTGAAGTAACAGGTTGGCTAGTTTTCCAATGCATATGTTATTCGAGACAACTCGGAATTTGGAACATCTGACATGTTATTGCCCATTTAATGCATTCGAGCCGAATGTAAACACAATAATGTGGTGATGACTCATCCATGGATTCTTCTTACATCTCCTGGCTATCAATAATTATGTACAACTTTTTCCTCCTTTATGACACACTGCCTCTTCATGTTAAGGGTTTTAACCTTTGATATAGGCAAGGTCTGTAAGGTGAAGCCAGATGGTATGTTAAACGGTACGCCTCTGGTTCCGCAATGCAGTGGAAAAAATACACCATTATGAACAAGTAAAGGTTGCATAATGAACGATCTCCTTTCCAGGAATATGACGGGAACTCTGTATAAAAAGGCATATAGAGAGAGTAGAGAGAGAGAGTGAGAGAGAGAAACAGGAAACAATGCTATTGAAGGGGTATCCGCGTTAGGTAAGCCTTGTAATACAGAAGGAAATTGTTAGCATGTATTTGATCCATATGTTTTTCATATGGAGTAAATGTGTTCCCGTTTATTTGGCCTTGAAAAGGCCTGAAAGGAAAGCACTTTGTGAGAGACTTAATGATTGAGGGACAAAGAACCAGTTATCCTGCCCTAAGAGAGAATCAATAGGGCGTATGAGTGCTGAGAGGTTGAGCGCGTGTGTGTATGTGTGTGTGTGTGTGTGTGCACTTGTGTATCTGAGTGTGCATGCAGGTGTGTGTCTATGTCTGTGTGTGTGTGTATATGTCTGTTTTGGTTTGTGTGTGTGGGCACTTGTGTATCTGTGCGTGTGCATGTGCGTGTGTGTGTGTGTGTGTGTGTGTGTGTGTGTGTGTGTGTGTGTGAGTGTGTGTCTGTGATTTTGTGTGCGTGTGTATGGATTAGTGTATATTTGTGTATGCATTGTGTGTATTCAGCAGTGCCTCTTAACAGGCTTCAGGGGTATATTTACTGTATGTTTAGATCACAGAGTCACACTCTAATTGCCATTAATGCATTTCCATCCAGAGAATAGAGCTCTTTCTTTGCCTTCCGTCAGTGGTTTATCATCCTCTTTATCTCCCGCCCTTCCCTGTCCTTTATTACTCTCTTATCTTGAGCATCCTTCTATTCCATTTTCTGTCCTTTCTCTCTCTCTCTCCCCCGCCATCCCTCTCACCTCATCATCTTTGCTATCCTCTCCTGCTTCACTCCTCCTCTCTCTGTCTCTCTCTCATCCCCTCCATCCCTCTCTTCTCTGTGTCTTTGCTATCCTCTCCTCCTTCACTCCTCCTCTCTCTGTCTCTCTCTCATCCCCGCCATCCCTCTCTTCTCCTTGTCTTTGCTATCCTCTCCCACTCCAATCCTCCTCTTCTCTCCTCTCCAGCACACATGTTCATCTCGAGCTCGAGTCCAGGAGAGGGTCGATGGGTTAGCCTGATCACTCTGTGCTGCTCTTTGATCGCCCGCTGTTGGAGCTCTTAACCAGTGAACGCCTTCATTAGGCCTTTATTGACTGGTGCTCTTCAGCGAGGCTCCTGTCTCATTGGCCTCGGCGGCCGCTGGCCCATTCTTTGTGGATTAACCCCTTTTTTGTCCAGTTCAAACCAGGGCATTGTCCTGGGCTAATGTGAACAATTCTCACAAGATGCTCGGGTACAAAGGACCCCCCTACCACACACACACACACACACACCTCTTTAGCGCACATGCAGGCTTTCAAAAGAGGCCTTCCATTTCAGAAAGGGGGCTCTTCAAAGAAACTCTCCATCTTCCGACATCCCTCTTTCTTCTGTAGGGGTCTTTGGGCTCAGGAGGAGGACCCCCGACCTGTCCAACACCTCTCTCCCTCCCAGCTCATTGACCCAGTAACCCCCCATCGCTGCACCACGGGAGACAGAGCAACCCCTGTAAAAAAAGACCTGCCTATATCTAACACAGCCTGCACAGCTGATAATGACTTTGGTGAGGTCAGAAAGAAACAAAGAATGAAACAAAGAAAGGCAGGAAATGATGACAAGAGGGCAGAGAGGGAGAGACCTATATGGTTCTGGCTCATTTGTGGTGACCACCCCCCCATAAAAACAGCTTTTTTGTTGGGGAGGGAGATGGTGGGTCCCCACTAGTACTATAAGCACTCCTTCATTCTGTGCTGCCTCTACCAAGAAGCTTGACAGAGAAAGCAAGTGAAAACAAAATCGAGGCTAAAAGTAGAGTAACTCAGAGGGTGGACAGGATTGTACACTGCAAAAATTCAGCTTTCAAACAAAAACAACAGTTATTAATTGGGGGATATATTACTTAAAATAAGCAAAATGATCTGCCAACAGAACAGGACAATTTGACTTAACCCAAAGATAACCCAAATATATCTTAAAACTAGCGTGGCCAGACTAATAAAACAAGTTTTGTTGATTCTGACTTTGACAAAGAAGTTTTCTACTTGTCTGTGATTATTAAACTAGTTCCAAGCATTAACTTGCTCAGAACCAGTAATAAAATATCAGTAATAAGTTATTATACCTTATTAAGATAATTAAGGATTGAAACGCTTGAAGCAAGTGTAATGCTCTAACAAAAAAAATGCCTGGTAAGAAGAAATATCTTGTCAGACAAAAAAACAAGCATACGTACATTGCTTTGATTTAAGATATTTCATTTCAGATTTCAATTTTTGCAGTGTAGTAATATCACTGACCAGGCAAGGCAAAAGAAGAGTGGGGGGGGGGGGGGTTGGAGGATGGTCAGAGGGTCTGCTGCTGTGTGTAAGGGGGGTTGGTCAGAGGCTCTGCTGCTGTGTGTAAGGGGGGTTGGTCAGAGGGTCTGCTGGTGTTAAACAGGGGGAGGGGCGGCCAGGGGGCATCACCCCCCCCCACACACACACACACACACACACACACACTCCTCCAACCCCCCCAGATCAGTGGCCTTCCTTTAAAAAATGGACACCTCCTGATGCGGAGGCTGAGCAATCTGGCAGCTCTTTCATCTGGCCTTACCTCTAATGATCCGCCTTAATGAGTGGACCTTTGCCATGGTAATGAGCTCTGAAGTGTCCCCCCGCTCTCCCGTGGCAGCTCTCCTCCGTCAGCAGCGTGGGCTCAGGAGCTCATGTCCCTCTCTCTCACTCTCTCTCTCTCACTCTCTCTCTCTCTCACTCAATCTCTGTTTATCTGTTGTGTTTTTCTTCTTTTATCGTTGTCACCTTCTCTTTCCTTCTTTCATGCTCTTTCCCAACCTCTTCAGTTCTCCTTCATCACCTCCTCTGTCTGTCGTTCTCTCCTTCTCTTTCTGACTCACACAAAAGCTGGAGTTCGTTTTTCTGAGTCAGTTTCTTTCTTTTAAGCTCTCCTCTCTATCTCTCTGTCTCACTTTCTCTCTCCCTTCTCTCTCTCTCCCTTTTCTCTCTCTCTCTTTCTGTTTTTCTCCTTCTCCTCCCTTTCTCTCTCCCCTCTCCCTGCCTCCACGGTGCAGTGATGGATCACAGTGAATGAGATGTCAGAGGTGCCCTTTGAAGATTTGGAGGGCTGTTCTCCAGCGAGGCATTACCTGCCTTGTTGACCTCCGCGGATGATTATGTGATCACGTCGGTAATTGGCACAGATGGTAGGTTTGGGAGGGGAGAGAGAAAGGGGTGTATAGCCGGTCTCTTAGCGACAGACATCGGGCGTGTGTAGGCCACGTCCTTGATCTATGTGTGGTTCTTATTTTTTTCCTCCTCTCCTCCTTTTGTTTGACATACTTGTCAAGTGGTGGGGGAGGGAGCGGCTCTCTGATGTGCTGTCCAAATCAATATGACATATTGGTTTGTGCTCGGTGTCGGGGGCCAGGGAGTGGGGAGGAAGCGTGATGAGCGAGAAAAAGCAGCGTCTGAGGAGAAGGGAAGAGAAGATGGGTTTATCAGGTTTCACTCTCTGACTTGCGGTTGCGTGGTTATTTGTATTTAGTGTCTTGTTGTTGGAATGACCTCTGCTCCAGGCCTACAAGCTTGTTTTAAGTAACCCTGAGTGTATGTGTGTGTGTGTGTGTGTGTGTCTGTGTGTGTGTGTGTGTGTGTGTGTGTGTGTGTGTGTGTGTGTGTGTGTGTGTGTGTGTGTGTGTGTGTGTGTGTGTGTGTGTGTGTGTGTGTGTGTGTGTGTGTGTGTGTGTGTGTGTGTGTGTGTGTGTGTGTGTGTGTGTGTGTGTGTGTGTGCGTGCGTGCGTGCGTGTGTTGTCGTGAGCAGTGAATGGGGGGTAAAAACACTCTCTTGTTGCAGATATGTGCCCTGGAGAACATTCTCCAGTTGCTGGAATACCACCACTGCTAAAAATGCGTAAAGTCAATATTTCCCTCTGAAAGAGAGGCTGAGGATGACAGCAAGACATTTACACAGCTGGCCCTGTGGCTATGAACTCACCGTCCCTTTTTTACAAGGGCCCACGCTCTCTCTCGCTCTCTCACTCTATGTCCGTCTCTCTCTCTCTATATATCTGTCTTTGTCAATGTATCTGTCTCTGTCTCTGTCTCTATGAGACTCTGTCTTTTATCTTTCTTCTCACTCTCTCTCTCTCTCTGGCAAAAACTGTGTGTTAACATACACATACACATACACATACACATACACATAAACACACACACACACACACACACACACACACACACACACACACACACACGCACACACACACGCACACACACACGCACACACTCTCTCTCTCTCGCACACACAAAAACTGTGTGTTAACATACACACACACACACACACACACACACACACACACACACACACACACACACACACACACACACACATACACGCACACGCACACGCACACACACACACACAAATGCACACACTTTTTCTCTCTCTCTTACATGTATATCCCTCTGGCAGAACGAGCTTCTGGAATTCAGTTCTGGGCAGTGTCTGGCTTCTGTGGATGTTCGTGTGTGTCTGTGTGTGTGTGTGTGTGTGTATGTGTGTGTGTATGTGTATGTGTATGTGTATGTGTGTGTGTGTGTGTGTGTGTGTGTGTGTGTGTGTGTGTGTGTGTGTGTGTGTGTGTGTGTGTGTGTGTGTGTGTGTGTGTTCGTGTGTGTGGGTTCACACGCACAGTTTTTGCCATAGACGCTCCAAATGCTTTTTTGGAGGGGTATTCACTTTTATTTTTTTCTTTCTTGCTGCAGTTTGCGTGTTTGGTTTGAACTCTAATATAGGGTAAGGATGGTATTTTTAGTGCTGCATTGTACACATGACTTGGTCAGCATAACACAGTCTGCACACAGAGTGTCTGGATTATAGTACTCATGTTTTGGAGCGTGTCATTTAGATGGCATTAGATGGCATTATGTCACAGGAAAGTGCCTTGTTTTTTTTCGTCCATACATCAGAAGTACACATTTTGACACAGAGCTATATTCACTGTCTTATTGCAGTGTGGCCTTCGAGCTAGTGCCATGACAGTACTTTGTGTTTGTGAGAGAAAAATCTGCTGCAAGGGGAACATATTTTAGATTTATGTGATTTTGGAGACACTGATCTTTAGTGATGTTTCAACAAGATATCCTCAGTAGTAAAATAACCCTGCTGCTCTCGTTGCGAAAAAAGCCACAGGCGACTGGAATCCCCTGAACCCACACTCACAATGCTCAAATCAGCAAAAGAGTCGGAAGTCCCCACAAGCACTCACTGACTTACCCTGTCTACCAGCCTCTCTCCTTTTCATTTTTCCATCACTCAGTCTGTTTTTCTTTCCCTGCACCTCTCTTCCCCCTCTCCATGGTGTTGGTGTTGCTAGGGTTTGGCAGACAGAGTAACCTTTTTAGATGTCCTTTGTTTCATACCATGGTTTAAGAAAGAGGTTTTAAAAGTGTCTACCCTCTCTCTCTCTTTCTCTCTATCTCTCTCTCTCTCTCTCTCTCTCTCCCTCTCTCCCTCTCTCCAGACATGGCAGCTGCATCTCTTTCCCAGACCCCGAAAGGAAAACACAGCCCCCGCTGAGTCCCTCCCCAGCCCTAGGTCAGAGCCCAGCACCTGAGCTAATCACGGACATTATCAAAACACCGGCCACTCTCTGGGGCCTGTTTGTTTATGCTAGCCGGGGTGGGCCACCGAGAGAGGGCCCGGGCCCCCGCCACGCCACCTGGGGCCACTTGTAAACAGGGACCCCGGCGATGTTGCCATGGACAACGTTTTTAAATAATGGCGTCTGTCATCAAGAACCAGGGCACCTCTGTTGACAGGTCACTGCCTCTCTGTCATTCTTTCTGTCATTCATCCTTTCTTTGTCTCTTTTTCATTACGTCTTCCTTTCATTTATTTATTCTTTCCCTGTTTGTATGCATCTTTCTTACTTCTCTCTATCTCTCTCTCCATCTGCCTGTGTGTCTGTGTGTCTGTGTGTCTGTCTGTCTGTCTATATGTCTGTTTATCTTACTCTTAAAATAATATTTACTGTAGATCTTTGTGTACAGACACCATGAACCATGACAGCACATGCTCACACTGAGCTGGATTAAACCCTTTGATCACAATAACATCTTACTGGAGTAATATGCTATGCCATTCGCATTTGTATTGTGATGAAGAAATAGGTCCCTTTAGATTTGGCAGTCTGAGCACATACCTGTCTGATTCATTTCACCACAAGATGTTACGGCTAATACGAGGTGGGATCTACAAAATGTGCGGTCTTTACTTGCATTCTTATATTTATTGAAATTCCAACAGACCCATACAGAAATACTATTAAAACTGATGTCAGGATTAAATCATTCTCTCCAAGTTGACTTTCAAAGGCTGCCTGTCATGTTTTTGAAAGAGTTGTAAGAGCAATAAATTCTCCCAAGCTCAGAATGTTATCTCAAATAACAACCCTGACCGGCGGCGCCTATTTCTCTAAACTAGAGATAACCGGAGTAAGAAATGAAAAGTTTCCATCATATTTTTATGAAACAGACTTATGGAACTTCTCACAAAGTTCTTTAGTGAAAGGCTGTAAAAACTTCTCAGTAGCTCCAAACATGCGTATTAAAAACGGCATGTATTAATAGCACACTGCAGCCATGTGTCGTGTCTCCCCGCCCAGCTCTTTGAATGCAGACACTGCCCTGTGTGTGAGGATGCTATTTGGAAGTGTTAGTGAGATGTCATGTGCTAGTG
>NC_137911.1:9111024-9121024 GCF_963457725.1 Sprattus sprattus
ATGTTGCAGTACCACCCTGTTTTTCGGCTGGATCGTGTTTCAGTTTTTTGTTTTTCTTTACAACGGGAAAGAGCTGAGAGAAGGCTTTTCAGATGAAAATGTTAAGCTGTTCCACTGATAATGATTTGGTGACTCAAATTATTGACTATCAGAAAACTGGTGACATTTCACCTTTTGTAATGCTAAATGACAGCATTAACAATGGATGAAAGCATCCAAATATGAAAAGGTTGAAGCCCACACAACAAATTGTTTTTAGTTACAGTGAGTGTCAATTAACTGTTACAGTCAGTTACAGTTTTCTCTGGAATGACAAGCGCACTCTCGATGTTAGGGGTATTAAGACCAATTAGCCGCGTCCCTTTCATAGTGTCAAAAATATTAAACAACTAAAAAAATCTTCACCAATGTTTCCATCGCTGTATAATATTGCATCTGTGTTTAGTAATTCTTATTTATTTGTTTGTTTGTTTGCTTATATGCTTGTTAGGTTATGAAAGACTTGCTTGTGCTATTCTGTTGGACTGTATTGGCCCATAGTGATTACCATGCTGCTATGAAGGTGTTATTTTTCCACTGAGCCAATGGAACAGACACACTGAGGGGGTAATACACACGGGTGCTGCTGTAGTCTAGGGTTAGGGAGGTGGATGAATGAGTTCAGCTCAGCACATCCCCTGGTGTTCACACTCTTAATGGACAGGTACCATGAGGAGTGGGGGTGGGGTTGGGGTCGTCTGACTGGAAGAGTAATAACTGCTGCAGCAGAGAGAAAATAAAAGAGAGAGAGAGAGAGAGAACTGGGAGAAATAATATATAGAAGTTTTAATTAGGTAACACACCCATTCAACCTTAGCCTTCTATATCACAGAATTGACACCCACACACACATACACATACACACACACACAGACACATACACACCCACACACACAAATACACACACACACACACACACACACTCACACACATGCACATACACACACACAATCACAAGTCATAAACAATTTCTTGTCTCCTGTTTGCTGGGGGGCACAGCCCAGTCAACACCCATATGTTTGGTCCGATCTAATTTACTTGTCCCGCTGCAGCGCTACATTCACACATATCCACATCTATCTTCTCAGCCTCAAGCTCCATCTAGTCGTGTAAAAAACTCTGAACTGTGACCCTCCTCCTAAGCCACCGCAGCAGTGATTGATTTAAATCCAATACAATTGGCCTCTGGTCCGGGAATGATACTGTGGTGGTCCTCCCTGCACTCCGAGTCAGGTCAAAAGGTCAGTGAATATATTTACGCCCCAGAGAAAGCAAACGCCTTTATGATTCATTACTTAGCATATTACTCTCCCTGTTCCAGTTATTTATCATCGGAGGCTTTGGGACTTACTCTTCTTTCGCTAATAGGAATGCTTGATAGGATTTATAATGAGGTCCATGTGAATATTTAACTGATTCTCATCTGTCTGCACAATACCTGAAACCACTCCTTAATATATATCAGAAATCTGGGCTTTCGTTGGCCCATATCTCCTTCTTATATCTCAGACACTAGAAGTTTCATCGGCCCTTACTGCACATATAGGCTCTTCGTGTGGAGGTCAGCGCACTGTATCTTGGATCGAGCGGAGATATCCACGGGTGGAGTCCTCCTGTTCCAATCCCCTCTGCACACATGTGCTCCTTTGAACCTAAACCCTGACCTTTGGCGAGTTTGGGTTCCCGGTGTTAGAAGTTTATCTCCCCCAGATCCCCTCTGTTTCATGCGGGCCCACAGTGCTGTTGTTTTAGTCCTGTGCTGGCAGCTTGTTTGTGGTCTCCAACCGGGCCAGTGATAACAGCTCTGTGGAGTTGTGTGCCTCAGATAGGCGTGGGGATGCCAGGTCAAACAATCGGACAGCAGACAGGAGGGGTTTTGGGATTAGCGCTTTGGGAGGCTCCAGCCACCCTTGGTCCACCTGTGGGGAAAAGCCTGGCATTGCTTGGCAAGGGAGGACACCGCTGGGTCTGAACCTGGCTCTGGGTGTTGGGTTTCTCTCCAGTGAGATTAATAAATGAGGTCACAGAGACGTGGGATTTGGGTCACATTTTTTCCTTCCATCTTCCATCTCTCTCATTTTTTTTTCCTTAAAAAAAACCAAAATGCTTTCTTTTTATGATCTCATCATCTCTCCCTCTGCCTTTTTTTTGAGAGAGATATCCCTCCATCTATCCCTCCCTATCCACTCCTCCTCCTCCTTGCATTCCTGAGCTTTTCGTTTTCATTGGAGATTGGGCCACGGATTCGTATCTAAATCAAAATCTGATTGTGATCTGGCCGCTGAGCCGCTTCATGTGCAGACATGTGGTGCACTCTCGCCGGCCCTCCTCCACATCCACACCAGAGCCCGAGACGTCTGGAGGAGGAGGAGGAGGAGGAGGAGAGGAAGGATGAAGATACAGCACCATATCAGACCATATAACAGGAAGGTCACGAGGCATACACTATCCATCTAAGCCCTTAACTATGCCAAGTATGGTGCCTTCTGTTAGTGCTTCTACAAACTCAGCACAATGGCTTTGGTTATCAGTGTGAAGCATGTGGTATGAGAAATGACCAACTCAGATTATTTGTTGCGCGTGTGCTGATTCAGTTTGCTCCATGATTTGTGGTCATTTATTTTTTTGCACTAGGACTTCAGGGACCTGAAGTAAGCCAGATTTGTATTTTGCATATGTGTGTGGTTTGTTAGTCATTATTTAGTAAATGAAGACAGATTCAGGTGCACAAGAGTGACTGGGTCTTGGTAACTGTGTAGTAGTCTGTGGGGAAATACATGGGCAAAATGCAAAAGAATGGTAATCATCCAACTGGTTCTGCTCTAAGTGAAATTACTGATTAGATTTTCCCACCACTACACAACTCTTCTGCATGAGGAAACATTATTATGATGACTGTCTCTGTTTATAATGCAGCCCTCAAAACACATAAAACCTAAAATGATGGCTCACTCCCTCGAATACACAGTGAACATAATGAGTGCCTCAAGCTTTCTCTCTCTCTCTCTCTTTCCCCCTCTCTCTCTGAAAGTGAACGATGAATTTACGCTCCGTGTTAGTTGATTACCCCGAGAGTGTTTGGTTTTGCGTGACTGACTACCCTCCTCCAGGTAATGGGGTAGCGGCCCTCCCCTCTCCTCCCCTCCTCTGACCAGATGTGTTTTGTCATGGCTGGCAACCGGGCTGAAATGTGTTGATGTTCCTTCATGCCTCTGTTCATCGTCCATTTCTAAATCCGCTCCCCCTCCCTCCCTACCCACAGCCTCGGGCTTCACCTCCATCCCTTCTCTTTCTTTATCAGGTTTCCCTTCCTCAGTGACATTCTCTTTTCACACCCAACCAGAAAATGATGTTATAATCAGCTTATCTCTATGACTACTGTCTGAACATACAGCACACATAGCTAGTTAACATTTGATAGAGTGCTCTGAATAACTAGCCGCGCTAATGTCTGATAAGTGAAATTGGGTGCTGAGTAGGTTAACCTGACAGAGGAAAGAGCAAATGAAAGTAATCAATTTGCCAAAGAATATTGCAGCGCCATAAAAAAAAGGGCTGTTTGTATTACAGCTGATAAAGCTGTAGGAATTGGTTCCATCTGTAGGTAATATAATGTAATGCAATGTAATATATCTTGTGCAGTGAGGAAGGCATTATCTGTTACAGGGTAATTGTGCCACTCAGCTGCTTCCACAGTGCAGGGAGAGCTGAGCGCGCAGCAACCTACATTTATATCTTGTATCTTGCTTGGTGATAAGGCTGGAATTTTCCTGGGTCTTTTCATTGAGGAAGGGAGCTGCCCTGTCTATCTCTGGGGAATCATGAGCCAGTGGTTCTTTAAGCCAGTGGTTCTTTTGTATTTATGGGGAGTACATGTATGGGTTTGTGTGTGTGTCAGAGTGAGCGAGTGTGTATGTCAGCAAGGAAGGAGGGTTTAGTTTATCATTTTACTGTAGGAAGACTCTGCACCAACCCCCCCCCCCCCCACACACACACACACACACACACAAACACACACACAGACACCCACACCCACACACTTCCAAGTCTCCTTCACCTCTCCTGAGGCTTTCTCCACTTGCAGGTACAAAACCACATCTCAGGCCTGGGTAACTCCTTTACTTCCCAGACTCCAAGGCCTTATCCTGGTCAGGATCTCTGAGCGCTCCTCTCCTTTTCCAACCAGGTAACTGTAATGGCGGACAGCAGACTGCTCGGCTCCAGCCAGCCTGTTAACCTTGAAGTCCCCATAAAGCCAGACTGGAGTGCTGGAGTGCAATAAGCCACTAAATGAGCTGGAACCAGCCGCAGTTTCCCCCAAGGCTCCAAACCAGCACCACGACCACCAGCACCACTGCAGCCTCGGCTCTCCTCTCCCAGCCTTGGCCCTGCAGCATGAGTCCCTGTCTGCCAGGCCGGGGGGTGGGGGGGGGGAGGAAGTGCGAGTACGAGGCTGTTTACAGGTTGTCATCCAAGCGTGTCATCCGCGTTGAGCGCTCGCTGCCGTGGCGTGGAGTTCTCGCCGCAGCGGAAAATTGGCAGTTGGAGAACGGAGCGGGGAAAAGAAGAAGAAGGAAGAAAAAAGTCTGCGGCTTACGCAGTTGTGCAGGAGAAATGAAATCGTGTCTAGGGAATTGAATGATATGGTTTTGGTTATTGGTTATTCTTAAGTATGCTCTTTTTTTCCGACTCTGATTTTTTTTTTTGTGTTACATTTTCAACATATGAAAGTCCCATTTAAATGACTGCTTCATTAAGCTCTGATAAAGCTCTTGATCACCAGGTTGCTCTCTACCTTCTTATTTCTGGAAGTCCCTTATCTCCAAACACGTGTCAAGACTGTGAAAGTATGGAATCTCTTAATTAGGGTCCCATTTCCTATTCACATTAGACCTTCATCACATGTTCCTTTCAATTTCCTCTCTGATATCCAAGTTAAATCTCATCCCATCTATTTGGTTTTAAAGACACTTCTAGAACATGACAAGAAAAAAAATTCCATTCCTTTTATTTCCTCCAGCTGGGGAGGAAGGGGGCACACTTGTGCCCTGAACCTATGTGTGTGTGTGTGTGTGTGTGTGTGTGTGTGTGCGTGTGTGTGTGTGTGTGTGTGTGTGTGTGTGTGTGAAGATGTTATCTAGCCAAGGTGTTTATTTTAGTGTGCATCGCAGCTGCAAGAACTTACCCCTGCCAGTGTGTGCTTCAAAGCCTTTTTTTTCCGGGCTGTCAAAACAGCTCACTTCTCTTGCTGGTTGCCACTTAGTGTTGGTGTGAAATTCTAAATAGATCAGGGGCTTTTGAAGGTGTGGTGTTGGTGATCTAGAGGCTCCCCTTTCAACATCATTCAGCAATGGCTATATCTTTCTTGACATTTTGCACTTTAACAAAAACACTGGGATCTGAATCAGCCCTTTGGAAGTCAAACTAAATAGATTTATTTCGGATCAAAAGGGTTAATGTTGCCTTCCACACCCCTGTCTGTTGAGTGCCTCTTAAGATTTGAAACAGACGGACAGATAGACAGGTAGATAGATAGGTAGATAGATAAAGATCATAAATAATTCATAGTTATTGAGATTATGAAACAAAGTCCCAACAATAAAACCCCTCTCATCTCCCCTCCATGTGAACTTTCGTTCTTCTCACTTGACATCAGCTCCCCGCAGCGACCGCTGCCACCTCTGCACCCAGTCTTGTGAGAACTCAGTGTGCACATCTGAAAAGAAATGACATCCACTTTGTCATCCCAGCCCCGGCAGCAGTCACTGCATAAAGAATGGCCAGTCGGGGATCTGCTCGTCCATTTCAGCCTGTAACAAGACCACTGGAGGCCTCCCTGTGCTGCCTCTGAACTGACTCATTGTGTCTGCCTAAGAAAACCATTGTCTCTGCAAATGGGGACTGAATTCAATGTCCGTGTCAATCACTTGACTTTTGAGCCAGAGGTTCACAGTCAGTGTGAGTTTGAAGGGCCCTGACAACCAGATGGTCCACGCACACAGAAAACGCAAACCTGAAAGACAGGGGCCGCGTTGGCTGTCTCTTGGTTGTCAAACGTGGCCTTCCAGTGTTTGTTGATGCAGGCTGAGCCTCGGCTGTGAAGCTCAGCTTATTTTCACTTGATTTTCTCTGCTTTACCCATTTCTGTTTTATTATAAGCAAATACAAATTAAAATTACCCATAATTTTCCAGTCATTGACTTTGACTTTTCTCGGCCCCATTGAAAATTGTTTATTTTTAACAAGGCCCCTTTTTGTTTATTGCATTGCTCCTAAGCCCAGTTGCAGACTCAGAGACTGCAGGGTGATTGTACTTTCGAGCCTGTCTGAGACTTTTAATGCATTGTTAACATTGGCTATAAAAGCTGTTGATATATCAGGGTGTCTCAAATGGGGCCTTGAAAGGGACAAAGACATACTGACACGGGCCATTGCCTCGTCCCTGAATAAACAAAAACAAAAGAGCCTGTATCTACGTGCAAACAACTTTAAAGGGAAGGAAGTCACATGTCTGTCTTTCTGTCTGGCTTAGTAAAATATGGTAGCAGACCATGGAAATAATGGAAGGCAAAAAAAAAACATTCTAGAAAAATCTCCATCCACCATTTGGCCATTCATGCCTAAGTGAATTAGTGGCTGGACCGTGGTGTCGACGTGGAACCAATTTGGGCTAATTCGGGGTAATTCACACAGAGATGCTAATTACACCAGAGGACTCTGGGACGGCTCCCATTAAATATAGCTGTTGATTGTGTTCTGAATAAGCATCAGACCTGCCTCACTTATTCCCAGAAAGAGGCTTTTATCAATGCCATGTTGGGCTATTATGTAAGCCACCATTCGTCTTTGAGACCGAAAGTGAATTGATTGTTAGTGTGATATTCTCTTTTGTTTGGAGTAGGGGGAAAAAAATAAAAGAAGCTGTCTGCTGATATGGAGAAGCTGTCCTGACAGGCCAACATCAGGAGCCAGATGTGTCACAACAACTCGCTGAAGTAGTCTGCGCCAGTCAGCGAGACAGAGCGTGGTGAAGACGATCCAAGACGGTTGTTTAGATGAACCTAAGGGAGGTAACATGAGGTCAACTGACACTGTTTATAGTTGTACCCAAGCAAAGGGTGAGACTGGTTTTGACTGGTGCTCTCACTGCACAGTCTCTCTCTCTCTCTCTCTCTCTCTCTCTCTCTCTCTCTCTCTCTCTCTCTCTCTCTCTCTCTCTTTCTCTCTTCTCTCAGTCAGAAGGCAAGTGATCTTCATTTCATGAATTACATTACTATATTCAGATGCGATTAAAGGCACATGTTTCACGAGATGAATACTCGACCTCGGCTCGTTTTAGCATATGACGTCAGCGCAGTGCAGTAAACAAACCTGCATTCATGGCAACGGTTCGTACATGAGGGCGGATGTCAACCATCGCTGATGTTTTCAGTTTTCTGAGAGGAATGGGGATTTTATGAAAGAAGTAAACTGATTAGTTTAGGGTTTCCTAAACTCTCACAACCAGCAATGAAAGAATTATCATATTCATAGTCAATAAAGAAACTGAGTAAATTGTAGTTCTGGTTGCTAGGGAGACATACATTTCCCCTCCAGAAAAAGCCCTGACAGATGGGAGACCGAGCGCAAACACAAGTGGCGACCAGTTAGTATCAATCAAGTCATTTCACATCACATTATGTTTGTGTTCTAAAAATACAGCACGTTTTCAACAGAAATGGGTTCCTGTAGGGTTTCTGTTTGACAGCACAGTCAGAGCCTTCCAGACATGGAGGTTAGGCTGAAGTGAGGCTCATGTAAGCAATTTAATGATGTAAGCCCTCATGGGCGGGAGCCAGGTGAAGCTCTCAAATTACACAGGATGGGGTTAGTGCTCGTCGCATATGGAAAGTCAATCTGCATTCATGCCGAACCTCCAAGCCACTGGGGCGGCCTTTTTCCCCTCGCTTCAATCCCTAATTGAGTCGACTTAACGCATTCCCCGTCTGATAAAATATGAAAGATTTCAGCTGACACTGCCGAAAAGATCTCCCCGTTGTGATGGGAGGGGGTTTGAGGGGGGGGGAGGAGAGGAGCAGGGTTTGGGGGGATCAGAAATGAGACTGCCTGGTAATGAGTTTTTTCGGACAGAGAAGTTTCTCCCCTCATCTTTTTCCTCCTCTCCGCTGCTGCTTCTGTTCGCCATGCTCGAGCGTTCTCTCATCATCGATTGCCAACCGACCTGTTGCCTAACAAGCCATCTGATTCCAAGTCTGCAGCTGTAATGGTCATCTGCTTAAGGCTGTGGTGGCAGTATAAATTCTCCTCATAAACTCAACCTTGTCATCAAATATTGTTCTCAGCACTGTTCTGTGAAACTGCAGAGCGAACAATGAAGACAGAGCTTTTGTGAAACCAGGCACGCCAGCAGAAATGGACTGGAACACCCAGTAATAACAATCATCTAGAGAGCCCATGTGGTGTGTGAAATATGAACTTGCAGAATACTACATCACTCGTTGTTTCTCTCTTTAGCACCATGCATCATATAAAGTCCAGATTTTAAGCAAGAGAAACAAAGAAGTTGAGGCACAATGCGGAGGCGATGTCATTAAATCAATCCGTCTCCCACAGACATGTTTCTGTGAATTTCTTTTGCACTTCTTTGACTGCAAGCATCAGTCCCAAGCAACTAAATGACATATGTTCAGCCCCAACACTTTCAAGAAGTAGAAAACTCAAGTAATCAGTTTGAAAAATGATTTGCTGTGGCCCAAAAAGGAGGACTTCTTAGGAACACCGACGTTCTTTTCCCGAGAAGGAGTAGGTGTTCCTGTGAAAGGAGCATAGAGAAAACTCTGCAGTTGAAGTTGGGAAAACGTCAAGGAGCTACCATCTAAACAGCAATGGTCAGATAAGGAAAACAGAGGTCCAACACATGCCCTGTAGCAAAATATTCTTTATAAATGTATTAAGTTAAAATCTTCACGACACTTCAGACAGAGAGGCCTTCATCAGATGAGGCATTCGCTTAATCCCTCAGAGCATGCCTTCCATTTAAAAAGGAGCTGTGCGTCGCCAATTACAGATCTAACAGCCCCAGTGGTAACACGCTGTGTACAAACATGTAGTTTGAGCAGTGCATACTATGGATGTGGTCTCTTTCTATTTCTCTCACACTCTTATGCAGTTGCTCACTCCCACACACACAGACACACACACGGACACACACACCTGTTTTTATCTAAACTCCACGCAGCCAGAGTCAATGGCACCTTCAGGTCTGTATAGGTAGACAGTGATGCCCCTCCACTGAATAAAAGTCTTTGGGAGGGTTTTCTCATTTGGCTAATGGAGCTCAAATCCACCACTGAAGAAAGAGCACCCCTGATAAGGTTAAGTGTTTAATCCCCCGAGCTCCAGCTTCCAGCCTGCCCCTCTTTTGTGCCACGGCTGAAACATCAGCTGCCTCAGATGGGAGGAATGCTGCGGGGGTGAAAGGTCGCGTGTCCCACTGCAGACTCTCTGGAGTCATGGTCTTACCCAAAACTTATCACCTTAACTCACCACTGGGAACCCCATTCATGCCATCCCTGTGCGCTTCAGTGGGCGCTGGCCAGCCTGCATGGCGCACGTCTCTCCCATAAACACTGTCATCGGGCCCTCTATAGGGTCTCAGTGTAAACTGACACCAGTCAGTTGATGTGCACGTGATCTTTGACCAGAATTGTTTGAGGTGACCTTGAGGTTGTAATTCATTGACATTAATGTATATGGCTATAAAATGCACTCTGACACAGTATGAGTCATGGAGACATATGTTGCCACATGTCAAAGAAGTAAGTAGTATAGAAGTTCTTTGGGGGCAGGACTGGCAATACAATTCTATACAGTTTCAGTTCCATTTAATTCACTTATAAGTCACTTTATATTTGTCTACAATTTTCCGTTTCCATCACTCAGGTGGTGTTGCTGCCATCTT